>NC_092641.1:50009310-50326203 GCF_039555335.1 Amphiura filiformis | reverse complement strand
CCATGCGTAGCTGTGGATTCAACCTACCATGGCATTTTCTGCCATGAAGATATCGGGGCAATGACACTGTGCAGTGCATATCATTTTCTATGAGGTCAGGTACACACGTGTATGTCCATTGCAAGCGTACTACCCAATGACTAGATTTTCTATGATTCTGATAAGTACATGACTCACTCAGAAGCCGCCACCACCTTAAGGTTGGTCTGAACCCTGGAATTATGGAAACTTTCGGGCATCATAACTTCTAAATTGTTGGTCTAAAGTATACATATTTAGAATGGCAAAGACTTGATAAGTTGAGGTCAAATTTGGGCCAAAATGCCATTTTTGGCCCAAAATCCCCAAAATAACGGTTTTTGGCCCACTTCTTTTTTCGTGCATCCTAACAAAAAAAATTCTTGGGCCAAATTTTTTTTTTATTAATTTTTAAAAACTAGATTAAAATATCTAGGACCCGTTTTTTCATTTTTTTGAATTTTGACCAATTTCACCAAAAATATTTGAAAATATGGGCCAAAATCGGGCTTTTTTATGATTTTTTTGAAAAATCAGTATTTTTTGACCATTTTTGGTGCAAATTTCTCAAAGTTGGTCGAAATTCAAAAAAATGAAAAACCGGTCCTAGATATTTTGATCTAGTTTTTAAAAATTAATAAAAAAAAACATTTTGGCCCACATTTGACCTCACAGATGAACTTATCAAGTCTTTGCCATTCTAAATATGTATACTTTTATATACTTTAGACCAACAATTTAGAAGTTATGAGGCCCTAAAGTTTCCATAATTCCAGGGTTCAGACCAACCTTAAGGGATTTTTTTGTGGGACATGAGAGCACATCAGACATATCGAATTGCATTCTGAATATGAAGAATGTCTTTCTGATATCAAATAATTTTCATTTTTGAAATTCACAATATAATACAAATTTTATGACAAATTATTAAAATTTGATATTTTTCACATTTTTGATATATAACAGTCCTCGAAGTAAATTTTATAAATCTAATGATATATTCTTAAAGTGTATATAGCTGGGAGGAAAAATCGACGATCAATTGAAAATTTTGACCTTTCATATTGAAGATATGGATTTTTTTTCCCAAAAAGACCTAATTTTTTTTGGTGTTTTTGGAAAAAAATCCATATCTTCAATACGAAAGGTCAAAATTTTCAATTGATCGTCGGCATTTCATCCCACCTACATACACTTTAAGTATAAATCATCAGATTTATAAAGTTTACTTTGAGTACTGTTAAATATCAAAAATATCAATTTTTAATGATTTGCCATAAAATGTGTATTACATTGCGAATTTCAAAAAATAAAAATTATTTGATATCAGAAGGACATTCTTCATATTCAGAATTCAATTCGATATGTGTGATGTGCTCTAATGTCCTACAATAAATACTGTCCAAACGTTCGTACCCCACCCCTTAAAATCTAAGGAAAACTTCTGGAGTCACATGGGTCGATTAGAGATTAATAACTTTGCATTGGTTATTTGGAGGGCATTGTGAAAAATCTAAACATTTTGCCTTTGGAACCGAGGAATATTCCGGGGGGCATAGCCCCAAGGGATTTCCGAGGTCCAAAGCAAAATATTTAGATTTTTTACAATGCCTGACATATTACCGATGCAAAGTTATTAACCTCATTCATAACTGTAACTTTGATCTCTTCACTTTACTAAATAACACAAAATTTTGCTCAAAAGTTTGTAAAAAATAGGTGATTTTTACGTCTTCCCTTTCCAAAAATCGATCAGGCTAAAACAAGACGACCAGTAACAAAAGTGCGTATCACAATCTGTGCAAATATGGTAGCGCGGTAGTAATATAAAATATTTACTTTCGAACAATTACACATTTTGCAGTCAATTGTGATATTAATGACCTTGATTTGCATTCATGTTTTCTCAAATAACTAAATGTGATTGGATCGCACGCATCACGTTTATTAATGAGGTTATGAATATCTAATGATTGATCATGTGACTCCACTTCCGCTCACATCCAGGGGTAGCATTAAGGCCCGAAAGTCGGGGGTTGATTTCCCGTGTTTTTCACTCCCGAGCTCGCAGAAAATCCAAATACATGGGGTGAAAATTAAATCTTGGGGGTGAAAAATATTTTGTAGTGTAGTCAGGGGTAGGAGTAAGGTCCAAAAGTAGAGGGTCAGAGTTCACCCCGAGCTTGCACATATTCCCAATATAGAGGGTGAAAAATTAATATTTTTTTAATTTAGGGGTCATTCACCCCCAATCGGGGGTTAACGCTACCCCTGCTCACATCAACCAGCAGTCACAACAGCTGAGGAAGTGAACTGGGATGAGTAAGTTTGCAGATTGTTTGTGTGAATAAGTTTTTAAATTCCAAAACATGACTCACTCACCTGCCACACAAATTGTTGAGTAGTTTTATGTTCAGTTTGTGATTTTCTCGATGGGTTCTGAAAGAATTCCACTTCCCCGTTAGCTTTAGGTAGGCAAGAAAGAGACAAGATGATGCCGACAAGTGTTTTCTCATAACTTTTTGCATCTTTGGGGTTAGATGGTGTGATGTGATTCATAAATACCTGAAAAGAATTGAAAAGAATCCTCAGTCAAGTTCAACCTGCAAATAATTATTAGGCCTTGCCGTTTGAGACGAGCGATTGTTCTTGCTCGCCACCATTCGCACAAACTCAATTTCTAGTGAGCGATTTTCCACTCGCCATAGACACTAAATTAAAATATCACTCACTGCAAATCACTCAAAATAGAATCCAATATCAATTTACATTCAAGTTTCTGCCCTTTCAATGTATTTGATTAATCGTAATAAAGGGTGTCAACAGTGTGCAATTGTTTCATATTGATATGAATGATCTTTCAGACCTAGAAAGTGATTTGACCAATACCTATAATGTAGAGCAAGCCTTGAAATAAGCAGACTGGAACCAGGAGCAATTTGTTTTTGAACATTGCTCCTGGTTCACTGTGATTTTACAAAAACCAGGAGCAATTTCTGAAGAAATGGGAGCAATTTTCAAATAGTAATCCTTTTCTGCATACAATACCAGCACTATTGCATCAAGTGCAAAACTGGAACCAGGAGCAATTTGTTTTTAAAATTGCTCCTGGTTCATGTGAATTTTACAAGGACCAGGAGCAATTGGTGGCTTTACGAGAGCAAATTTGCTCCCCGCGCCCCCTTATTTCAAGGCTTGATGTAGAGTGATTCGACCACTCGCATGGCATCATACTAGTGAGTGATTGACCACTCCCCTTTAAAATCTAGATGGCAAGGCCTGAATTATCACACCTTGATGATGTTAAAGGGGCTCTGATAGATTCCAATGCTCTATTTCGATAAGGCCATCTTAATTAAATCATGTGTCTCAAAGCTGCCACACGTGTTACTAAAATCATGCGCGTAGTCCTCTTTGAAAATCAAGAAATTCATTTTTTTTGTATCTTTTTATTTTTTTTTTAACAAAAAGGCAAAAATAAAAACTCAAAATTCGTATGTGATTTCAAGTTTTCGATTTTTTTCGCAAACTTTGGACACAAAAATAATAAAAGAGAAGAAAAATAGTTTGTAGCAGTGACATTTTTTGTCTGTTATTCCAACATTTGCAACATTGGATATTTTTTGCACAAAATGCTTGTCCGAAATCCTGTACTGACACATAAAAAAATTAAAATTAAAAAAAAAATACAGTAAAAAACACTGCATTCCGCATTAGGTTTTCAATTTCTCACAAGCTTTGAGACAAATGATTTAATTAAGATGGCCTACGATTGAATACTCAGAAAGCCTCAACGTAAGTTGTGGAGGCCAAAAAATACGGTGGGAACAATTAAGTAGGCCAATTTCTAATTAGGGACAGATGTGCACCGCAAAAACATATGGGCATGGCAGCTCTGTGATATACTTTTTATTGGCCTTATTTCTTACTTTTTTTTTTTTTTTTTTTATGAAATGCTAGAGTGAACAATAGCCCATGAGGAGTGACACAGGTCAAGAACTAGGCACTATACAAGACAACTGTATGGGCCAATCAGTGGTTCACAGCAAATTAGGAACAACAAGAGTGAAGGATAACAGCAAAGCATCAGACACGAGAAATAAGATGCTTATGCACTTTGCTCCTACTGCAGTGTGGATGAAGGTCCTGTCAGTAAATATGGTTCTAGAAAGAGGTATTGTGAGAGCCCCGGGTGAGAGCATGGCAAGGCATGGACAAGCTGGAACGGATAGCTAGGTATGGACAAGCTGGAGCAGATAGCTCTTCCGACTACTTATGTGCTACTTGGTGGTGAAAGATAAAAACATTCACTGTATTTATCATCCTGATCATTTACAAGTTTTTTCTATATCACTATGATACAAAAAAACATATAAACAAACAAGCAAACAACCCTACAAACAAACATACCTCAGCCAGATTAGGTCTCTTTGTAAACAGTTCCATAATACCACAGTATGCATAGTTCTGAGGTTCTAATAACGATGGATCCTCACTGATGTCCTTGTATAAAATGTCTAAGATGGGTCTGAAGGCATCAGTCTGAGGTAGGTCAGGGTCTACCAGCAAGGCATCAGCTAGATCAGTGATGAAATTACTTGCCATGTCAAAATCTGCATGATAGAAACAACATCAACAATGAGAACATGTTTAAGGGTAGACTAGGCAGGGTCGTAGCTAGCCACCCGTCTGGCCGTCATTTTAGACGGTCAGTTTGCTCCTAGGACGGGCAAAATTAATGCCTTTGACAGATGCTATAATATAAATTGTATGTTTTGCGAGAGCGCGTAAAATTCGTCATGCCTGGAACCTTTGTGCGTATGCTAGCTTACAAGTTGAATTCAGTATTTTTCAGGTAGCGGCTAAACATTACCGTTTTATTCTGTAGTTTTATTGCTGATATCAACAGAGAAATCATCGAAATTTTTGTAAGGCTGAGTGGCAATGATTAACTGACATTCCTCATAAAATAATCGTGAATTATATACGATCTTTAATTTCTTTTCGTTGTTGAAAGGGATTTAACCATGTTTCACCGCTGTTCATCACCGATTAACAACTCGCGTCCGGTGCGTCTGCGTGGTTTACTTCGCTCGAAGTAAACCAACAGCTCGGGCAGCTAAAGCTGCCCTCGCGAAGTAAACCACTCAGACGACGCGGATGCATCGTTGTTTTTAAAGATCTCAAGCTCTTTAAAATACAGGACATGTACAAGTTTTATCTATGTGTATTTATGTGTAAGTATTCCATGGGAATGCTTCCATCTATATTCAGTAGCTATTTCAATCTAATGCAAAACATTCATAATTACAGCACTAGATATATCAATAATTACCAACTGGTTAGAAATAAAACCACTTTTTCATCCAAAGGTGTCAGAACCACTGGCCCTATTCATTGGAATAAACTTTCTTCTGATGCCAAAACTCTTAAATCTCTTAATATGTTCAAATCACACTTTAGAAATGCTATTATCATGTCTTACTAGATTTAATAGTCAGGAAAATACTTAGTATTTTTCAAGGGTCCATGCTTTTTATTTTCATTTTAAAAATATTGCATTTTCAGTTGATTGGTTGATTATAATCTGTAATATCACTCTTTATTAGGCATAAGGTATTATCTTTTTTTTCTTTTTTTTGCTGCAAAATTAATTTACAATGTAATGTAAGGTAATGTAACGTAACGTAACGTAGCGTAAGTAAGGGGGTCGTTCACTGCTGGCCTTTTGGCCTTTCGAACGGCTCCTCCATGTCATGATAACAGAATAACTTGTACTATTTTTGTTTAATTCTTCATTAACATAATATAATTTAACCAATGTACTGACTTATATGTATAATGTTTATGTTTGTAATATGACATGGAAATAAATTTGATTGATTTTAATCGGTGATGAACAACGGTGAAACATTATTGAATCCCTAATTCCACTTTATTCCCCTGATTTCATCTTGATGAAACTGTGTAAATTTGAGTAACTTTGAGGGGAACAGCCCATTGGTGCAAAGGGTTATTAGTCTAGAAAGGGTTGAAGTTAGATTTAGGGCATTTTAGGTTAAGATTATAGGGATAAGGTTACGGTTATGGTTATGGTTATGGTTAGTTGCAATTAAAATACCAAATAAATGTACTTATAAATGCACATGATTCACCCCTACCTCTCTCGCACACACCCCAGCATAACACACACCCATGAAGGAATGTATCTCCTTTCTTCCCCACCCCACCCATAACACACCCCACACACAGTCACAGATCCACATACCTCCATCCAGGAATGTATCTAGTAGTATATCAAACATTTGTTGGTGTGTGTCCTGACCATTATATACCTCTGGCGTCAGCAGAACCCGCTCACCCAACCCCACCCCACCCATAACACACCCCACATACAGTCATAGATCCACATACCTCCATCAAGGAATGTATCTAGTAGTATATCAAACATTTGTTGGTGTGTGTCCTGACCATTATATACCTCTGGCGTCAGCAGAACCCGCTCACCCAACCCAACCCCACCCATAACACACCCCACATACAGTCATAGATCCACATACCTCCATCAAGGAATGTATCTAGTAGTATATCAAACATTTGTTGGTGTGTGTCCTGACCATTATATACCTCTGGCGTCAGCAGAACCCGCTCACCCAACCCAACCCCACCCATAACACACCCCACATACAGTCATAGATCCACATACCTCCATCCAGGAATGTATCTAGTAGTATATCAAACATTTGTTGGTGTGTGTCCTGACCATTATATACCTCTGGCGTCAGCAGAACCCGCCACCCAACCCCACCCCACCCATAACACACCCCACATACAGTCATAGATCCACATACCTCCATCAAGGAATGTATCTAGTAGTATATCAAACATTTGTTGGTGTGTGTCCTGACCATTATATACCTCTGGCGTCAGTAGAACCCGCTCACCCAACCCAACCCCACCCATAACACACCCCACACACAGTCACAGATCCACATACCTCCATCCAGGAATGTATCTAGTAGTATATCAAACATTTGTTGGTGTGTGTCCTGACCATTATATACCTCTGGCGTCAGCAGAACCCGCTCACCCAACCCCACCCCACCCATAACACACCCCACATACAGTCATAGATCCACATACCTCCATCAAGGAATGTATCTAGTAGTATATCAAACATTTGTTGGTGTGTGTCCTGACCATTATATACCTCTGGCGTCAGCAGAACCCGCTCACCCAACCCAACCCCACCCATAACACACCCCACACACAGTCATAGATCCACATACCTCCATCCAGGAATGTATCTAGTAGTATATCAAACATTTGTTGGTGTGTGTCCTGACCATTATATACCTCTGGCGTCAGCAGAACCCGCTCACCCAACCCCACCCATAACACACCCCACACACAGTCACAGATCCACATACCTCCATCCAGGAATGTATCTAGTAGTATATCAAACATTTGTTGGTGTGTGTCCTGACCATTATATACCTCTGGCGTCAGCAGAACCCGCTCACCCAACCCCACCCCACCCATAACACACCCCACATACAGTCATAGATCCACATACCTCCATCAAGGAATGTATCTAGTAGTATATCAAACATTTGTTGGTGTGTGTCCTGACCATTATATACCTCTGGCGTCAGCAGAACCCGCTCACCCAACCCAACCCCACCCATAACACACCCCACACACAGTCACAGATCCACATACCTCCATCAAGGAATGTATCTAGTAGTATATCCAGCATTTGTTGGTGTGTGTCCTGACCATTATATACCTCTGGCGTTAGCAGAACCCGCCCCACCCAACCCCACCCATAACACACCCCACACACAGTCACAGATCCACATACCTCCATCAAGGAATGTATCTAGTAGTATATCCAGCATTTGTTGGTGTGTGTCCTGACCATTATATACCTCTGGCGTCAGCAGAACCCGCTCACCCAACCCAACCCCACCCATAACACACCCCACACACAGTCACAGATCCACATACCTCCATCAAGGAATGTATCTAGTAATATATCCAGCATTTGTTGGTGTGTGTCCTGACCATTATATACCTCTGGTGTTAGCAGACATGTCACAGCATTTGACAACGTAACTTGCCGGCACTTATCAGCATACTCTACTGCTGCGCCCTGAAAGAGATATAAACTCCTGATCAGTTCCTTACTTTGTTTGTCCATTCGTATGTTCATTCATTATTTATCATCTAGTCATCCAGGGATGCAAATTGTGCGGGAGCAGGGAGCACCGCTCCTAGGAAATGAGAGTCAAAATTGAGGAAATAATGCCATGGGAAGAAAAAAGAAAGAGAGGAAAAAGGAGGGAGAGAGAAGAAAAGAACAGAGAAGAGGAAGAGGGAAAAGAGGAAAGAAAGAGAAGAAGAGTGAGGTACAAGATAATAGGGGATGAAGCTACTGAATGGAAGAGAGGAAATCTTTAAGATACTGGTTGTCATTTGGAGGAATTCACATTATTGTTCAAGAAATAAGAGCAAAAAAGAGGAAGGTGTTGGTGTTAGAATATGGAAATGGGATATGAGAAAATTTACAATTCATCACCATAAGAGGTATTCAATGTAATTTAACAGGAAAAAAAGAAGTTGGATGAAGACAGGGGGAAACAGGGCTCATATCTGAGAAAATTTAGAGAGGCGGCAATCATATCTGAGGAAATTTATAGAGAGGCAGCAATGAAAATTTTATGGGAACAAAAGTCAAGAAGGAATTCAGTGTACTTAGTATCAATAGTAATGCCACTGAGAAGAGGACAAAACTGACTGGAAAATATTGAGGAAATTTAAAAGAAGAAGGTCCAACTAAACAAGTTGTGCTTCTCTGACAAAAAAAAATGAAAGGGATATTAGGAAAAAAAAAAAAAGGGAAAGGAGCCTCTGTCCGACCAAAATTGACCCCAAACTAGTGTAAAATACCAAATTTTTATGCGCTACGATGCGCACATTGTCATCAAAAAGCCTTTTTTGGAAGCTCGAAGACCTAACATACATTCGCTCTAAAAATCCACGCTATGTTAACATTCTCATCTTTTGAAGTGCAGAATAAAGCTATTTTTGCATGGTATGATTGAGGAAATCTTTAGCATAAAAACCTTGCTCCTGAGGAAGAAATCACAATTTGCACCCCTAGGCTGTAGTCATCATTCATACTGTTCCTAATAAATGCCCACACACCAGGAGCCAAAACTGGGCAACCATGGGCCTGCTTAATATATGCCTTGCCACTATTATTTTTTTCAATGAAAAGGTGACCGAAACCATACCATGTGTTGCTGGCCGTCACAACGGCTAAATTTAAGGACAAAATCCAATTTAAATTCTATCCAGTTCACTGCCAAATTATAGTAGAATTTCACTAAATCACATTCTTATAGGTCGGTATTTACCGATAATACGCACTTTGCAAGGGCACTGCCATCTTGGATTTGAACTTGGAAAAGGCAGGATCCAGTTGTACTTCGCGTTTATCACCCATATTTTTAAATATTTTTCATTGAAAATTTGCTTCTGACAAACACCCCCTTTCGAATAATTACACACCTTGGGACGTTTATTACAGATAATACAGTAAGCAGATACTGACTTTCACGAATTGTGAAACAGCTTACCTCACTAATTTTTTGTTGGCCTTGTTGCTGCTTCTATTCCGAATACTGGACTCATAACATCGCAGCTTGATATAAAAAGTGTACTATACACACAGCTGGGCACAGCACCTATGTGAACTGTGCTTTCCATATTGCATGAGTGACGGCCGCTTTTGTCAATTTATGATGGCTTAAGTTGGGACTTTATAAACTTGCGCAGCATCAAAAAGTGAATCATTCTCACCTATTACGAGCTGATCATAGTAGGCCTATAGTAGGTACTTCATCATATACTTCAAACCAGCTGCTATATTACTACCTCCTTTTAAGGCCACCATAAGTAAATCCTTAATTGAAAACCTAATGCAGAATGCATTTTTTTTTATGTGTCAGTACAGGCTTTGGGACAAGTATTTTGTGCAGAAAGTATCCAATGTCTGTTGCAAATGTTGGAAAAGTAGACAAATAAAGACACTGCTACAAAATAATTCATCTCTGTGTTGAAAACTTCAAACTTGAAGAAAACTTGAAATCAAATAGGGAATTTGAGTTTTACATATGCCTTTTGTAAAAAAAAAAAAAGAAAAAAAAGTCAAATAAAAAGTAATTTCTTGATTTTCAAAGAGGACTAATGCTCACAGCAGCTTTGAGACTCAGGATTTTAAGATGGCCTAATCAACCAAGCAGATATTGAATTTTACGACTTGTGCAACAGCTTACCTCACTGATTTTGTAGGCCTTGTTGCTTCTTCTATAACACCCCAGTAGATACCTCATCACATACTGCTGCCCCGCAACTTGTTCCTCATTACGATATGATGCTGATGACTCCACCATGTGGATTACATGGAATGACGGGTCTTCTAAAAGAAGACGCTCAAACAAAGCCTGCAGTGACGAGATATCATAACGTAGAATATATAGATAAGGACAGGGAATATGTGCGATGCGCAAAAAAATGATGAAAATTGCGCATTTTGGGTACAATCACACATTTTAGGTCCGACCGCGAATTTTAAGATTTGCCCAAAATAACCATTTTCAAGTACTTATTTTTAAAAATCTAAAGTTTTCACGAAATCAAAGAATCCATAAGGATCTGCAATGCAATTCATGTTAAAAAAAGGTATAGAAAATAGCCTGTCGCAAAAATTTGCAAGAAAATATAGAAGAAAAACAGTATATATTTCTTTTAATTACATATATTTGAACTTTTTGGGGAGAAAAATCACACATTTTGGTAAAAAAATGTGCACACAATTTTGCACATTTTCAAAAACTGGTGTGTGCATTTTATTCTAAAAAATAGCGCATTTTCCCCATTCTTATAGCATTTTGATACGGTTTACAACGATGAACTTCACCTCATTGAGCCAAAATTTTATAATGCATACTGTTTCACCCTTTTGCTTATTTTACAGAATTTTGTAATTTTCCAAGTTAAATGGTAATTGGTATCATTCTAATCAAGTTTACAGTACCTGATCAATGTCGTCCCATCCCAGACAGCAGCAGTCAGCACCATTTTCTTCCCTCAGTTTATCGGCAACTTCCACTAAGTACACACACCTGGGAGGCATGCCTTTACTTCTGGTTCTACCCTCTGCAAAATTACAAAAAAAGGCAATCAATCAATCAACCAATCAATTAAAGAATCAATTAATATTGAAATCAATCAATCAATCAGCCAATCAATCAAATGTCAGATATTTTAACAGTGGCTTTAACATTACATAGTGGCTTTAACATCTGGAAAACACTCCTTCAGTCTGACACTGCGCTAGTCCAAAGATTCGGACTAGCGCAGTGTTTTTCAGTTACGGACGAGCGCAGTGTTTTTTAGATTCGGACTAGTGCAGTGTCTGACTGAAAGAGTGTTTTCCAGATTCGGACTAGCGCAGTGGTTTTCATTTTTTGACAAGCGCATGCTTTCTTTCGGACTAGCGCAGTGTTTTTCATTTTTGGACTGATGCACCCCTAAGACTAGAGGCGTGTCGGACTGAGCGGTGCACCCACAACAAACAACTGTCTTACCATGATCAATGGTGATCAGAAACACATCCTGGATCATGCGATCAATTCTTCTCACTTCATCATCAATACTTCTGACCTCTGACCCTTGCTCAACTGATTTGGTCACCACTGGAGAGTCCTCAGAAGCTGCAATACCTGGCATTGATAGAGTATCACCTGGAATGACCTTTGAGCTATGACCTTCATCCTCTGGTATGACCTCTGACCCAGTTGGAGCTTGTGATAGGCTACTTACTGGTTGCATCAAAAGTGCAAATGGGTTGGTTGGTTGGTCGGCCATCTTACCCTTCCAATTCACTCTTAATTCTGCATAAAAATTAAGAAATTTTAAAAATATGCGAAATTGATAATTTCAAAATAAGATTTGAAATGTCTAAATGTTTAACATTGGAACAAATACAGGTAATGTAAAGTTTCTTTAGTCAACAGCAACTCTACTGTCTATGATTACAATGAAGAAATATTTACTATGGATTGATCGCATCCTGGCCTGTCAAATTTAGCTTCCTGAAAACACTTTTGTACAATAACTTACCGTACTGACGCGAGTATAGTCCCAACCCCGTTTTTGGGTGAACATTTTTCAAAATTGGGGGTGGGACTATACTCAATTTCAAAAAAAAAAAAAAAAATGCATTTTGAAATCATTAATAGAGTATGACATGAATACAAATTATCAATTTTCATGTTAAAAATACAAAACATCTTGAAATTAATTTTTTTTTTAGGTTAACCATGAATGATCCTAGCATTTAGGTCTAGGTCCTGGGACACTCCAAAGCCGAAAAAATAAATAACTTGATAATAAACTGCTTAAAAGTAAAGGATAAGTCATTCAAATTTATGTCTACCTGTACACAGCCATTCTTCTATTATGGGAGATTTTAACATTGATTTATTAAAAGAGGAGATACATAGACCAACTCATGATTATTTGAACATGATTCTGTCATATTCACTGTTACCAGCTATTACAAAACCAACTAGAATTACGGAACATAGTGCAACGCTAATTGACAATATCTTGACTGACAATTATGACATTAATTCTGCGATATTGATAACTGACATAAGTGATCACTTTCTGACTATTATTTCAACTAGCATTAAAGTAAGGAAGAATCAAGCAAGTAATAAGGACACATGTTGTAAAAAGAAACCTAACTACCAGTAATGTTAATCACCTAAAGGAAAAGTTATCAAGAATTAACTGGACAGAAATTTTACAAGGTGATGATGCCAACAAAGATTATAACATGTTTATATCTAGGCTTCAAGATCTAATAAATGAATGTATTCCATTGAGGAAATGCACCAATAATAGGAAACAAAATCCGTCATTGCCTTGGATTACTGGTGGTTTGCTGAAAAGTATAAATAACAAAAATAAACTTTATAAAAAGTATAAAAACTCACCCACAGAAAACAACCTTAATAAATTTAAATTGTATAGAAATAAACTACATAGCCTCATCAGAAAGGCAAAACGTCATTATTATGAAACTAAGTTTAACAAATCTAAAAATGATATGAAACAAACATGGAGAAACATCAATAATTTACTTAAACGTAAGAACAGCAGTAAAAATAATCAAACTCAATTTAAAGACGATTCAGGTAATCTCATAAGTGATCCTCAATTAATTTCTGACCAGTTCAATGAATTCTTTGTACACATTGGTCCGAAATTAGCCGAAAAAATTGGAAACGGTAATAAAGACTATCATGAGTATTTACTACATCCTCTTCAGAATAGTATGTTTATGTCGCCTTTATCAGAACATGAAGTGATAAATGTCATTGACAAGCTTGATTGTAATAAAGGTCCAGGTCATGATGGAATTAGAAATGTGCTAATCAAGAAAATTGCCAAAGAAGTATGTTCCCCACTTGCTATGATATTTAACTCATCAATATCACGTGGTATTGTTCCAAAAGACCTTAAAAAGGCTAAAGTCGTTCCAATTTATAAAAAAGATGATTCCCACTTATATTCAAACTACAGACCAGTCTCAATATTACCTTGCTTTTCAAAAAATCTTAGAGAGGCTAGTTTTCAATAGATGCCTGTAGTTTATGAATAAATACAAAATTTTAAACGATAGACAATTTGGCTTTAGGCAAGGTTACTCTACTGAAATGGCAATAACTGATTTAATTGACAATATTTATAACGCCATTGATCAAAATGAAACCACTCTGGGCAGTGTCCGAAATAAGGAATATATGGAGGTTATCCCGAGGATAACTAAAGCATAAATTCTGCTTGTCCTCAATACATTTTGGTTGTCCCCAAAATGTAACATACTTTTGGAGGTAAAATATAGTGGTTGTCTAGGGGATAAGTACATAGCTCAATATGGTTGTCCCCAGTGATTTTTGGACAAGAGGACAAGAGGATAAGTGCTTATTTCGAACACTGACTCTGGGTATCTATTTGGATTTATCTAAGGCATTTGATACTATTCAACATGATATCATATTATACAAACTTGAATATTATGGCTTTAGAGGAACATGCTTAGAATGGTTTAAAATTACCTATGTGATAGGTCTCAGTATGTGTGTTATAATTCATGTAATTCTAAATTGAAAAATATCACATGTGGGGTTCCTCAAGGTTCAATTCTTGGGCCTCTGTTGTTTATATTATATGTAAATGATATTATTATTACATCATCGACTCTGAAATTGTTCTGTTTATGGATGACACTACCATCCTATATTCTCACAAAAATCTTGCAGACAAAATAGAAATGATTAATATCGAACTAAGAAAAGTTACAAACTGGTTTAGAGCGAATAAGCTATCAATAAATGTTCAAAAAACAAACTTTATGATTATGGGTACACCTCAAAAAACATTTCATTTCAAAAGCAATACAAACGTAATGTTCGATGGAAGTATTCTCCCAAGAGTAAATAGAACGAAATTCTTGGGCATTATAATGGATGAAAATCTTTCTTTTAAATATCACATTGAAGCAATATCTAACAATATCTCTAAAAATGTAGGTATTATGCATAAGTTAAAATATTTTATTCCTAAAAGAATAATGTATTGTATATATTCTTCATTGATAATGCCGTATTTGAGCTATGGTATTCTGATATGGGGAAATACACATATGATTTATTTAGACAAATTACTCAAATTACAGAAAAGAGTCGTAAGAAACATTTCTAAGAGTGATTTTAGGGCTCATTCAGCCCCACTATTCAAGAGTCTTAAGATTCTCACTGTCTCTGACATGTATAAATATTATCTTGGAATCTTTATGTATAAGCATTCTGTTAATTTATTACCAAAATTATTTGAATGTTATTTTATGAAAAGAAAAAATGTCCATACCATAAACACAAGACGAAAGAACGATTACCAGTTGGTTAGAAATAAAACGGCTTTCTCATCCAGAGGAATAAGATCATCGGGTCCTATTTTATGGAATAAAATATCTCATGAGACACAAAATTCTAATTCTACTAACATATTTAAATCCAAACTTAAATCATATTTAATAAGTCTCTATGAGTAAGGTACAAATTTTCAAATCATTTAAAACTACTTCATATACTACATATATTTATTCAAAAAACTTAGGATACACTATTATTATGGCATGATTTAAGTTATGTGATGGTAATTTCAATTGTTTGTCGGCATAAGTTTATGTGTTCTGTCCTTGTGTTCTCTCGTACTTTGGTTTAACATAGGTGTAATGTAATGTAATGTAAGATGGAAGGTGTTGTCCACCTCTGGCCTCCTTTGGCCTTTTGGACGGCTCCGCCATGCCTAATTAGTGACATGTTAACCAATGAAATGTGTGTAATATTATGTATGTATTGGCATGGAAAATAAAATATCTATCTATCTTCCATGAGTAAATGTAGGTATGAAAGGTGAATTCAAATTTGCCATCAAACTGCATTCATAACCTCATGCAGCAAGTGCGATCCAATCACGAATAATAACTTTTTAATACGCAGACGCAAATGCAGGTCATTGAATAAGTATAATGACCGCGTCTCGTGACGTAGCTACTAGTACGCTCTACAATGGCCGCGTTATGTGTTACGCGTTCGAAAAATTTACGTGGACGCTGGCCGGCGTGGCCGCCGTATTTGGACATTGCATGATTGCGTGCTACTGTGATTGGTCGCTACGAGCGGTATTTCCTTAATGGGCTATTCGATTTTTTACAGGGAAAACGACAGATTAAGTTAAAATTGTGTTCTGTTTTCTAATTAAAAGAAGAAAAAAGTAAAAAGTGAAGGTTATGAATGAGGTTAATGACTTTGCATCAGTTATTTTTCGGGTATTGTGAAATATCTAAACATTGTGCTTTGGACCTCGGAAAATATTCCTCGGTTCCAAAACACAATGTTTAGATATTTCACAATACCCTCAAAACAACTGATGCGCAGTCATTAAGTAAAGAAAGCCAAAACTGAAAATCGTTTTGTCATAGCACTTTCCGAAGCAAAGTTATATCTTGTCAAAGATTGACTTTCATCAAAAATATTCAGCTAACATTTATGCATCAATTAAAAAACAAAAGAGCAGTCTCATAATCATGCATGCTTTTTTATGTGGAACTGCTACCACAATCCCTCTAAAATTCCATTTGCGATCATCGCATCACAAAAATAAATCATATGAATACCTGAGTGGAAGAAGGGCCCAACTCCAATTTTTTACAAAAATGAGTTAAACCCAACATTTTATTGCCAGCAGACTGATCTTCCTTGTGTGTGAAGGATGAGCCAAAATTCACTCTCCAAATAGTCTTCCGCGTACACTTAAACATGGTTTTCATGGAAGAAAGGCCCAACTCCATGGAGTTGGGTATAGTGTTAAAGAGGAATTTTGTTCATCCATGAAATCTGCTTTTCACTACAATAAATTTTCTTGCCAACCTATTACATGAGTTCTACTTGTGCAATTAATGGTGATTATCTAATTTCTGTAGCTATTGAAAACACAGAACTGGTACTTGTGGTATATTAGTGGAAGAAGGGCCCAACTCCAGCTCATATTAAGACCTGTACCGTTGCCATGGAAACATCATATATATAATTTCGAATGTATGTACTATTGTATGTTCATGTATTAAAGGTCCCCTGAAGATAAAAACGTTCTGCCTATAAAACTTTTCCAAATATTAAGTTTTATCTTAATATCTCAAAAACAGTTTTGATGGAGTTGGGCCCTTCTTCCACTCAGGTATTCATATATTTGGGTCAAGTGAAGTATAGACAACATATTTATACAGGTTTCCTTGACAACTCTTTTCTTTTATTAAATTTCTATATTACAATATCATATGAAGAGCTTAGTTTCAAAACCCCTTACATCCACTTGAGCAATTTTGAGAAAACATCAATAAATCATCAAAAAAAGTACTGATATATGGGGGTTTTCAACAAAAGCAGTTTTTGGCGGGATGCTTGGGTAGGATGAGCATCACGCCATAAACTGCTTTTGTTGAAAAACTCCTTTATATCAGTACTTTTTTTGATGATTTATTGATGTTTTATCAGAATTGCTCAAGTGGTTGTAATGGGTTTTGAAACTAAGCTCTTCATATGTATTGTGTTTGGGCTCCAGTTTAGGCCGATTTGGCTGACTAGCAAATGTGTTAACTGATGTTTGCCTTTCATACCTATCTAATGAGCAAATTTGTAGTTTCTCGAGTAAGGTTTAACTAGACAATTTAGAACTTGTGAATCACCGAATGTGATCTCTGCAAATTGAAAATAAAATGCGAACATTTGAGTGATGTTTACGATTATAAGCACATGAACACACAAGGTCAAAATGCTGTTAGCAGTTAGATGTAATTAAACATGGGAGAATCTGGCCTTTTTTAACGCTAGCCACTGTTACGCTACAGTGTATTTTACCCATACAAAAAATCATTCCGTAGGCCTATCGTGCATGCACAGATTACTGACAGTGATGCAATCAACCAATCGGCAGTTGGAAAGCCATTAACCCAAATTACCCAATGACGTCATCGCTGCATTTTCAATGATAAAATTCAGAATCGTTCAAAAACACGAGTTTGTAATTGCAAATATTTAATTGTTGTGTGTATGGATGTAAGTCTATCCCCGGCCCCCCAACTCAACACAAAAGTTGGCAACCATGAGAGTTACCAAATCTTTCAAACATCACCTTTCGCAATGATTTTTCATCAAATTAACCCCCTTTTTCATACAAAATCGAGGACAAAAATGGACCAAAAACAACCCCTTTTTTGTGGTTTTCAATGACTAGAATTTCCAACACCCATTTTAAATGACTAGAATTTCAAACACCCCTTTTTAATGACACTAAATATTGCCAAAAAATTACTAGATTTTTTCAAGTACCCCTTTTATCCAAATTTCGCGGACAGTGCAAATTAAATACCCCCTATTTTGCCAAATTACCCCTTTTCCGCGCTTTTTGGTAACTCTCATGGTTGCCAACTTTTGTGTTGAGTTGGGGCGGGAGTCTACTGTATCTCAAATTAACATAGTGTATTATCGTAGCAGTGAATGAGCTGAAGCTTGTGAGGCGGGTCTGTTGCAAATTTGGCGGTTCTCTTGTTTTTGTAACATTAAAAATCCATCTTTCGCATAGCCGCTGTGTGTGTGTGTGGGAACGGGGGTCAGCTATTTTGCACACATGGATTCGGCTAACAACGACCTGCATGCATAAACACTAGTTACTGCTGACAGAGTGTACCGGTACCAATCGTAGCAGGGTGTAAAATATTAAAGTGTTTAATCTGAAATACGTTATGGGGTAAATATAAGCATTTGAATAATTTAACAATAATTTGAACCTGAAAAATAAATGAACATGAAAGTTCATGAATGATTTTATGGGTGCTGCAGCTTTGGAGCTAAGGCAATATGTAGGTATGCTAGGTGAATTCCAATTTGCCATCAAACTGCATCATTCATAACCTCACGCAGCAAGTGCAATCCAATCACGAACGTCGAATATTTAACTTTTTAATACGCAGACGCAAATGCAGGTCATTGAAAAAGTATAATGACCGCGTCTCGTGACGTAGCTACAAGTACGCTCTACAATGGCCGCATTACCCAGGGGTGGAATTTCGGCGGGAGTCCGAAAGTCGACTCTCGCAGAGACTCCCGTAAAGTCCTATTGCGAGAGTCCATGTGGACTCGCGCTGGAAATGATCGGCTCAGCGAACTTACGTTTAAGTTCAACACCCCTTAAAACTCAAAGCCTGCAAAATATAAAGGAAAAGTCGCCAAAGATGCAATTGATGGTATATATGGAAGTGAGAGTATGATGACACATATATTAAAAACTTAACTTTGTTAGTTTATTTGTTAGTTTGTTTGTTTGAATGCATTTTACGTAGGCCTACATATAATACCTTTTGGACTCCCGCAAGATTGTACAACAAGAATCCATTTACGGGAATCCATGGACTCTTGCAAAAGTCTCTTGCGAGAATCCACTTGGACTCCCGTGGCACTTTACGAAATTCCACCACTGTTACCTGACGTGTTACGCATTCGAAAAATTTACGCGGACGCTGGCCGGCGTAGCCGTCATATTTGGACATTGCATGATTGCGGCTAAAAATTATATAATTTTCTAAAAATAAAATGATAGAGTCAATGCAGAATTTTGTTCTGCTTCTGATTAAGATGATTGTATATATTTAAAAGTTGGAGGTAACACGACTTGTGGCCTAAAGCGCGACCTCTGTTTTACACGTGAAGTCTATGGAAAGCTATTTTGTGTTCTCAAGCCTTGGCAGGGTGTGTCTGGGATGTCGAATTCGTCACCCTTGCATGTGTAGCCGGCGTAGACGCTTATTAATTCCAGTGATTTTTGCACTGTTCACGACATTATAATACAAAATTACCCAAACATCTTTTGCGTTTTATAACCAGATTTGCAATACCTTATGTTTTACTTGAGATCGTTGAATCAATCAGCACATTTTAGCCAAGAAAATTTCCTCCAGACTGAGGTTTTCGTGATCACTTGTTACATACGTCAACACTATCGCTCAGAGGGTACAAGACATGACCAACGCCAGGGATTTTCCCAGAGAAATAAAAGCGAATCGAGAATTTATTTTTGAAAAGCTCACATTTGAATTTGGATTTGGAAGATACCTTCTCTTAAATAACAGTATTGCGATCCACCAGCATACATAACTCGATGTAGAGAGTCTTTCCTATTCAGAGGAAATATTGCAATTACACACCTTATTGCCTTTTAACAATAACCATTGACACTAGCACATATCAGAGAAGATGTAAGAAAAGGATGGAGAACAGAATTATATCCTTGAGATAATCCCGTAGGTAATCCTGTTGCACCTATCATAGTCCTTTATTCTCAAGTGGTGGGTTAACCAACAGTTAACAATGAGAGGAAATTCCTGAACCTAGTTCAGTTGGAGATGATTTGAAGTGACCGCCAATTATGACCATTTGATATTTAATACCAGCAATGTGAAAAAATAGAAAGAAATAATGTAGTGCCAAAATAATGTACCCTTTTACGGAAGGAGCAAAGTTTAACAAGTTATAACTCCGCTTCTGAAGTACGAATATCAGCGGCGAATGTCAGGTTATTATTTCCCAGTCTTTAAAAAAATTGCAGGCAGAGGTGGGAATCGATCTCGGTACCTCCCGGTTAAACAGCACTGTGCAAGACCACTAGACCAACTAAATACCTGTTGTAAGATGTGTGACATTAATCTTTGATATTGCTTAATGGAACAAATCGCGGAATTAAATCAGTAATAAAAGAAATAGATTCTTATATAGCGGTCAAATTAGATAAAGGGGAAATATTTGTCCCTGCTCGAAAGAAAATATAGGTTAGAAAATTATCAAATAAATTTAAATTACAAATTGAGATTTTATATTTCTTTCTTTCACGAGGCGACATTATCACAGACAAACACTGTATAAGCTAAAAACTCGACTCTTATCACTAGATGCTGTCATTTAGCTCAATGGTACACAGCCGTTTCGCGCATCCAGTTGCCCACCAGATGTCACGACATCCGGTGGGCAACTAGGTGCACCACTAGTTGCCCACCGGTTGCGGCAACATCTAGTGGGCAACTGGATGCAGCTGCACCAGGTGGACATGAGGATGTGGTGACATCTGGTGGCCTACCTGATGTGGACAACAGGTATGCTGACAGATGTTCACACGTAGTTAGAATTCAGATGTAGACATCTGTTAGCATTATGATTGCATACATGCGATTGCACTGCAGATGTAGACATACCGTGCACATCTACATGCAGTCATCAAAAATATTTTTGGCATGATATATATTTTTTAAGTTTTTGGCCGATTTAATTTCCAGATGGCTCCTGTGGTGGTTCCCATTTTCTTTTCTTTTCTAACACTGTGTTGTTTGGATAGTACGTATATGCGTTGGTGGATCTTTTTTTGTTTTCATGGGTTTTGTTATTTTGAATGTTACAAATTATTTTTTTAACAAAAATCTACTTTTGGATGGTTTCCACTTTCCATTCGTGGTTCGCGGTTTTATTGGCTCCAAGTTGTTTAGCTATTACTAATGCATTGCTTGATCTTTTTTTTCATGGATTTTTGTTATTTTGGATGTTGCAATTTTTTTTATCAATAATTATACTTTTTGACGGTTTCCACGTTTCAGTAGCGGTTCCCAGTGTTATTGGCTCCGTGTTGTTTAGCTGGTACTATAATGCGTTGCTTCAAGATCTTTTTTCATGAATTTTGTTATTTTTGATGTTGCAAATTATTTTTGATGTTGCAAATTATTTTTGGAACAAAAAAATCATCTTTTTGATGGTTTCCACGTTCCAGTGATGGTTCCCGGTGTTACTGGCTCCATGTTGTTTAACTGGTAGGCCTATACTAATGCAATATTGCTAGATCTTTGTTTTAATGGATTTTGTTATTCTCGATGTTGCAAATTATTTTTTTGAACAAATATTAATAATATAGGGGTGGTTCCCAGTGTTGTTGGCTCCATGTTTTTCAGCTGGTACTATTTTTAAATGCATTGATTGATCTTTGTTTTCATGGATTGTTATTGTGGAAATTTTAATAATTTTGATGTTTTTTGCTCTCCAAGTCTCCAGGGTGGTTCCTGTGTTATAAAAGCTATATGTTGTTTAGCTAGTACTAAGGGGCTATCATTTTCTTCGGAAGGGGGTCTCAAATATACAGAGGGGTCATAAATTTTTGAAAAGTAAAATAGGGGCGCCATACAATTTTTGATGACGAAAATGTAGGGAGTCACAAGATGACCACAGATAGTTTAGGGGCTGTGCAATAATGTTGAGTAAAATTTCCAAACGGCTTGCCAAAATCGCTTGCCCCCCCCCTCTTGGCATGCCAAATAATTCCCCCCCCCCCCCTTGAACATGCCAAATCCCCAATCCCCATCCCAAATTGCAAACTTTAAATGATCTAGATGTACGAGGGCGGTCAAAAGTTCGTAGAACTCGGTATGCTACTTTGTCGCACGGTATTGAGTTTGGTCTTATTTGAAAGCTTGTTCCTTCAAAACATTACTGCATAGATATTAGATTTTTGCATCACTGTATGTGGACAGGACACTCTTCAGAGGAAGCCAACCTCCATGAATTCACAGGTACTACCAGAAGTGAATACAGGGTCATTATGGAAATTTATTCGAACGGCGGCAGTGAAAACTCAAATGAAATTTAACAATGTACAGTTGCTGTAAATGGTAATGAAGTCCTTGATATTCAACAGCAACGAAATGGTTCTTAGAGTTCAAGAATGGAATGAGCGTCCTTGAAGATCATCCAAGGTCCAAAAGACTTGCTGACGTTACCACTAACGATATACGTGCTGGTACAGTGGTATTGTTAATGAATACAGAGCAAAAAAAGAAAGATGAGATAGCCACAAAATATGACAACTCTGTTGAATGTGTTTTCAACATTAATCCATTAACATTGGGTATTCCAGGGTGTCTTCTAGATGGGGTCTCAGAATCTTCATGTACAAATTTGATACCAATTGACATATTGAGGATTTGAGGTTCACACCTTCTATACACTTAGAATGAGGACCGAGGCAAGTTTAATCTATATGTGGCTAAAGGTGATAAAACATACATTAATCACTGGAATTACGAGAGCATTTAGTGGAAGCACCTGGATCTCCCACACCTAAGAAGATCATCACTCGGTCACCATAGTGCAAGGTCTTCATCGCCGTTTCTGAGATCCAGGGAGAGTCTTGATGGCAGATCATTTGCCGAATGAAAGTACAATCATAGGCATATATCATACAATTTTGATAGCAAAATTGAGGCAAGCCATCATGTGAAGAAGGTTGATAGTAGGAATGTGACTGTTCTCGGATTGTGTCCTGTACGCTATTCTTAGTTTGTCAAGCTGCCATTCACGACAGAGTGGTCAGTTAATTAAAGTAACCATATTGTGGTTCAGGCATGGCCTCCAGTTAGTGAAACCTATTTTAGAATTTTAAGTCCTAGCTTCATAATATCAGGTTTGCTGGTGATCAATGCTGGTGAGCCTTCACTGAAGAGTGCTCAAGGAGCTATCGGAAGACTTCCATTTTTTTGACATAGAAGGCTTCCAGAAAAATTGCGACGGGTGCATTAAGGTTTGCAGTGATCATGCTCAAGAGTGAGATAGAAATAATTTGGTTAGTACTCTTTCAAGTACCTTGTTCTACGAACTTATTGACCGCCCCTCGTATGTTGCAAGCGCAGCCTCTCCTCTCCTCTGCGCTTTGCCGAGAACGGAACGATTTTGCTGACAGATTTGACAAGGGAGGTCTCAGCCCCCCCCCCCCCATCTCCCCTCTTATCTCCCCTCTAGCTGCGGCCATGAGGCCTATTGTTAAAAAAAATGATATAGTTTTAGTAAATTAATTATTTCTAATCCTCGAAAAGCTACAGAGTGCATCTTATTGTAATGCATAGATAAAGGATGTTATGAACAGATATGCCGAATCCTACTGTTGCCACAAAATGAAAATGCTGCTATGTGTGTATCATGTTAAAAATAGGTCAAGAAATGTCACACTTTTAACTAACATTCCACGACAATAACAATGTACACTTTACAGTGTGGTCCAAAAACAACTTTACCCAATTTCATAGGTTGATTTCTCACAGTTTAAAAAATCTGTTTCAATTTTTTTCTGTGTTACCTAGGTAACAAAACATCTTCTTAGATGGTGCAATCCTATCCTTATTTGAATTGTTTTATCAAAACGAACAATTTGTTTAATCAGGAAGCTCCCTTGGGCCAGTGGTTAAGGCACAGGTCCCGTAAACCTAAGGTCGTGGGTTCGATCCCGGCCGGTATCACCTTTTCTACCTGGTAAAAAATTATGTTTATTTATGAGCATTCTCATCAAAATGACCAGAAACTCAAGTTTAATATTTGACATGTCAATTAATTGTCAGCTTAAAAATTAATAGGATTCTTGTCAAAAATGATCCAACTTATCAAATAGGCCTATGACCAAAAAAAGAAATCAAATTAGAATAATTCTTGCCAGAGGGGGACATAACAGAATCTTGTCAAAGTAAAATGGATGATCTTGTCAAGTAATAAGGTCAACATCTTATTAATTTGAATACTTGTTGAAATAAAACGGACATTATAATAAGATTGTTTTTTGTTGTTGTTGGCATCGGTCAGTCTTCGCAGACTATGGAGTAGCGTTGTCTGAGGTGGTTGAAAAGCATCGTCTTGTGTGGCTGAATAGACCAATGGCAGATTTTATTGCAGACCTGACATATGAAGACTGGTGCATCTGGTAGGGTTGGTTTGAATGTGCCTCACTGACTGGCTTTGCGCCTTGCTCGTTTGTCATCAGCAGCAGCAGCATTCTGGATGAGGTCTTCTCCCCTTTTCAGGCCATCAGAGAGATGTTGCTTCCAAGTTTTTCCGATCCCGACACTACCAATAGATTCCCAGTTGACCCAGTTCATGTCAAGTGCTTATCCTTGAAGCGGAGTAGCGATCGACCTTATCTTCTGTGTCCTAATGACAGTTCCGTAGAGGAGATCCTTGGGAATGCGACCATCTTCCATTCGACTCACATGTCCTAGCCTTTGAAGGCGACGTTGACATAGTAGCAATGATGGGATACCCGCATTGATGGGATACCCGCCTTGGGCATGACTTCATTGTTTGTGACCTTGTGTTTCCAGGAGATTTCAAGAATGCGGCGTAGACATCTCAAGTGAAATACTTGCAGCTTCCGTTCTTCTAGGTCGTCCATGATTCACTACCATAGAGGAGGGTGCTGATTACACATGCCTTGTAGACCTCCATTTTTATTGTATTGGTGAGCTGTTCTCCCATACTTTCTTAGATAACCTGGAGAGAGTAGAGCCCTCCTTGCTGATCCTTTTGTTGAGCTCATCATCCAGAGATAGATCATTGTCTGTGGCAGTAGAGCCTAATAGGTAGGTGAATTGATGAACTACCTCAAGATGCTGATCACTGATGATGTGGATTGATGGTGGAGCTATTATCCCATGGCGATATTGGTCCGATGGTGGCCCGATGTATGTTCAATAATGGCCCAATATCATTTGCTCATGGGCCCAAGATTGGGCTTGGACCAAATATTGGGCCTATATTGGACCAAATTAGGCTGCCATTGTGATGCCAATATAAATAAATAAAATAACAAATCAGTTACTGTAGCTCAACTTCAGAGTGGGCAGCTATCGCAGCATCATCAGCAAATAGCATGTCTCTAATCAGTACTTCCCTTATTTTGGTCTTGGCCTTCAGACGTGTAATGTTAAAGAGTTTACCGTCAGATCGTGAGTGACGATACACTCCCTCTGTGGATGACTTGAAGGCGTGCTTGAGTAGTTGGAAAGAAAATGCCAAACAGTATTGGTGCGAGTACGCAGCCTTGCTTTACTCCACTTTTGACGCCAAATTCTTCAGACATTGAGCCATCAAACTGGACTGTATCATCATCCCATCATGGAAAGAACGAGTTATGCTGAGTAGTTTGGGTGGACAGCCAATCTGAGGAAGCATCTTGAATATACCATCCCTGCTAACAAGAACAAACGCCTCGGTCAAATCAATGAATGCCAGGTAAAGGGGTTGTTGCTGCTCTCTGCATTTTTCTTGCAGTTGCCGTAGCGAGACGATCATGTCAATTGTTGATCTCTTGGAGCGGAACCCGCACTGTGATTGTTGGTTCACAGCAAAATCACAAATGACCTATTCCAATTGAGGAAATATGATGGAAAGAGCCACCAAATGTCCATTTAGGGAGTGGTAAAATCCAAATTTTACACCAAATTTGAGCTGTTATTTGTTTTGTTTTGGGTTTTTTTTTGTAACATTCATGCGCATTTTTGTGGGGCTTTGGGGGCGTGAGCAGGGCGGCAAAAAGAAGGGCGTTGGAAGAAGGAGCAGCAAAAAAAATCATTAAACAAAAAAGGGTGTAAAAATTATGAAAAATGTTTTAAAAATGTGAACAATACATACAATTTTGGGCTTTTAGCTAGCGAATGCCTATAACCCCCCCCTTGTTTTTTTTGCTCTTCACTTTTCAAACCACCGATAAAATGGGTCAACCTTTTCGGGATGTTGATGAAGCGGGCGTGAAAGTTTATCTTTTCCGCAGCCCCCCGTTTAGGATCGGCCGCGGAACGCCACTGAAATAGGCCTAGGTCTAAATTTCAGAAAATGCAAACGTATGGATGCCATTAATTTCAGCTGGCCACCCAGTAAATTATTTTCCCTAATCGCCCACCCAATAAATTATCCTTATTTACCTCCCTACTTGCCCCCCCCCTCAACCTGCCAAAAATCGTTTGTCCCTTCCCTACCGACCTGCCAAAAATCCCCCCATTCCCCTGCCAAAATATCTTGGCCCCCACCTATAGTGCACCACCCCGGGGTAGGCCTATGATAGTATAAATGATCAAAATTCAAATCTTGGTACCTTTGTCATTACCCACAGTCATTGCCATAGATGTACTATCATAGCCTGTTAGTGGTTCAGCCGAAAGCCGTGTAGGCCTACTTTTTAAAAAATATAGCTACATGTATTTGAATGAGGCTTCAATTTCGTCAATCACTACTGGTCGATTACGATGACATTTCGGTTCAGCGGTTCTAAGAACTTGGAAACTTTTCTGATGAGCGTTTTGATCTTGTTCCTCTTTTAGACTTATTTTTACCAAATCTGTGGATTTTAAACACGTTACCATGGCACAGCGTCATCATCCCTATATCTTCATGTCAAAAATTGCCGTGATAGTACGGCGAATCCTCTCGTTTTTCAATAGCTACGCATGGCGATTTTGTTCGAGATAGGCCGAGCGACTCAGGCTAAGCATCATACGATTTATCATATGAGATACCACCAAGTTTCTATTCTACATATTATTACGATTTGCGTACATGCTCTAGTACCACATGTAGTGTTGCTATTACAAGGAAATTCGATTTGTTTTCAGGTAAAACCCAGGTTTTGTTTTTAATACACTAACTTGAAATTAAATACACTAATTAGCGGCCATTGTTGTTGGCTCTGGAAATATTTTTACTGCATTTTATGCGTAACAATTTTTAAATCGCAGGTTGAAATTGTGATATATTTCATTTTGAGAATTACAATTATATAAAGGAACATTTAGCCCATTCACCTAAGATCCAGGTGTTGTATAGAATATATTCAATCACAAGTCTATGTCACAATGCATATGTAAACTTTCTTTATCCATGTCAACAATAGAATATTGATCACCAATGGAGTATGGAGCTGTATGAAAAAATATTTATAATATAGGGTGTTGACATTGTGCATGGCATCAGAAGGTAGCGAAAATATATGTTTCACATTTTTTTAAACTATATATGTATAGCTTTTATCAACCTTGCCCCTGCAAAGTTTCAGGTTCGAATTCCTAAAAATAATGGAGTTAGACTAATTTTTTACCAAATCTGTGGATTTTAAACACGTTACCATGGCAACAGAAGAGAGCGAAAATATATGTTTCACTTTATTTTACTATATATGGTTAGCTTTTATCAACCTTGACACACCTACAAAGTTTCAGGTTCGAATTTCTAAAAATAACGGAGTTAGACTAATTTTTTACCAACTCTGTGGATTTTAAACACGTTACCATGGCAACAGGAAATCATGAAAACATGTGTTTCACTTTATTCTACTGTTTATGTATAGCTTTTATCAACCTTGCCCCTGCAAAGTTTCAGGTTCGAATTCCTAAAAATAATGGAGTTAGACTCATTTTTTACCAACTCTGTGGATTTTAAACACGTTACCATGGCAACAGGAAATCATGAAAACATGTGTTTCACTTTATTCTACTGTTTATGTATAGCTTTTATCAACCTTGCCCCTGCAAAGTTTCAGGTTCGAATTCCTAAAAATAATGGAGTTAGACTCATTTTTTACCAAATCTGTGGATTTTAAACACGTTACCATGGCAACAGAAGAGAGCGAAAATATATGTTTCACTTTATTTTACTATATATGGTTAGCTTTTATAAACCTTGACACACCTACAAAGTTTCAGGTTCGAGTTTCTTAAAATAACGAAGTTATGACTCATTTTTACCAAATCTGTGGATTTTAAACACGTTACCATGGCAACAGGAAATCACGAAAACACGTGTTTCACTTTATTCTACTGTTTATGGTTAGATTTTATTAACCTTGACATATTTGCAAAGTTTCAGGTTCGAGGTTCTAAAAATAACGGTGTTAGACTTATTTTTTACCAAATCTGTGGATTTTAAACACGTTACCATGGCAACAGAAGATAGCGAAAATATATGTTTCACTTTATTTTACTATATATGGTTAGCTTTTATCAACCTTGACACACCTGCAAAGTTTCAGGTTCGAGTTTCTTAAAATAACGACGTTGGACTCATTTTTTACCAAATCTGTGGATTTTAAACACGTTACCGTGGCAACAGAAGATAGCGAAAATATATGTTTCACTTTATTTTACTATATATGGTTAGCTTTTATCAACCTTGACACACCTGCAAAGTTTCAGGTTCGAGTTTCTTAAAATAACGACGTTGGACTCATTTTTTACCAAATCTGTGGATTTTAAACACGTTACCATGGCAACAGAAGATAGCGAAAATATATGTTTCACTATATTTTACTATATATGGTTAGCTTTTATCAACCTTGACACACCTGCAAAGTCTCAGGTTCGAGGTTCTAAAAATAACGGAGTTAGACTCATTTTTACCAAATCTGTGGATTTTAAACATGTTACCATGACAACAGAAGACAGTGAAAATATAAGATTCACTTTATGTTACTTTATATGGTAAGTTTTTATCAACCTTGATATATCTGCAAAGTTTCAGATCCAAGATTAAAAAATAACGGAGTTAGACTTATTTAAAACCTTTTTTCCCATGGTTTTTCATCAAAATCACAAAAATCATGTTTTTTTGACGTTTTAGCTAAGATTTTGGTCACGTGACTTGTAAATGAGAATTGGTATGCCCAAATATGGCATCATTGTTGTGTTAGCTTTCCAAATAACCACATCAAGCAGGCCACCTAATGTATGCAAACAGCAGACAACATGATGCACACTTTTGGTGGTCCGCTTGATTTCCAATACTAGCAGTCCACCACATATTGACATCTAGTGTCACACCAGATGTCAACATCTGGTTGTCAACTGGATGTGCCTAAACCGGAGTGACACCGGATGTCACATCCAGTGGACCACCAGTGGGCATCCAGTGGGCATCTGGATGCGCGAAACGCCTGTGTAGAGCATCAGACTGCTGATATCAATATCGTTGGTTCGAGTCCTCCTGCCAGCAATGGTTATATTTATGATTTTAATGCTACGCTAAAATTTGTTCAATTTTTTTCGTTTATTTATTTATTTACTTATTTAGGGTAGATGCAGGTAATATGGGACAGCAGGTAATATGGGACACCTGTTTTCATTTTAACAAAAAGTAGCTTAGAGAAGGTAAACACTTTAAGTTGATTTGTTAAGTGTTTAGAGACATCAATTGTGCTTCTAGAAATGCAGTTTTGGAGTCTGTGTATCAAACTCTTGGAAATCAATGCCAAAAGAGTGAAATTGCCCAAAAATTATGTCGTTTTTTTTGGCCTGATATAAAATCAATGACGTCACATTTTATGATTGTGTATCCAAAAACTCTGGTACTGAGGGGCATTTGTCATTTTTATGATCTTTAGGTGATGGGTTAAGCTTATCAGCAGGTAAAATTCCACTGACAAGTGGCACTTGCCTTTTATAAATGATTATTTTCTCTGATTTTCAACTGAATGGGTGCAGGTAATATGGGACACATAGGAAATTGTGTGCATTGTCAATGCGAAAAGCAAAACTATTTAGAAAATTGAATTTTCTTGTAGAAATTTGCATTTAACATTCAAAATCATGTAACAAAAATGTTTTTAGAACAAAAGAGTGATTTTCTGAACTTTTGATTTTCACCATAGAGATAACACAGTGTCCCATATATTACCTGCACATGCAGGTAATATGGGACACTTGACGATGACGTCATTTTGACGTCATAGCGTCCAAACAAACATAAAAACAAGGTAACATTGCCTGTTTTATTAATCTTAAAGGACAGGTTGTTCATCATAACAATCTCTTGTGGGCATATCTTCTTTAGTTTGTATGCAAATAAGCTAAACGTCCTTAATGGTCCCATATTACCTGCAGGTACCCTATTTATTTATTTATTTATTTATTTATTTATTTATTTATTTATTTATTTATTTATTTATTTATTTATTTATTTATTTATTTATTTATTTATTTATTTATTTATTTATTTGTTTTTGTTTATTTATGTAAATAATTTGATATATTTGAAAGAGGTATTTGAGCAATTTTATAATCCTATGGGGTCATTTTGAACCCCCACCCCTCCAAACTTGCCAAACGCACAACACTTATGAGTTTGCATCATACATGTCATCATTAGTCACGATTATGCACTTTCAGTTTCCCACGCGTTTGAACGGGAATTGGATTGCGTACTTTTTCGATGTCTAGTGAGCAAATTTTTTCATTATTTTGAGAAAATGATGTCAAATTTTCTATTCTATATTGTTTGGTAATAATGTCTTTTGCCAATAGTATGTTTCAAGTTGTAATTTTGTGTTTTTGATCGCAAAGATCGGATATTTTCGTTCCCGATTCGAATTCTGAACCCTTCGCAAGGGTGCCGATTTCGGCAGAACTTTGACGATAATTTTGCCTTTTTGGACACTTAAATGCTTTCGATCCTTAATTTTGTTTCAACCAAGTCTTAAATTATCAAGCACAATACAGTTGGTACCACATTTATATATTGATGAAATTTTAAAGATTTTTTTTCAAGTTTCTAACCGGCGCAAATCGTTAAGTGTGTATTTCCCATTGACATCCAAAATGGCGTAAGCCAGTCCTCAATATACATAGGTACGGCGTATATAGGACTGGCAAGCGAGTCTATGTCATCATCATAAAAATTTAAAATTCAGGTCCCACAAATATACAGTAATTGTGCAAAAGAGGACATAAATAATTTCTTTCTGCAACCATAATGGGCCGCAATATATCACTAACCGCATAGTCCGAGGCAAGGTTCATTATTGTCAGGGTTAGGGTCTTAGGGTTAGGGTCTTATGGTTAGGGTTAGGGGTTAGGGGTTAGGGGTTAGGGTTAGGGTTAGGGTTAGGGTTAGGGTTAGGGTTAGGGGTTAGGGTTAGGGTTAGGGTTAGGGTAAGGGTTAGGGTTAGGGATTAGGGTTAGGGTTAGGATTATATTCGTATTTATTATACTAGTAATAGTATATTGTGTGTATGCAGTTTATTCCGTAATCAATAAGTATCATAAACAAACACCTTTCTGGCACAACGAATCATAGCACAGTCGTGTAGGCATTAGACTATGGATACAAAGGTTGTGGGTTCGAACCCCAGGTAAACCGTTATAGAATTTTAATTCTATCGATTTCTTTTTATTTTATTAAGTAAGAGGAAATAATAATGGTAATAAACTCGTGTTATATCTAGCCTCATAGGCCTATTAATTACATTTAATACACACCTATGACGTCGCGCTATTGTTTTACCGCTCCATTATTTTCCACGAATGGAGCGATGATTACAATAACACGCCATTCGTAAATGCCTCTATTTTTTCCTGAAAAGCAAACACTTTTCAGGGAAAAGTACTGGCATTTACGAATGTAATGTTAATAACAATTGCACTTTCGAAAAGCAACTATTTGCGAAAAGTGCAGTATTGTTATCATCACTTCATTCATGTAAAATAATGATACGAAAAACAACAAGACAAAGATTTTCATTAATACAATAAATTAAGGAAGCGGATAGCAGCATTTGCACATAATTTTTATGGGACCTGAGAGCAGATCAGACATATCGAGGATTGTCCTTCTGATATCAAAAAATAATAATAATTTTGATTTTGAAATTCGTGATATAATACAAATTTTATGGCAAATTATTAAAATTTCATATTTTTTATATTTTGGAAATTTAACAGTCCTCGAAGTAAACTTTATAAATGATATGTAATTAAACTGTAGGCCTATGTAGCTGGGATGAAAAGCCGACTATCAATTGAAAATTTTGACCTTTCATATTGAACATAAACATTTTTTTCCAAAAAGACCTACAATTTTTAGTGTTTTGAGGAAAAAATCTATATCTTTAATAATGAAGATCAAAATTTTCATATGATGGACAGCTGTTCATCCCAACTTCATAATCTTTAGGTGCATATCGTTAGATTTATACAATTTACTTCAATTGTTAATAATTTGCCATAAAATTTGTAATGTATCGCGAATTTAATAAAAATCAAAATTATTTGATATCAGGACACTCCTCGTGCTCAAAATGCAATTCGATGTGTCTGATTTGGTCAGGTTCCACAAAAAAAATATACAGGTGGAAACATCGCTATCCGAGCCCTTAAATACATAAATTTACAATGCAATCTGTGAAAAGTAAGGCAATATCAAAACGGGCAAGTTAATTTGTTGGCTAAGTTGTACTTATTATGCAAGATGTGTTTTTACCCTCACTTTGGAAAATGCTTATTTAGGCTTCACTTAGTAGGCTCGTACTTTAAATTATTTGGACCTTTCTTTCGACGCTAACTGTTTTTTATAACATTTTTTGCTTCTTTATATTATTACACTTTTTCAGTGGCTTAGGCCCTACATTTAATTTGTTACATTTTGGGCAACATTGGTACATTCTGTATCAATGTATTTAGGCTTATGCATCCGTTTATTTTTAAATCGTTTGCTTTGGGTATGTTTAATAATGATAAAAGCCACAGTAGGTCTATTTTCTGTATAATTTTTTATTTCACTTTAGTACATCAGATGTTTCATCTGATGGTATTTTGGCATATTTGAATATTTACTTACATCGATCAGTAGGCCTATCCGATATTTATTATAATGTTTGTGATGCTCCAATTGATTTCGGGGGGGGGGGGGCGGAAGCCCGTGACTGGAAGTCAGGGCTTTTATTTTGTGCCGAAAGCGACCAAGTTTGTTTGTTTGTTTGTTTTTGCCGCCGAAGTTCAGGGACATAATAGGCCTAGATAAATGGGTTGTAATACATGAATAGGGCCAACCAAATAAAACAAAATTTACACATTTAATATTTTCGTACCTTACTTCGGCTTAAAGTAGAATCATGCCTGATTTAGGTCCTTCCTTCGAAACATATACCATGTATGCTGCGAATCAACGATATTATATCCTCGGAATGATTCCATCACAAAATTACTAGTATCCAAGATAAATAAATAGTGTCCATAATTGCATGGTTGTTCCAAAATCGAACACTCGATTCACAGAGAAGAGTATCATTGCTCAGGTCCAGCACAGGTCTAGCTTTCTTGAGGTAATGAACTGCAATTGACTATTTCATATGAACCTATGACCATTTGGCCAATTTCCTTATTATGCAAAATAGAGTCCTAAACACTTCAATAGTTAACACATTAGAAGTGGGCATAAATAACTATTGATTGTCTGATCACTTTAATGATTTTACGAATCTACGTTTATTCAATTTGTGTAACAAACATTTCAGATCTTTATAATTCAAGAAGGTGGTTACGGATGATTTGAACTAAACACCTGGATCGTGATATGATGGGTAATTCTATAGAAATTTTACATAAAGCTGAGTCCTTGTATTTTTCACTCGCACCTAGTACGGTCATTAGTGTATTGTCCGGCATCAATGATCAATTGATCAATTTGTAAAGAGCAACAAATTTCAATAACACTCCATTCGTGGAAAATAATGGCGCGGTAAAACAATAGCGCGACGTCATAGGTGTGTATTAAGTCGGTTAATGGCCGCGGATTAGAACGTGAGTGGATAAGAATGGCTTCGTCGCTCCGCGACTCAGCCATTCTTATCCACTCACGTTCTAATCCTTGGCCATTATCCTATACGTATGTACTATGTGTTATCGCATTGTGGCCCATTATGGTTGCAGAAAGAAATAACGCACGCCGGCAACTAGACTACTATACAAAAAAATAGTATCAAATCTTTCCTGCTCAATCAATATAATACTTGCAAATAGATCATAGTTTACTAATCTAATCCTGTAATATAGACCTGTTATATCACCTGTATTTGCATGTAGAGTCTATACATGGTTTGTTATGGTAGGGATTAGTGTCCGATCTCTGTAATGTAATGTAAATGAAGCATATTGATATGCAGGAAGAATCGATCAGGGCGCTATCTATTAGGGAAAGATAAACACTATTCAAAATATCAATAGACAAGAAGAAAGGGATGTAGAGATTTGTAATTGAGTCATGCATGATTTAACAGAAGGTTCTTTCCAATTCCCAAATGTAATGAAAATAAGAAATGTAGGTCTACTTCTTCTTTCCAGGATCTATGTTTAGGCAACCAAGAAATATCACGAGGGAATGGGAAGGGGTCAGATTCAAACTGAAACGAAAAAAGAAAAAAAATAAATAAATTAAAAAAAATAAATAAATAAATAAATAAATAAATAAATAAATAAATAAATAAATAAATAAATAAATAAATAAATAAATAAATAAATAAATAAATAAATAAATAAATGAATGAATGAATGAATGAATGAATGAATGAATGAATGAATGAATAAATAAATAAATAAATAAATAAATAAATAAATAAATAAATAAATAAATAAATAAATGAATGAATGAATGAATGAATGAATGAATGAATGAATGAATGAATGAATGAATGAATGAATGAATGAATAAATAAATAAATAAATAAATAAATAAATAAATAAATAAATAAATAAATAAATACACAAGGAATGTATTTATAAAGAAGCTGGGACTATTCTGAAAAACCTTAGTTCGTCTTCACATTTTTATAATAACGTAATGTTTCAACACTGGGTTTCAACACGACACAAGATAGGCCTAGGGGGTAACTTGGGGCAAATTGGGACACGGGGTAATTTGGGACAGTGATTTTAGAAATACTTTTATAAGTAAAATGGTCACATTTTGCCCATTTTTGCAACAACTTACTTTGATAATAATGTCTATTTATATTTCCAACCATTTAAAAGTACCATTCTTCATTAAACAGGAACTCCTGAGGGCCGTAAGCTTAACACATCAATATAAGTATTCCATTTTTTTGTCATGTCTAAGCAGAGGTCACGACTTGAGGCTAAATATCTCAATCAATGGCCCGAATTAGTGTTTCTCAAATTAAAAAATAACTTCTAAGACACCTTTTTCAATTAAATAAGACAAAAATTGTTACTCTTTTCTTCGAAAATTATAAGAAAAGACTTCTTTTAGAAATGTGCCAAATTGGGGTAAAATGGGACGCCATTGATTTACTGTGTGCTAACTCGCACTGTCCCATTTTGCCCCAACAAAAGAAATCCCTTAGTAAATCAATGGCGTCCCATTTTACCCCAGCTGTCCCATTTTACCCCAGCCTCTTTACAGCAACAATTTCGCAGTGGGGTAAAATGGGACGCCTTAAAGACTCCTTAATAAAATAATGAAGCCGGAGGCCGACGGGCACCATTTTTTGCGAAACGTTAGTCTACTAGACTCTTGGTGATGTACATTTTGTTTTGTAGTGGTCACTTGTCGCAAGTTGTCAGGTATTAGTATGATAGCCGAGTAAAATCTGGTGGGGCAAAATGGGACATTAGGTGGACCAATTTGCCCCACTTCCCCCCTATAGCTATTTTGCTGGACAATACTTTCTGATGCAGATGGTCGAACCCAAGGAGGTTAGAGATAGAAAATAGATTATACGTAATGCTTTGTTCCTTTGATGCCGATTAGATTTATAAATAAATAAATAAATAGCCTATAATTATACATAGGCAAAAATGTCATATTCGTGTCCCCGTCCCCTGATGCAGGGTAAAAGAGATAGGGAGAAGGGACTATAGAGGAAAAGATAGAGGAGGGGGAGAAGAGAGGGCTATAAAGAGGAGTTGGAGAGGGATTCAGTGATCCCAGCGCAAGTGTAAAAAAAATAGTTTACAATTGCTTAAAAGTGAAGGATAAGTCATTCAAATTGTCATTTGGTATTTTTGAAATGAAAAATAATTTAACAAAAAGCGAAGGAAACGACAGTATTGACAATCGTTTTTGATTTCTCAAAGGCAAAGAAGTAGAAGGCTGATGCTAATTGCACAAAATCGTCTGTCTATCATGTCTAGGCCTATAGGAGCAGTAAATTTTAAATTGGACGAGTAATAAGCAATACTCGTAAAAGGGCCAACCTAAAAAGAAAGCCGAATTAGTATGGGGTTGAAAAATGAAAAGCTAATCATATCGCCACAAAATTTGCCGATTTTGAGTTGTGGGTAATATCACTGAAACTTGTTTTGGTATCATTAATAGTTCTACATTTTATAAAAGTGAACTGTTCGCTTTCTTGATTTAAAAATATTACTGATGATGTTCGCATTTTCACCATGAGCCCGAATAATAAGGTAAATACTAATTAAAGTCCCATTCAGTGATTCCAGTGGGCGCAACTGTAAATTGTTTTTTTAATATTGTTATAAATTGCTTAAAACTGAAGGATAAGTCATTCAAGTTGTCATTTGGTATTTTTGAAATGAAAAATTTTGCAAAAAAAACAACAACAAAAACCCATAAAAAAACAAAGAAAACAGCAGTATTGACTTATCTAATTTCCCGTCTACTATATATAGCAGGCAATTTTAGCACATCTAAAATGACAATGACAAAGGTACCAAAATCTGAAGTTTGATGACTTTTATGATCGTCGGGATGAGCAAATCACTGAATGGGCCTTTAATTTGTTATGGCCACGCTGAAATTTTTCTATAGGACCAAAATGAAATTAGGAAAAAAAAGAGAAATTTTCTTTAACAAAATTATAGGGCCTATCTCATTTTGCCAGAATGTGTTTCGCAAAATGGCAACAAAATTTTGTTTGTTTGTCGCTTTTTTTTTTGTTGGTATAAATAGAACATCCCAAAAGTAGGAACATTACACAAAGTTTAGTGCAAACATCAAGATGGCAAATTTCGACACTCTTGTCCAAAATTGTCTGACTCATTCACGGTGTATACCGTAGAAACCCGTCTATAAGGAATAGAAGCGACTGTGATGATAGCATATTTCACGCTAGCGCCCTCCACAATATTATATCATTATGGAATTTGAGCAAATCATTTACCGACACAAGCAGGTATACAATGTATTATTTTATCTTTATTTCGCATCTCACGAGCATAGCTCACTTGGCAAGGCATAAGACTTTGGTTCTTTAGATCGGAAGATGGTGAGTTCGAGCCTCATCACGGTCACACAAACTTTTATAAACAAAATATTGTTCAAACTTTTCATTTATATTTTCTTGCATTTTTTTTTTTCATATTTAGTTTAATTTATTCTATTGTTTTTCTTTTATTGTTTCTTTTCTTTGTCTTTTTTTCTTGTTTAATTTTATTTTTTCTTTATTTTTCTTTGATTCATATAATATTGGCAGGATAAGGAGAGGAGGGAACTAAAGACCCATTCAGTGATTTGCTCATCCGGACGATCGTAAAAATCATCAAAATTCACCTTTGTCATTGTCATAGATGTGGTAACATAGCCTGCCAGTGGTTCAGCAGAAAACCGTGTGACACATAATATACATTTGGCTACATTTTATTATACGATAAATACGAATTTATTAAACATGGTAACAAATATTCTCTAGCAGATCGGTTATACGATGGAACTGGTAGGCATAGGCCTATTATAAATTCGGGATATTAAATATCTTCCTGACGAGACAGATCTGCGCATGTGGTCAAAGACGATTCCTTACTAGCCACAGACCGTCCGCTGGAATTAGTTGAATCGCTATGGCTGTTGGTCGGACCTCTCATCTCTCCACATCGATTGTGACCTATCCCCGACATTGCCCTTATAAACTCACATCCTCCTGTTTTATTCCAATACGCTGGCGAAGTTACGTAATAATCGGATTAACTACCATAGCAATAGGTGAAAACAATTTTTGAATATACCGCGTTATACACTGATACGTTCAGGCGGTACCTCTTCATTGAACCATATCATGCTGCACCTGTAAGATCTTTGAAAAGACCAGTATTGTATTCAATCTTATGGGCGGCCATGAGGGCCAAAAGGGTCTCAAAACCACACAAGGGTCTCAAAAGTACAATAAGGTCTCAAAAACACATAAAGGTCTCAGAAATAAACACACAATAAGGTCTCAAAAGTATAATAAGGTCTCAAAAACACATAAAGGTCTCAGAAATAAACACACAATAAGGTCTCAAAAGTATAATAAGGTCTCAAAAACACAGAAAGGTCTCAGAAACAAACACACAACAAGGTCTCAATAATACAATAAGGTCTCAAAAAAGAGAAAGGTCTCAAAACAGAGAAAGGTCTCAAAAACAGAGAAAGGTCTCAAATACAGAGAAAGGTCTCAAAACAGAGAAAGGTCTCAAAAACAGAGGAAGGTCTCAAATACAGAGAAAGGTCTCAAATACAGAGAAAGGTCTCAAAACAGAGAAAGGTCTCAAAAACAGAGAAAGGTCTCAAACACAGAGAAAGGTCTCAAAAACAGAGAAATGTCTCAAAAACACGTTATGGTCTCAGAAACACGTTATGGTCTCAAAAACACGTTATGGTCTCAAAAACATGTTATGGTCTCAAAAACACGTTATGGTCTCAAAAACACGTTATGGTCTCAAAAACACATGGTCTCAAAAACATGTTATGGTCTCAAAAACACGTTATGGTCTCAAAAACATGTTATGGTCTCAAAAACACGTTATGGTCTCAAAAACACGTTATGGTCTCAAAAACATGTTATGGTCTCAAAAACACGTTATGGTCTCAAAAACACGTTATGGTCTCAAAAACACGTTATGGTCTCAAAAACATGTTATGGTCTCAAAAACACGTTATGGTCTCAAAAACACGTTATGGTCTCAAAAACACATTATGGTCTCAAATACACGTTATGGTCTCAAAAACACGTTATGGTCTCAAAAACACGTTATGGTCTCAAAACACGTTATGGTCTCAAAAACACGTTATGGCCTCAAAAACACATTATGGTCTCAAAAACACGTTATGGTCTCAAAAACAGAGGAAGGTCTCAAAAACAGAGAAAGGTCTCAAAAACAGAGAAAGGTCTCAAATACAGAGAAAGATCTCAAAAACAGATAAAGGTCTCAAATACAGAGAAAGGTCTCAAAAACAGAGAAAGGTCTCAAAAACAGGGAAAGGTCTCAAATACAGGAAAGGTCTCAAATACAGAGAAAGGTCTCAAACACAGAGAAAGGTCTCAAAAACAGAGCGAAGGTCTCAAAAATAAGAGAAAGGTCTGAAAGACATATACCTCAGAGACATAGACTGCACATATAACGGTCGGTTGACTTTGTAATACCTGATTTGAGACCTAGACGTGTTTTTGAGACCAAGATATTTTGAGACCAAGATGTGCTTTTGAGACCCTTTTGGCACTCACGGCCGCCCATAGTATTCCTTGGCGTTGACCCTTTTGACCCCGGCGGCCGCGCCATGAGTGCCAAAAGGGTCTCAAAAGCACGTCTTGGTCTCAAAAACACATCTTGGTCTCAAAAACACATCTTGGTCTCAAAAACACGTCCAGGTCTCAAATCAGGTATTACAACCGACCGTTAAATGTGCAGTGCCGCATACAGTACTGCAATATCCGCTTGCAGTTCCGCATGCAAAACTGCACATTCCGTCACGCACTTCCCCATGGGAAACTGCAATATTTTTGGTGTATTTCCGTATGGGGAACTGCAATATTTACAGTGTATTTCCGTATGGGGAACTGCAATATTTTTGGTGTATTTCCGCATGGGGAACTGCAATATTTTTGGTGCATTTCCGCATGGGGAACTGCAATATGTTTGGTGTATTTCCGCATGGGGAAATGCAATTTTTGGTACATTTCCGAAGTGGATGTAGGCCTAGACCTATTAATCAAAATTAACTCTGGCTATTACATTTAAGCTTAAAACTCTGATTTAATTATGAGCCCTGGCTGGGGAGGGTAAAATTGGGGGGTGGGGCGCCTTTTAAATAAAACGCTCTAAAAAGGCTTAGGAAAACCGTACAGAAACGCTTAAATATGCAAATTTTCCTGCTCGCTGCGCTCGTAACAGGTATTTAGACCATTTAAAGTTTGCAAATTGGGATCTCAAAAATTTCGCATGTGGGGGCAAAGATTTTTATGCGGGCCGGGAGGGGAGGGCAACCGATTTTTGGCGGGCCGAGAGGGGGACAAGCGATTTTTGGCGAGCCGTTTGGAAATTTTACACCCCTCCTCCCCCGGGGGCCTCATTATTGCACAGCCCCTTAATCATTAATATTATAAATAGGCCTACATGCGACATCCCGGTGCGACATTAATTTAATTAGTTTCCGCAGCGAGACTACAATTACATGCGAAAGGGCAAGCGGACCGTATGCGGTACTGCACAAGACCGCTGCGCGCTGTTTATTTTGCGACTAATTGACCCACTACGTGCTCTAATTAGTCCATGATTGACCTCGACACATTAAAGATGGATGCTGGCCGTCTGCACGTAAGCCATAGCCGTGATGGAATAAAAATGCTGAAAAAAGGTGTTCATATTGCAAGAGTAACTACATTTTCGAATCGAAGGTAATTATTTGATCTAAAATATTCTTAAAATGAATTCGGTTTCATCATCAGCGATAAATATTTCCTGAAATTGTACATTACTTTGCACCCAAATTCTGTACTTGTTTCCGGAGCTCTGCATAAGTGATTCACCGTGCCGTGCTGCAACAAGGCAGTAGCAGCGGTAGGATTTTCAAATCTTTTTGAACTTTTCCCATGATTTTGGGCACTTGGTACACCTTCTAATTTTATATCTGATCTTGTATGCAAGTGAATAAAAACGCTGTCAATTAATGAATGGCCCAAGGTTAAAAAATGTACTTGTTTTTTTAATAATATAAAGTAAACGATTTCAATATCATGCATGGCCGCTACCGCATGACCGGTATTAAAGGCGGTATACATGATTATATACATGTACAGCATCCAGCATGCATGTATGTCTGAGTGCTACATGTACATGCCATGTAAATTTAGGTAAAGTTGTTTTCTTTAAACTTCCGTGGTCGTGCCTGTTCGTATCGCGTACACGAGCGTAAACACAAAGCAATAAACAATCACGCTGATTGGCTGATCAATGCACTTGACAACAAGCCGGCTGACCCATTGGTCTTCGGCGCGGCGCGTAGTAGGCGACCTTGTCACTTCTACGCGATCGCAATTCACCAGCGCGTACCCGGACCACGGAAGTTTAAAGAAAACAACTTTAGTCTTGCCAGCAAGACTTCAGTCTTTATCATAAACATAATGACTATGGTTACACTCAGTTACTGGAACTATGTAAATGGGTATGTGTATGTAAACATGTACCGGTACGTTAGCCAGTGTTGCCAAAACTTTTCAGCGTCAAGGCGCGGCGCATTGACTCGCCAGGCCGCGGTAAAGGATTCTCAAGTAGCCCAATTTTTAAGCTTCCAAAAAAGCGCCCAATACCGGATATTTGGGCGGATTTACCTGAATTTAGACCGCAAAACACCCAATAAGCCCAATCGCCATTCTAACTTCCGGTTTTTGAGAGCAGTTTTAGGACACTTTGACCTCTGACATATCGGGAAAATTTACGTAATTATTATTAATTTTCTTATTATTGTCACAATTTTGATCATTAAAAATACCAAATAATTAATTTATAAAACACTAATATTTTTTATATTTGTTTTAAATATTGTAAAACATTTTAGATTATATTTTGTATGTACAAAAACCCAATATTTCTGAAAGGTCAAAGGACAAAGTGTCCTAAAACTGCAAAAACTGTCCCACAATGCATTGCAAACTTCCAATGCCGATTGGGCTTATTGGGCGGAAAAGCACTTGACTTTGAAACTTCCGGTACTTACTGGGAAGTTACTGACCGATCAATAAATGGTCACAAAACCCATTGTAATTTCAATTTGGAGCTTCAAAGACTCAAAACCTTTATAAATCGGCTAAATTGAAAAGAAAATGTATACATCAAATTAGTGCCGCGGCCTGAGACTGACAAAAGTAGCGGCATGCTTTTTTGAGTAGCGGCAAGTGATCGCCAAGTAGCCCAATTGTGCGCCTAAGGTGCGGCGTTGGCATCACTGACGTTAGCAAGCCAAGGGCCAAGGCCGTGGATGTACCTACTACCTGGCATGCTGGAAATACCATTGCACAGTCAGAGATGCGCAATATTTAGACAATAATAACTGCACACCATCTATTTTGAGGTCATTCACCTTTTCGGTAAATCCCATAACCCTTTGCGAGTAGGCCTACACCCAGGGTTCGATTTACTTTGAAAAATTTGCGTAGCAATTTTTAGCGAAAACCTTATTTAGGCGATGTTCTTTTAATATTAGCATCTATGTTTACATTGTAAAAAATTGCTATCCAAGCTGAAATTTGTGTAGTAGGTTGTCCAAAATGGGGAGCATTTTGCTCCACGACACCAGTTAAATCGAACCCTGCCTACACCTGAGACCTCATCATTTGACGTCACGCCAATCTGCGCCCACGAACATGGTTACTGCGCATTGCTAGTCAGCGTGACGTCAAATGACAAATTCTCAGGTGTACTCGCAAAGGCTTATGGGATTTACTGAAAAGGTGAATTGTGTGAAATTGTTTTGGGCTGAGGTATTTTTCCGACCGAGGAAAAATACCGAGGCCCAAAACAAAACCCGACAATTTCACACAATGACCTCAAAATAGATGGTGCAAAGTTATTATTGTCATTCATTACCGTCGTATCTAATATTTTGAACAAATCAAAATGGCATATTTTATGTTATTTTATACCATAAAACGCTGTTAAATATAACCAGTTTTAATCATTGTTGTAACCTACCCTACAAAAAATCAACCAGGCGAATATAACATTCGCGCCGACAACAAGAGCTACCAATCACAGAAGCGCGACGGCATCGCGTAGGCGTGTGCGTTGTGTAGCTTATACACGCACGCACGCGCAGAAGTCATTGTTGCGCGTCCGGAGTCATTGTGAGTTATTCATAACCTCATTAATAAACGCGATGCGTGCGATCCAATCATATTTTATTATTTGTGAAAACGCGAACGCAAATCGAGGTCATTAATATCTCACAATTGACCGCAAAATGCGTAATTGTTCCAATGTCGCACACAATTGACTTCTGCGTGCGCCGTATTGTGCGTCCAACGAACTGCGCGCGCGCTGGCTGCCGTATTTGGATTGCGCGCTACCATATTTGCACAGATTCTGATACGCACTTTTGTTATTGGTCGTTTTGTTTTAGCCTGATCGATTTTGGGAAAGGGAAGATGTAAAAATTGTTTATTTTTACAAACTTTTGAGAAAATTTTGTGTTATTTTGAAAAGTTAAAAGATCAAAGTGACGGTTATGAATGAGGTTAATAACTTTGCATCGGTTATATGTCGGGCATTGTGAAAAATCTAAACATTTTGCTTTGGACCTCGGAATATCCCTCGGGGCTGCGCCCTCGGGATATTCCTCGGTTCCAAAGGCAAAATGTTTAGATTTTTCACAATGCCTCCAAATAACCGATGCGCAGTTATTAACCTCTAATTAATGCAATTAGTGCGCGGTCAGGCAATCAATTTCTTTTGATTGGATTACAGGCTTCACGTATAAAATGAGGTTATGAATAAATATTAGACCGAGCAGCTGGCTTCTGTTGGGTTGAAGTAAGCTAGCTTACTGTCTGTTTGTCATTTGATCTAGAAATCGTCTACTATCCACGATGACACAGTGTGAACACTGGACAGAGATAGAGCATGGAACTATAAACTACTTCAGTCGCTTAATCATCGCCAATTTTCAAACACATTAAGGGGTACTACACCCCTGCCTAATTTTGTGCCTATTTTTGCATTTTTCTCAAAAATTATAGCGCAATAGCGCATTGGTGACAAGTAAGATATATTATAGGGGCAAGGACTACAACTACTGCACTGGAAATTTTATTTCAGCACAGGCAACAGTTGTGGAGTATTACAGTCAAAAATGAGGGAAAACCAATATTTGATCAATAAATCAGTAACTACTAGCCTTGAGTTGCTGAATTTTCAGTGCAGTAGTTGTAGTCCTTGCCCCTATAATATACATATCTTACTTGTCACCAATGCGCTATAATTTTTGAGAAAAATGCAAAAATAGGCTCAAAATTGGCCAGGGGTGTAGTACCCCCTTAAAAAATTCTTTATTTTAAAAGTTTATATATATTACCAGGGTACCGAAATTTATTTTGATGACTTATCTGTATCTTCAGAGTTTGCTCATTTTTATTTTATGAGATTAACCATGCTAACAATTCGCTGATGATATGTGTCATTTGAGCAACTTTTTCGGGGTGCTGTACCCATCGTGATCTGCGTTGTTGTTGTTTAATACTTCCAAATTTCCATTGCTTTAAACGTGGTGTTATGCTTGACTGATTCTGACATGAGTTGAGATACATGATTTGAACTCCAAAGCTCAGTCCATAATAATCAATCGTCGGTTTCTACATGTATAATATCAGTGGCCTGGAATGGATTAAGGATCGACTTCTCGATCAAATGTGTTATGTGTGCAACATGCGTAATCATGATAATTATGCAATTCATTTCAAGTAGGCCTACTTCGCCCCCATCATCCCAGAAAATGTGGGGCTGTAAGCTGGGTTTACATAGGAATTAAACTGTTGGTGTGCTCTAGGGGTGGAATGTGTAGCATGTTGGAACATTTCCAACCCTATACATTTTGTACAACCCAGGGATTGGCAATGGTAGAATGCACCCTGGTACTCTGGTAGTCTAGCTTCGAATTTGCTCACCAATAGCTTTTGAGGCTAGAGACCTGAGCTATCAAAATCTAGCAGAAATTGATGAGGCCACGTGTTTTGAACTCGCCACCCTTAGCGTTACATCACAAATATTATGAATTTTTACACCAATCAAGTTTCAAATTAGAATATCTCCACAACTATCAACCCTAAACTAGCAAAAGTATACATTTTTGGAAAGCTGAAGGCAAAAGCAATTTAAATATACACATTTCAACTCACTGTACAGGGTGACCTTGAAGTTATACAGGGTGGAATAAAAAAAATCCAAATAAAAATGGGTCATTTAATGCTTTGCTTATTACTAACTTGCAGTTATAAACTGAAAGTAAACAACATTGATTTGGTTAGAGGTTAGGGGGAGCCTACTGACTCTGGAAGAAAAAAAAAATCACAGCTGTTTGGTAATCTCGGAATACAGGGTGTCCCAAAATATGTTCAAATTTTTTACAATTCAACATATTTTGAACTGAAACATTTTACCCTAACCCATACAAAAAAAGTAAGTCCATATTTAGATTCCTCATCAAATTTCCTCTCAGAAAATGTAAACTTTGACTATGATAGGATAAGCAATTAAAAATTTACAGCAACTTTTAGATTTTGAAGACATCCGCATTGCTTACTACAGTGTTTAATATGAAAACGGGTAGTTTTGTACATAAAAGTTTGCATTTTATAGACTAAACCAATCATAAAGATTTAAAAATGATTAAAAACAATTAGCAGAATTAATAATCTTTCAAAAGAGCTCTTAACCATGTCTGTAGCCCATATGGATGCAAAGATATGATCAGTTGATTCAACGCACACACACAAAATCTTTATTTCCCATAGACTTTGCACATACCGCCACCGCCTCATCCGCCACCGCCTCATCCACCACCTCGGTCATTCTGAACTCAAACAACTCTAACTCCACTATCTTAGCTGATAAACAATTCTCCTTTGGAGGTCTGTTAGGGCACTTATATAGCTACAAAATGACACCAAACACACTTAAATAACTTTTGTTTAAGCAGAGATATAACAATTTGAACGAGTCTCGATTTGGAAAAGCGTAACAACACCACCATTTTTGGGTGGCGAGTTCAAAACGCGTGGCCGTGAAGCATGACACCGTAATAGCAAGGGAAGTTCGGAAATAAACATAGCCAATTACAACGGGGTGATCGCATCAAAACTGTTGCTAAAATTGCACTTAATTAACTAAATTGACTTTAACATAACCAAAAATTACAAGTGCTGTCATTTTCCCACATTCCGCGGGAAAGGTGGTTAGGAAAGTACTCGAAACTCACTCAAAAAACACAAAGAGTTGGTGCACACAAAAACACAGATGATGCTCATTGCTTTTTAATAGAAATGATGGACATCAATATTGTGTTGTTGAAATTGGGAATAGGCAGGCTGCTTTTGCCAGTACGGTCTGTCATTTTGTTCACTTTTCCTCCAGGATTCTTCAATTTGTACACTCAAGACAAATACGATGGAAATAAACCTATGTAGGTGTGGTCAGTTGAGCATTTTTCTTGTGCAAATGACCTTAAAATACCTGTAAAATTACTAAGATCTGTAAAATTTTTGCCATTTTTTTAACTTGCTCCATTCATAGTTTTTTTTTCTTTTTACACCCAAGACACAAAATCTAGGTCAGATGGGCCTGTAGAACAGGTTTTTTTTGTCACCTAAACCTAGCTGTAATTTCAGCTTAAGTATCAAGTTAATCTTTTAATTTTTATTTTCTTTTATTTGCTCTATTTTCACAGAAAAAAACATGGATGTTCAAGAGAAACTGGCCAAAGACATGTAGTTCCATTCATTAAGAGGGTTGGTGCTGGTGTACATTGCGACAGTGTCATCGCATGATATGATTTAACGACACATCAAGGTCACAAATAATTGTTCCTGTATTACCACGGGCTGTGAATAAGCAAGACGAATCATGATTCATGACAGTTTGGCCTCGACAGTTGGTTAATTTTGTGAAGGGTTTTCTCAAATTGAGAGGTTCAGTGCCATTTAACCAGAGGTATAGACACAGGATTGGAGGTAGAAGATTTCAAGATGCAGGACAGAAACCTATAGAGAGCCATTGTGATTCGGGAAAACCCTGGGGAAAACTACCCGCCAAAGTAGTGGACATTGTTAGATTAGATTCACTCGATTGTCGTTGTGATGCACAGCAAGTGCACTATAGTTTGTAGCATGGCTAGTGCATGAATCTGGAACACGATTCAAAATACATGTGAACGTAAGTACACGATTAATAAGCTTAATATGTTCTATTCCATTTCTCCAAAATTTAGGGCTGTCATTTTCTTTGGAAGAGGGGGGGTCAAAATGTTGTGAAGGAATTTTTAAGAGGGGCCACAAGAATATTATAATATAAGCACTTTCGACTTTGATGGCCAGATTGGGGGAGTCATAATATTTTATACTTCGCATAAATATAGCACACTGTAAATTAAACAGAAAAGCTTTTGCCCCTCCTATGAATATTTGATCAAGTAATTTGCGGCACTTAGGGTCCAAAGGGTGCGCAGTTTACTTTTGCATGCAAATAAATAGCCAAACAATGACTTGAATGCATTTTTAATTTGGTACTGATCAGACTACAGGCCTCACATGTAACTTTGGTGCTAGCTTACATATGTAAGTGCACCATGGAGAAGCCCAATTTCAGAAACCTGGAGGAAAACTTCTTCTTCTGGATAATGTCCAACACCCCTTTTATTTAAAAGGAGTCAACCGGACAGGATTCGGTGCGAATGCAGTTTGCTTGTTATTTTCTTGCTGTTCTTGACTCTTGTAAAAGCTCCATTTTAACTTGACCTTATTTTTTGAATTTTCACAACTAGGTTATATCAGTGATGTCAACTTGAAGTGAACTGTACGGTTACAAACTACTTTCAGATGTTCATTGTGACTTCAAATCATGGTGTATAGCGATTAGCGAACTCAACCGTGAACCATCAAAAATCTGGTATGTACAATGTACAATGAGTTTAAGGCAGGCATTTTCGGTTGGGTTTAACTTTTTGGGTACCCGACCGAGATTTCGCTACCCGGGAAAGAGAGCCAGCATCGGGTTACCGTTTATTTGTTTTTGTTTTGATTTGGAGTGTCCATGGACCTAGAGCTCAATGATAGGATCATTCATGGTTGACCGATTTTTATTTTAATATGCAAAGTGATAATTTGTGTTCATATGTCATACTCTACCAATGATTGCAAAATTGATACAAATTCAATGCATTTTGAAATCATTAAAGCCAGGGACACTCCAAAACTGAGAAAAAAGTTTTTAAAAAAAATTGTTACAATTTCGGGTATGGTACCGTACCTGATGCGAAATCATGCGATTACCCGAACAAAACATCAGGTACCGGGGTACAAAATTACCCGAAAATGCCTGCCGTAAATGAGTTTAGTAACTTTTTTATTGGTTAATTTAAAGGATTCTAAAGGCAATAAGGTCCAATGCAAATGAATGTGTGCCGGGGTACCTCAAAATGGTCCAGAATGATTGAAGGCCCAGAATACTTAGTCATGGATCCCAGTCTAGGTTTTACAACTTGCACTTGCAGCAAGTACCTACTAGCAGCTGATTTGTACTTACTCTCTGTATAATTATATGCATAAAATGTGTCAATTTCAACATGTAGTGGTTTGCATAAATCAAAATCAAATGAGAGTATTCAAATTTCATGTAATTATTCTTTTTACCACTGCAATATCTCAGGTTCAATACGGAGCCCCAGAATGTTGGAAAAAAAAAATCTCAGGAGACTCAGGGCCCTGACTTAGTAGCAGGTCCTGACATAGTAACACCACGGGGCCCTGACTTAGTAATTTTGGGGCCTGGAGATAGAAACAAAGGGCCCTGATATGTGTACATCCATATCAAAATGAGGCACTTGTCGGCTGCTATATTTGTCTTCCTTTACACAGTAGCAAGGAATAAATACCAGACTTATCTCAAGTGTAGGTCACTTCAAATCATTCCCAAGTTACCGTACATGGTTTAGGAATGTTCGCAGTAGGCCTATTCCTAAACCATCAGTGACCTCTCCACTTGAGGTGAGTCTGGTATTTATTCCTAGTAACTTGGAACCCCGAGATAGTAACTTATTATCTCAGGGCCCCAACGGGGCCCAAGCTACTAAATCGGGCCCCAAGATATTTTTTTTCTTTCCATGCCACTTTCTTCAATTTAAGGGATCTAGAATGAGCGTTTATGGCATTTCGACAGTATTTTTTGTGGGACATGAGAGCACCTCAGACGTATCGAATTGCATTCTGAATACGAAGCATGTCTTTCTGATATCAAATAATTTTCATTTTTTGAAATTCACAATATAATACAAATTTTATGACAAATTATTAAAATTTGATATTTTTCAAATTTTTGATATATAACAGTCCTCGAAATAAATTTTATAAATCTAATGATATATTCTTAAAGTGTATGTAGCTGGGAGGAAAAGCCGACGATCAATTGAAAATTTTGACCTTTTACTTTTATATTGAAGATATGGATTTTTTTCCCAAAAAGACCTATTTTTTGTTGGTGTTTTGGTAAAAAAATCCATATCTTCAATACGAAGGTTCAAAATTTTCAATTGATCGTCGGTTTTCATCCCACCTACATACACTTTAAGTATAAATCATCAGATTTATAAAATTTACTTCAAGTAGGCCTACTGTTAAATATCAAAAATATAAATTTTTAATGATTTGCCATAAAATGTGTATTACATTGCGAATTTCAAAAAATCAAAATTATTTGATATCAGAAGGACATTCTTCGTATTCAGAATGCAATTCGATATGTCTGATGTGCTCTAATGTCCCACAATAAATACTGTCCAAACGTTCATACCCCTTCCCTTAATCTTGATAAGAAAAATGTATTAAATTTAAATATTTTTAATTGTTACTTTTGGTTTATTTTACAGATGAAATTTGAACTGGAACTGGAAGGAACCACCTGTAGCAACAAGCTAAAGCAAGATATAGATCGTGATAGTGATGATGATGTGAAAAAAACAATTGACATAAAAAGACAACTTGTCAACACCATGACAGATAGGGTCTACATGTAGGCCTACCTATCATTTAGGCTTGGATCACTAGTAGACATCACCTGATGTTCATTTCATATTTTACCCTGGTGGGGATTCTTCAAAATATTTTGTACAGGGATGTGCCACTGCCATACAGACTTATGAATGCTGACTTTCTCTATACCTAATTTTTGTTTTGCAACCCAATTTTTCACAAAAATCACTCAAATATACCTCGATTGGGCACATTTGTCTCCATTGAAAACCACCGCCGATATACCAAACTCACTGAAAATGTATGCAGGAAGAACCCCCTGGATTTTACAACAGTGGAAGTGAGTCCTAATGTTAATTCAATTACATTGAAATTGAATTGAAATGAATTTTGGGCGATTTTCATTTCAATGCATTGGAATTGAATTCGAATCAAAATGAGTGGGCTTGGGCATGAATTGAATTGGATTGAATTGAAATCATCGTTACTTAACGAAGAATTAAATTGGATTGGAATTGAAATCATGTTGAGTGATGAAGAATGAAGTGGAATCGAAATGAAATTCAGCTTTGATTTCAATTCAGCATTTCAATTCACAAGCAGATGTCTGTGATTCCAGATCATTTCACCTGTAAAAAGTGCCCTTCCCCATTCTGAATTCTGATACACTTCCAGGTCTATTCACACAAGAGACACACATTAAAAACTTTTGGCACTAATCATAGAGCCCCTATTTTTCTCGAGCTCCTAATTTTTATGCTCAAAAGTCATTGTACATTAATTTGAACAAATAAAACCATTAAAGAAAATGCATATACCTGGTATCTTTGACAGCTTTTCTCACACTTTTTTAAAAGTACAAGGATTTTGGGTGTAAAATCTTTATAGGACTAGGAGGAGCAAGAGACAAGTAGGGGCTATCTATAAAAGTATCAAAACTTTTTGACATCTTTGAGGTCAGTGTGGGGACAGGGTCCCATTATCGATCGTACCACACACCTTAAGTTTAGAAAATAATGTGCATGGTGGACAAGAAGTTAAGACAAAATATGAAGTCAGTCACCAAAGAACTAAGAATTTCCAAAGTTTCATAAAATAGGACCCAGAGGTCAAGGATCACTCGTGTTGTTTGAATGTGAAAAGTGAGTTAACATAACAATAAAATATCTTCTGTTGAAATGCTTTTGTGATAATCAGCTCGTAATCGGCGGGCCTTATAACATCGCGGAAATCATTGGATTTTTTTTTTTTGTATGAAATAGGTCAATAAATGTGTATCACTTGTTGCTTGAGAAATTGTACAAAATAATGCACTTGTACTGAGCTAATGCAGTTCCCCCTGCGGGGCTTGTGCATTTAGACGCATCAACACCTTAGTATGTGTGCATTGTTTTGTACAATTTCACTCCCAACAAGACTTGGTGATATGCATTTATTAACCTAGAAGTATGCGCATATTACATACTCTAATTATAACTTTATTATAGCTCTAGCAAAGATGGAAGTGTTGTTGGTTGGTCATGTATGATGTACCTGTGGACTGGACAGTGTTATTGGTAAATCAGCACAGTGTTGAGCAATTTCCTGAAAATGTGTTCAGAATTGTAGATTGTGAATATGTGACCCCTCGGCACAACTGAGCCCTGAAGTCGCCAATCATCATTTTTGAGATATTCAACCAAAATATTCTACTTGAAATTAGCTTTAAAATGATGTATATCATGTCTATAGTACTTGACATTTAAGTAGTGAAAAATCAATAAAACAGTCAATAAATCCTTTGTTTCCTATTGTTTATTGTTAAGTTCGATGGAGCATATCTCAATAATGGCACTGGCGACATCCGGGCTCAGTTGTGCCGAGGGGTCACATATATGAAATCAAAATTTATATTAATTAGAAATTAAGAACACACTTTTCAATATAAATATAGGGTTTTAACTAAATAATAGGAAGGGGTAAAAGTAGGCCCTGCTTATCACCTTTGTATAGTGGTCAAAAAATTTAAATGGTTTCACTTGTTTTAAAAATCCTCATTTCTTCTTCTAGCCCTGGGAATTAAAGGAGGATGGTATTATCAACCATCTCATCTCCAGCTCCACTTTTCTCCATCAAAATGGTGATTTTGGTATCAGTGGAAAGTCCATATTTTTCTCATTGACCCTGTGAAATATTAGGGCTTAAAGATTATATATTTTGTTTGGAATTTACATTTCCTAAAATTGTTATGAATATGTTATTCTACTACTTCTGCTGAATTTTAAGAATGTGAAATGTACATGTGAAAGTCTTTGAATTTTGCCATTTCCACAATGCTGGCTGCTTTGTTATGATTCTTGTATTTTATTTATTTTATTTAGTCTTTTATTTATTTATTTATTTATTTATTTATTTATTACACTTTATCACTGGTACATGTATATACAATAATTATAATATAACATCAAAATATATTGCACATGAATATTCAAAAGTACATACAAAAAAAGGAAGTATAGATAACATTTTACACCAGTGAAAGGCAAGGACTAACAGGTGCAAAGCACCTCTAGGACAGTCCCACCATGGATCAAAACATTGAGGACACCCCCTCCCCCTCCCAAAAAATTTGAAAAAAAAACCCTACACAAGCCTACAACCAGAACACTGGCAACATGTAAGCCCAAGAGCATGTGTTGTAAGGATCAAAACTCTCCTCTAGTTTGTTCTTGTACCACTCAGAGAGCTGGCTCTTAAAAGAGGGCATGTTGACAGTGGATCTAATGTTAAGTATGCATATTCAAAATAATACAGACACTGCCAGTAAAATTTGATAATTTTAAATAACAATTGTATTAATATTATAAAAATGTAACACTTGTTTTAGGTTTTACAACTTTGTGTATTTTTGTTTGCATAATACATGTATACTGACCACATGTTGGAATACTTTGTGTGTGTTTAGAAAAATCAAGTGACAATAAATAAGAATACAATTTAACATGTATTTATGTGTTTGTTTTCATGGTGACTTGTGTAAGGGCTGATCAATATTAGACAAGTTAATTGTTGAGCTTATTTAATGGCAATGGGTGAAACAAGAAAGAAAAAAAACGCCTAAAATTTATCAGGAAAACAATTTTAAGCAAAATATGTTAATGTTTTTGAGCTGAAAACAATTGAATTAATAAATTGCCTCAAAATATTCTCTTTGTGATGCTTTTTATCTTTCACATTCACCCCTTTTTTTCTGTGGTATAAAAAAGGCATTGGTGTAAAACTGCAATTTTTGCCAAAAGTTTTGTTTTGATGAGGGGAGGTGCAAGTTGTTTTGAAATGTCCAAACCGTGAATGCAATGCCTGCTGATCAATTCCAATAAAACTCAATTTTTGAATAAGATTCATCCTCCACAGTGATATACCAACATGGATATGGGGTGGACCCTGAGTGATCCCATGTTCCAAATACCTGGACAAAATTGATAAATGCACTGATGTACATCTTCTCAATAGACCCATTTCATACTAAATTTCTATTCAATTCATTACACCTCCAGACGCCTGAACTTGTCAGGGGTGGTGCAATAATTATGTGTACCCCCGGGTGGTGAATTATAGGGGGGGGCAAAGATTTTTGGCAGGCCAAAGGGGAAGCATTTTTTTGGTAGGTCGAAAGGGCGGGTCAAGCTATTTTCGCAGGTCGGTGGGGTGGGGGCATGCAATTTTTGGCACAGATATTTTGGGCACCATTTCTATATTACACTTGCTCACAAGCGATCGCACTATATGATAAGACAAGGTTTTACATTCAGGTTCCCAAAAATCTTTTGGCACGTCAAAAAAAAAAGGGGGGCAAAGATTTTTGGTAAGGCCAAAGGTGGGGGGGGGGTGCAAGCCATTTTTGGCAGACCATTTTGAGAATTCACCATCCCAGGGGTACACATAATTATTGCACCACCCCTCAGGAACGGACACATCATGCAGTGGTGGCGCCAAGGGGCGTGACATTTTCCGCAATCTTGGGCTTTGTCTTCGGTACTACACAGTTAAATGTTAGAATTTGAACTTTTAAGTCCAACTCGTAATTTTGTAAGAAATTTGGACCCATTGATATACCAAAAGTTTTGGCCAAATCTAACACAAATTAATTGTCTTAGTTTTTACAACTTACAACCAAGCATTTTTGAGAAATTTCAAACATTTTGGCTACAGTAATGCAAAGTTGATCTATTTTCCAAAAGGAATTAAGAAAATTTTGAAAACAATGACCCATCCATAGGCCTATTTTACAATCCGAGTGCCTACTTTAGGGGCATTCATTTCTTTGAACATGTTGAAAGGGGGGATCCCGATGTGCATCACCGCATGTGGAAATGCAATTTGGGATGTGTAGTTCCGCATGCGGATGTGCGTGACGGAATGTGCAGTTTCGCATGCGGAACTGCAAGCGGATGTGTGCAATACTGCATGCGGTGCTGCACATATAACGGTCGGTTGTAATACCTGGTTTGAGACCTTGACGTGTTTTTGAGACCATAACGTGTTTTTGAGACCATAACGTGTTTTTGAGACCATAACGTGTTTTTGAGACCATAACGTGTTTTTGAGACCATAACGTGTTTTTGAGACCATAACGTGTTTTTGAGACCATAACGTGTTTTTGAGACCATAACGTGTTTTTGAGACCATAACGTGTTTTTGAGACCATAACATGTTTTTGAGACCATAACGTGTTTTTGAGACCATAACGTGTTTTTGAGACCATAACGTGTTTTTGAGACCATAACGTGTTTTTGAGACCATAACATGTTTTTGAGACCATACCGTGTTTTTGAGACCATAACGTGTTTTTGAGACCATAACGTGTTTTTGAGACCATAACATGTTTTTGAGACCATAACGTGTTTTTGAGACCATAACGTGTTTTTGAGACATTAACGTGTTTTTGAGACCATAACATGTTTTTGAGACCATAACGTGTTTTTGAGACCATAACGTGTTTTTGAGACCATAACGTGTTTTTGAGACATTAACGTGTTTTTGAGACCATAACATGTTTTTGAGACCATAACGTGTTTTTGAGACCATAACGTGTTTTTGAGACCTTAACGTGTTTTTGAGACCATAACATGTTTTTGAGACCATAACGTGTTTTTGAGACCATAACATGTTTTTGAGACCATAATGTGTTTTTGAGACCATAACGAGTTTTTGAGACCATAACGTGTTTTTGAGACCATAACATGTTTTTGAGACCATAACGTGTTTTTGAGACCATAACGTGTTTCTGAGACCATAACGTGTTTTTGAGACATTTCTCTGTTTTTGAGACCTTTCTCTGTGTTTGAGACCTTTCTCTGTTTTTGAGACCTTTCTCTGTTTTGAGACCTTTCTCTGTATTTGAGACCTTTTTCTGTATTTGAGACCTTCCTCTGTTTTTGAGACCTTTCTCTGTTTTGAGACCTTTCTCTGTATTTGAGACCTTTCTCTGTTTTTGAGAGCTTTCTCTGTTTTTGAGACCTTTATCTGTTTTTGAGACCTTTCTCTGTTTTTGAGACCTTTCTCTGTATTTGAGACCTTTCCCTGTTTTTGAGACCTTTATATACTATTGAGACATTGTTGTGTGTTTGTTTCTAAGACCTTTCTCTGTTTTTGAGACCGTATTGTGCTATTGAGACATTACTGTGTGTTTGTTTCTGAGAGCTTTCTGTGTTTTTGAGACCTTATTATACTTTTGAGACCTTGTTGTGTATTTATTTCTGAGACCTTTGTGTGTTTTTGAGACCTTATTGTACTTTTGAGACCCTTGTGTGGTTTTGAGACCCTTTTGGCCCTCATGGCCGCCCATACAATCTATGATTGCAGACATACACAGTAGGCCTACAGGTGATGAGTGTAACCTGCTTGTAGCGCAGCGCGATATGTTCAAAATTGTTTTCACCTATTGCTATGGTAATTAATCCGATTAATTACGCAACTTCACCAGCGTATAATGGCCGAATAAATTCTGACCATCACTTGGCTTGTTGGATTCGTCTATACTACAATTCGCTGTCGAAGTGACGTAATAATCGCAATAACTAGGCCTACCATCAAGCAGATTGCACTAATCACCCGCGTATGTCACCAAACATAGATTGAATACCACTCTTTTCATAAATACTAATCTTACATGGCGAGTGATTAGCATTTCTTTGACAACTATGGTTTAATGCATAGGTGCCACGTGAACGATGAAGTGCAGGGCTATATATTCGAAATTGTATTCATCAATTGCTATGGTAGTTAATCCGATTAATTACGTCACATCGACAGCGAATAGCCTATAGTATGGGTTCAAGTGGAACAAAAAATAGTGTATGTCCATTGCTAGCTATGGTAATTAATCATGTTAGTGTTTACATCACTACTTCGGTGAAGACAAGAGAAGTGTGCCTTCTCTACCAACGCCTGTGATATAACAGGTGCAAGCGAAACAAAATTGAATGACCAGAATAGTTTCCTTTGTCAGATGAATTGATTGAAGTTTTGAAGACACTCTATTCTTGATGGGACAATAGATTCAAATATGGAATAATTATTATTCCTCATCTATTTTTTTATTGAAAAAACTGCAATTGTGGCAACAGAACAATATTTATTTTGATTTCATTTCAAGTAGAAACAAAATCGTGCTTAAGCCAAAACGCACCCTACCTCAAGAATTGGGATGGCACAAAGGTGCAACATAGGTTTTTATTGCAAAGACGAGGACAGACAAGTAGTTACAACACATCTGTCTAACCGTGGGTTTCGCTATTATTTAGAATAAATGCTTTTACTAGTTTCTATAAAACCACAAAATTACTAAAAAAAACTATAAAAAAAACTATAAAAAAAAAAAAAAAAAAAAAACGCACCTAAAATTAAAAGTAGAAAGGTAGATTTGAAGAAAGATAAAAAGAACATGTCAAAAAGTTAAAATTAAACGAGAATGAAAAACGGAACCGGTGCCCGGACCATGCTCTCTTCAGCATGTCTTCAGTTCCAAAGTCTGACGCTCTATCAATTGAGCTATACGATCCTGATATACGAAACAGTCGTTATTATGTCAATACAATTGATTGGTGTTACAACATACTTAGATGGAATGCATAGCCACCCAGTGCCAGTATTTGCTCAAACTCCAAATACAACAAGCAACCAATTTTATTGAGGGCGTTTCTTAGGTATATCCTTGTAGACGGGGTTTTACGGTATATTATCGGAGTTTATAGACCAAAGGGCCCGTATAGGAAGGATGTTTTGCGAGGACAACGGTGGACCTTACAAATAAGGCATACTAAATTGTGTGTGATATTTTGAACAGATTTGCATGAAAAGTGGACCTTTTTTTTTTTACTTGATGGCCCTTCTTTATACTCTGAAAAGTGCACTTTGTTTTCGAGGGGGTGCGTCAAAAGCCCCATTTTTGTTTGGTGGATTTGCGTCCCCAGTACCAGGGCAGCGGAAAAAATTCCTTTCTGGGAACGTGAACATGCTGTTTGGAATATTTTCTACGAGCTCATGAACGAGAAGCGCCCGGGCACTCCTTAGGTTTGAAACTTTTATGGGCAAAAATTTCCTTTTGGTTGGGGCAAAGGTGTTAGGTTAGATGGGCTTGGGTGGGTTTGTTTCGTGTAAGGTTAGGAAAAACACAAAAAAAACTGACTTTTTCCGTCTTGATTTTTTTCTGCAACTATGAATTTTTTTTCTGGGAACGCCGGTACCACGATACCGTGGATTTCGTAGCCCTGTCCAGTACCCACCCCCATCCCGCTGGTAAAAATCCCAGCTACTCCAATCCATTTGAAGATCATTCTGACAAAAGCTATCAATGTTTTAAGAAGGAATTCACATTTAATCATGTTACTGCAATTGTAAATATATTTAGGATAGAGGGCTACACGCTTACATCTATAATAGAAAAGGTCAGGTCATGCAATTCAGGCATAAATGTTTTCAACAATATTTTTCCAATTTTTATGGAAATTGAAAGATACGAAATGATATTGAAACAAAAATTATATCGCAATCTGATAATTCTTTAAAGGCCCTTTCAGTGATTTCACAGGAACATTTAAAAAATGGAAATTTGTCAGAGTTGCTTAGAAATAAAGAATAAGTCTACAGAATTTCATTAAACCACTTTTCCCTGAATACATCGACAAATTAGTCAAAAAACAGAAGTTTTAGAAAGGTTTTCTACTTCAACTCAGATCGACTCGAGAAAATCGAGATTTTCGTACAGTGCGCCACCAATCGACTGGAAAACTTCCTAGTCCAGTGTTTCTAACACGGGGAAGTAGAGTCTAAATTGATTTAAAACAGACGCTTAATTTTTGTAGTAGAAAACAAAATAAGCAATTAAACGTCACCGAGGCAAACTAACGGTCAATTCAAATATGAAAAACAGTTAAAATTGTGTATTTTGTTTAAAATAGTAGCTACTGATGTAATAAGTAGTAGAAACAATACGCAACGCGTGTTGGTATGGTGGAGACTGGAGAGTGAGCTTCTTTCGATCTCGAGTCGGACTTTTTGTACTGTCAGTATCAAAAGTCCAGATTCATGTAAATGCTTTATTTTGTTTAAAATACACGGCTTTCGACCGAACCACTAGCAGGCTATGTTAGCACATCTATGCCAATTACAAAGGTACCAAAATCTGAATTTTGATGATTTTTACGATCGTCCGGATGAGCAAATCACTGAATGGGCCTTTAATAGTATCTGTAATTTAAATTTTTACATGAGTAAAAGGCTCCAATATTACAAGATATATCATAATTATGGCGCTGCTTGTGTGAACTTAACACCACGTAATGTATATCAGTTGAAATTAATAGATATATATAATACATCTGCATATCATTATCAGCTTGAATGTTCGTGAATACCAAAGTTCAATCCATTTCAAAGCATAAATTTCATGGCACTGATCATAGATGAACTCCTGGATGGGGCAGCTTTAATTAGCATGAGGCCGCATTGATATGTAAATAGCGTATTGTTATTTAAATTTGCGCCCAGACGTATTGAGGGCGACAGTCATGTTATCCAGACGGAGAATGGCTGCATATGCCGGGCATGTCAATTTGCTGAGTGAAGGCTGATAATTACCTTTCTGTATAGGTAATAAGCTAGTATATTTCGTGTACCAGTTGGTTATAACAAAAAAATTAGTATCTTACTATAATTTGCCTAATGTTGTATGTATGCGTGTATGTGTGTGTGCCAAAGGCTCCGTCAGGTTTGATCCGAGCCTCGCCAAATTCGCACAGGGGATGCAGAAAAATACGGGGAGTGTCGTAAGCTACCTTCGGTCAAAATCGGAGGTCGAAGGTCAAAGGTCAAATTTTAAACTTGGTCCGATTGGGCTGTAATTTATACGGGAGATCAAGGAAAATATGGGGACTGTCCTAAGCTACTTTCGGTCAAAGTCGGAGGTCGAAGGTCAAAGGTCAAATTTTAAACTTGGTCCGATTGGGCTGTAACTCATACGGGAGATCAAGCAAAATATGGGGAGTGTCCTACGCTACCTTCGGTCGAAATCGGAGGTCGAAGGTCAAAGGTCAAAGTTTAAACTTGGTCCGATTGGGCTGTAACTCGGTGGGTGGAATCCTTGATGTGAGGGGAATGCAGAGGTCACATTTGGTTGAGATCGGTAAAGAATTGGGCTCAAAATCGGCGAAAATGTGACTTCTTTTTTGTTTTATCCAAAATCCACAGTAACCATGGCATGACACCCTGAATGCCCTCTCTGTTAATCTATAAATAGCTCTGATGATATATGCTCTGATCATGCTGATACATGTATAGGCCTTGCACAATATACCAACTCTTGCTATAAAACCAATGTCTTCCACTGTGGGTTTTATATTAACCCATTAAATGAAGACACAAGTAACTATATAAATTAATTGATTTAATTAATTATCGGTAAATAAGTAATGTCATCTGCAGTCAAAGGTCATCCAAATAATGAAATAAATAAATAAATAAATAAATAAACAAACAAATGGTCACCAAAATTAATTAATTTATGTCATCCGAGGTCAAAGGTCATCAAACAGAGGTCAAAGGTCATGTGGGCTCCGGCTATGTTGCTGTTATGCATACGGGCATATCGAGCTTAATCATATTAAATATATTAAATGTATAAACTTTGAAATTTACATGAATTTGAAGAGCAGAGCTTCGAAATGTAGAAGTCAGGTGATGTGAAATTCTGCTGCGTGACCGCCTCTGGGTGGTAGAATTATATTCATAAAACATTGAATTTAACAGATATCGTGGGTAGCCAACCACGATTTATCAGCATTTAAAATATATGTTAATTAACAAAGATAAATAATAAAGAGTACAAATGGCAATTAACTAGTAAACAAGCCTGAAATCTTAAAATGTTGCCACGTGATTTCCCGAACACATGATATGTTAACATGTGACCACTATTCAGATTTACCGTAAATATTTGGAGTATGCTTGCACATCATGCACATACACTGTGCATTTCTTTACTTCCGTATAAAATCAATAATTCATGCTGGGAGCCAAGTAACATTGTCTGCTCAGAGCAGATTGGTATTTTATTTTACTTGAGAGCATAATAGAAATACATAAAAACGAATAAGGCGCCATGATGGAAGGTCAGGTCGGGTATCAAAGATTATTCATAACTTAAATACTACTTGTATTTCCCACCTTGCCTCTGTCACATGTTTCCTTCATATTATTGACAGCAAGTCCTAATTTTAACTTTGCTATTGCAAAATGTCATTTCATATCAAATTAGTAGACTTTCTTTGAAAAAACATATCACTGGTGCCTGATGGGAATACCCGTCCGCCATTTCATTAAACTGGATCGTTTTCGCCTGTTTTGCGCCCAGATGTATTGGGGGCGCGCTATACTCTCATTGAACAGGCAAAGTTCGCAAAACTAACAACGTTGTTATTTGCCAAACTCAATTAACATGATCCAAGGGGTCGAACATGAATTATTCATAACGAGCTATAACGGATCGATAACTGGCCTCACTTTCTAGCTAGTAAACCAGCTGAATTTTTCATAGATTTTGCGTTGCTAATAGAACAACCGTGAATTTAGTGTCACCCCCTTGCACTGATAATGGCATGAAATCTATCGAATAGAACGCATACCTGGAATTGACTTTAAAAGAGGTCCGGAGCCAAGATGCGATTCTGAATTGGTGGTTTGTTTGGTATTCACTAGTCTACTGTAGTAGACCAGTTTAATTTATCATTGCCTAATCTCTCTGACCTGACCATGGAAAACTCATCATTCCTGTTCCGCTGATTCAACAGCTCAGTTATCCATGAGAAAACTGGTCTACTGTATTTGGAAATTACAATGAACTATGCACTCTATAGTGGCTATGATGTTACCTCATTAAAAATGCAGTTTTGGTTGTTTATGCACATATCCTGTGATTTATTCAGATTTCCTTTGACAGCTTAACCATCGCGTATTATGTGCGCGACGTCAAGCGTATACAATGGACCTTGTTCAAATAATACGCGCTGGACGGCTAACAGTACGCTTAATTTGTAAAAGGAAATCTGAATTACCACACCCAGATAGAGCTACCCCACGTGGGTTGGATTCAGTGAACACAGTGAGTTGGGCTAATGCATAAACATGTATGCTTGCCTATCTGTTATTGGTTAAGATTTACCACCCACATTGATTTTTACTTCATTAACATTCATCTCAGATTGGAGATGAAAGAGGTTGAGTCTATGTGTTAAGATATGGTGGGTCACACAGGTCATATCCAACTACCGCAGTCCTTTTTTCTCTGGGCAGGGCAGTCACTGGAGATGTGATGTGTTTCGTCATAGATTTTAATTGGTTTCATGCATGGAAACGTATGAATTGTTTATCAAAAAAAGAAAAAGAAAAAAGGAATGCAGCGCAGTCTACACCAGTGGAAAAAAGCGATTGTGATTCCTATCCCTAAGCAGTATCCTGCGAATATTGACAAGTTGAGACCGGTGTCCCTGACGGACTGTTTTGCTAAAATCAGTGAAGGTTTTGTTGTGGACTGGATTCTTGATGACATTCAACACAAAATAGATCCCAACCAATATGGTAATGTTAAAGGAGTCTCTACCTCACATTATCTGGTTAGTCTGATACATTTTCTACACACTGGGGCTAATTTACCAAAAATGTGGGCACTGTTGTCGTGACGGATTTTTCAAAAGCTTTTGACCTCATAGACCACAATTTACTCATCTCCAAGTTTGTTCATATAGGAGTGAGAGAATCACTCATTCCATGGATTTGTAGTTTCATTTCTGGTAGACAACAGTGTGTCAGATATAACCAAACTTTATCTGACTACAAATATTTAAATGGGGGGGTTGCCACAAGGCACAAAAATGGGCCCTTTGGGTTTCCAAATCATTATCAATGATGCAGCATCAGATGCTGATGCTAGTGTGTGGAAGTATGTAGATGACCTATCTTTGGCATCAAATGTATCCTATCCTACCAAGAGTACGCTGCAAAAAGATCTGAACAGTTTTGTTGATTGGTCAAAACATAATAATTTGACACTAAATCCATCCAAGTGTCAAGGGCTTCAGGTTTGTTTCATGAATGACCCACCTGCTCCCACTGTGTCTATTGACGATGTGCCTCTTCAGTTTGTTAAATTTGCTAAAATTCTTGGCATTTGGATACAGGATGATTTGAAGTGGGACAAACAAATTAATGAAATGCTAAAAAAACCAATAGCCGCATGTATATGCTCCGTACTCTTAAAAGATTTGGTTTTACATCTGATGAACTTGCAGTTATTTACAAAGGCTATGTACGGCCATTGTTAGAATATGGTGATGTTGTATGGGATTCGTCGTTGACATGTGAACAGGTTAATTCTCTTGAAAGAGTGCAAAAAGGGCTTGCAAAATAATACTTGGCAAGAAATACAACTCATATACTGATGCAATTGAAGAATGTGGAATTCAGACTCTTTCTGACCGTAGGAAAAATCACAGTGTTAAATTTGCTCAGTCTCTGCCAAAATGTGATCGTACGACCAATCTCATTCCCCCTACAAGGCGTTCTATGCATGGCAGAGAATTGCGCAATTCAAATTCCATCACTCGTTTACCTTGTAGAACTGAGCGGTTCAGAAAGAGTCCAATTCCACACTTCATCAACTTACTTAATACTTAAAATTGATGTTTTGTTTCACCCATTGATGCAGTTTAACAATTTGATGCAATTTAATTTAATTATTTTGATGTGACAATTTTTATGGTATGGGTATGACAGTGAATATGAGTGTATTGAGTGACTTGGTGTGTATGCATAATTATTTAGGGTGACTGTGTTTGGAAGTTCATGTAAGAGGTGCGCTCAAGAGTGAGTGGGGTGTGTTTGTGAGGATAAGTGTGGATATAAGATTAGTTAAGGGGTTTGCTTTCATAATTATCTGCAATATAATTTTTGTGTTTCTTTTATGCTTTTTTGATGCTTATTTGATTTGGTGTGTGGCGAGTATTATTTGTGGTCACTGTGTTTGGGAGTAAGAGGTGTGCTTAGGGGGGGGGGGGGGGGGGGGGGGGGGGGGGGGGGGGGGGGGGGGAGAGAAGCTTTTATAATTATGTGCAATATAATTCTGAATATTATATGTTTATTTCTTGTAATATGTATTTTAATAACTTTTATGTATAATAATAGTAAATAATTTTTTGATGTTTTAATATATTGTAAAAAGTGACGCAATTTGGCTATTTGCCACGATGTTATTTTCAATAAATATGAAATGAAAAAAATGAAAATGAAATGAAAGCTAGGGAATTTCGAGAAGTTCGAGAACCACGTCTTTTCCAGCTAGGCCTATTATGCTGATAGTAATATTCAAGCATATTGATATCTACTGTTGATAGCAATAATTTAAACATTTTGCTATTGATAGCAATAATTCAAACATTTGGTTATCTACTGCTGATAGTAATATTCAAGCATTGTTGCTATCTACTGCTGATACATGTAGTAATAGTTTAAACATTTTGTTATCTACCGCGCGCTGATAGCAATAATTCAAACATTTGGTTATCTACTGCTGAGAGTAATATTCAAGCATTTTGCTATCTACTGCGGATAGCGATAATTTAAACATTTTGCTATCTACCACTGATAGCAATAATTCGAATATTTGGTTATCTACTGCTGATAGTAATATTCAAGCATTTTTGCTATCTACTACTGATGGCAATGATTTAAATATTTTGTTATCTACCGCTGATGGTAATATTAAAAAAAATTGATATACCATTGATATAGCATTAATTCAAACATTTGGTTATCTATTGGTGATAGTAACATAAAGTATTTTTGCTATCTACCACTGATAGCAATAATTCGAATATTTGGTTATCTACTGCTGATAGTAATATTCAAGCATTTTTGCTATCTACTACTGATGGCAATGATTTAAATATTTTGTTATCTACCGCTGATGGTAATATTAAAAAAAATTGATATACCATTGATATAGCATTAATTCAAACATTTGGTTATCTATTGGTGATAGTAACATAAAGTATTTTTGCTATCTACCACTGATAGCAATAATTCAAACATTTGGTTATCTACAGCTGATAATAATAGTCAAGCATTTTTTACTATCTGCTGCTGTAGCAATAATTTAAACATTTTGTTATCTACCTCTGATAGCAATAATTCAAACATTTTGTTATATACTTCAGATCAGATGGTAATATTTAAAAAAATTGCTAGCAATAATTCAAACATTTGCTTATACTTCTGATAGTAATATTCAAGCTTATGATCATCTCTACCAAGAAAGATCCATTCCCAGATGTGACCCTCACTCTCAACAATCAGATAATTGAGCGGGTATCAAATTTCTTGATATCCTGCATGCTCACTGGTAAAGTCTCCAGGAACCTCCATGTTGACCTCATTTGCAAAAAGGCCCGCAAAATCTTGGGCTTCATCCATAGGTCCTTCCACTCGCCTCCTATCAACTGACACCGCACTTTATATCTTGCTTTGGCTCGTCCCATCCTCGAATACGGCTGTACAACCTGGCATCCTCTCAACAAAACACTGACAAATCGGATTGAGTCCACGCAGAGGTTTGCCTGCCGTGTTATTCTGCAGCAATGGAAGTTATCGCATGATGAGCTTCTCCAGGAGACTGATTTACCAACCCTCTCTAAGCGCCGTGACGTTACCACTCTTTGTCATCTATGATAAAATCTTCCACAGTCTATGCTCTTCTCCATGCCTCTTCAGACCCCATCTCCGTCCTACCCTGCGTCACCTAAATTCCTGCGCTGCGCTGTTGATCCCCCCTTTTTGCCTTCTGGCTCTTTACGCTCCCTCGCTTTGGAATTACTTACCGGAAGCCATCGTCAAGTCCACTTCCCTTCAGGCCTTCAAATTGGAGGTCCAATCCCACCTCTTGTGTATTTTCCCTGCTATTTGCTTTTACTTCTTTCGTCTATTTGGCATGTTTTCATGTATAGGCATCCCTTCAATTTATTTTTTGTCAATATTGGGTTTTGCCTGGCGTTTCGCCGAATGTTATAAATAAATATTCAAGCATTTTGCTATCTACTGCTAATAGCAATGATTTAACAAATCTACCGTTGATATTCAAGCATTTGGTTATGTGATAGTAATATTGAAGCATTTTTGCTATCTACTGCTGATCGCAATAATTCAAACATTTTGATATAATACTACTGATGGCAATATTGAAAAAAAAATGCTATCTACCGCTGATAGCAATAATTCAAACAGTTGGTTATCTACTGCTGTTAATATTCAAGCATTTTTGCTATCTACTACAGATAGCAATAATTTAAACATTTTGTTATCTACCTCTGATAGCAATATTTCAAACATTTTGTTATCTACCGCTGACAGCAATAATTTAAACATTTTGGTTATCTACTGCTGATAGCAATGGTCAAGCATTTTTGCTATCTATTGCTGATAGCAATAATTCAAACATTTTGTAATATACCGGTACTACTGATGGCAATATTTAAACAAAATTGATATATACCGCTGGTAGCAATAATGCAAACATTTGGTTATCTACTGGTGATAGTAATATTGAAGCATTTTTGCTATCTACTGCTGATAGCAATAATTCAAACATTTGGGTCATATCAATTTGTAAGCGCTCTTTTAATAACAAAGTCATTGAATTAATAACCGTATGACAAAACAGGCAAAAATAGTATATTTTTGCACGAGATTGCAATTTGGTGGACATAATTATAGACAATATAAGTGTGCCTTTTCATTTAATGACATAAAATTTGAACTTTGACTTGAAAAATATTTTAAGGAACACTTGAGGTTTTGAATTTTAAAACCTACATTTTGATCAAAAAAGTGCTTGGTTGGATAATAGTTTTCTAAATCTAAATCTAAACAAATACTCAATAAAATCGCAAAAGCGACATCTAATTGAGAAGAAAAATGGCCTACGATGAAAACACAAATATTTAATACGAGAATAGATTAAACATTAAGTTACACTACATTATTACATAGCTATACAGTTTTGAAGTAGACAATATATTGAATACTACAAGATTCTAGAGCAGATGATGGGAGGTTATTCCATTCTGATATGGTATTTGGAAAGAAACTGTATTTGTACATTATTTGATGATACAAACCGTCACATTTGATGTGACAGTTTGCCTGGAGTGAATATAATCAGGAATTTGAATTGCTTGAATTTATAAATAGTATTGCTGATTGCTTGCAAGACGGATATTTTTCGGCGTTCTTGTAGTGTGGGCCAATTTAAATCATTTAGAACGCTATATAATACCATTCTAATACCTTCGGTTCTGTTATACTATAGTTATTAACCACAAACCTAGCGTAGCGTGATCATATTGGGATTGGGGGCACCGATCATGATTGGGGGAGGGGGCACCGGGTCTGATGGGGGGGAACAAGCCGTTTTTCGGCCATTTTCCTATGGGTTTTTTAAAATTTTCTTTGTGGTGACTCTAACTGTTTTACATTTGGAAACATTGAAACTCATTTGCCATTTGTTTGACTATTTGTACAGTGATGTAAGGTCAGTTTGCAGGATGTCGTTATCATTAGGTGTTCTGATAACCATATAAAGGAGACAATCATATGCAAAAAGACGATTGCGGGTTGAACTGTCTATGTGGGAGACAATGTCGTTTACAGTCAACCAAAAACATCAAGGGGCCTAACACCGTTCCCTGCGGGACACCTATGAGAACTTGAACCTGTTCTATATCATTAACCAATTATACCGTATATCCATTTCCAGATTGAACCCCTTATACCATAATAGTGGTCTAGCTTCTTAAGCAGTCGTGATGCGGGATGGTGTCGAGGGCCTTTTGAAAATCGAGAATTTGTACCCAGTAGATCTGTTTGCAAGCTATATTATCAAGATTTCGTGCAAAGGTCTTCTATGGTAATTATCAATTGAGATTCACAGCTATGGTTTGATCTAAATCCATGTTGAAAGTCAGAAAGAATTTTTGTAAATGAGACATTACACTGTTGTTTGATGTGCTTATTTATTAATTTTCTAACAAACAATATATAATGTTCAATTCCAAACCTGGACAATGCCAACAGCTATCATGCTACTACTTTTTTCTCGTTTTTTATCAACTTATTCATCTTTTACTGCTTTTTTATTCCATGAACTGTATATGTACATTGAGGGCGCTATTTATATTTATTTTAAATTTCATTCAGCCAAATAAGTTCTTCTTTAAATTTCATGATAAAAAAAACTTTTTGAAAATTTCCTTGCTATTTGTTACTCTTTTTGTGATGTTTTCTGATGTTTCAATGCCATTATATCAGTGTCTATACACCTTGTAATGCTGAAAATACGGTTCAACTTTTCTTAAAAATGACGTGGTTTTACATGTTATCAAACAACCGTCACACACCCGTGATTATATGACGAAAAAGAATATGCTCCATGATTTTGCATGTGACTGACGTGATATATACACTGGCCTGTAATTGGCCGGATTGTTTTTCGGCCCCATTTTAAAAATTGCCCTAATATTGGCAGTAATTATAAAGCCAGTCACAAGGGATGTCACCTCCCGGTGTCACCTGTTTCAAGAGTGATTGGGAAAATATAAACTTGATAATGGGAGCCAGTTCCTGATTGAACTCTTTCAGTATACTACGAAGATATACTCCATCAGGTCCGGAGGCTTTGATTGGATTTATGTCCTCAAGGAGTTCTCCTTCTGCATCTACGTGTTGTAAGGATGATGCCCCTAAATCCAAAATTTATTTATTTATTTATTGTCAAATTATTAATAGTGGGGAAAGGGTCACCTTCCATTTCGGGTATTTCCGTGGTGTTTTCAATTGTAAAGACACTCGATACTGCTATTAAGGGATGGGGTATGAACGTTTGGACAGTATTTATTGTGGGACATTAGAGCACATAAGCAGACATATCAATTGCATTCTGAATACGAAGAATGTCATTCTGATATCAAATAATTTTGATTTTTGAAATTCGCAATTTAATACACATTTTATGGCAACTCATTAAAATTGATATTTTTGATATTTAACAGTACTTGAAGTAAACTTTATAAATCTGATGATTTATACTTAAAGTGTATGTAAGGGGGATGAAAAGCCGACGATCAATTGAAAATTTTAACCTTGCATATTAAAGATATGGATTTTTTTTTCAAAAACAAAAAAAAAAATTAGGTCTTTTTGGGAAAAAAATCCATATCTTCAATATGAAAGGTCAAAATTTTCAATTGACCGTCGGCTTTTCCTCCCTGCTACATACACTTTTAGAATATGTCATTAGATTTATATAATTTACTTCGAGGACTGTTATATATCAAAAATTTGAAAAATATCAAATTTTTATAATTTGTCATAAAATTTGTATTATATTGTGATTTTAAAAAATGAAAATTATTTGATATCAGAAAGACATGCTTCGTATTCAGAATGTAATTCGATAGGTCTGAGGTGCTCTCATGTCCCACAAAAAATACTGTCGAAACGCAATAAACGCTCATTTTAGATCCCTTAAGGCTTATGTAGATAACAACATCCCTGTTCTTCACATCTCTTCGTTGGTAGAGCATTGGTTTGGTGATCCGAGAGTCCCAGGTTCAAATCCAGGATGGTCAGTGATTTTTTTTCACTGGGCATTTGGTCTTGTGGACACTTGTGTAATTCGGGCTTGTGTAATTTTCTTTAGATTAATTTTGGCTCACCCGTGAGGTCAATTTCTATTTTTCCTTTTCAATCCAACACTGCATGTAGATCATTATTGAACACCAAGTGACAGGGTATAAAAAGTGTAAATATAACTGACAATGTGGACAGTCAAATGGCAGGCACTGAACGAAACTGATTTTTGCCATTCTATAGCTCTTCAGACTCGTGGCCTGCGTTATATTGAGCTTGGCCTGACGAGAAACCCTGCTGATGTGTCATAATGGTTTCAATGACAGGGTTCGGTTTTTGCCGGCAAAAACTGTCAAAAACCTATTTTTGCCTGGTTTAAACCGGCAAAAATGGCAAAAACTAGCAAAAACGCACATAATATTATAGTCACTCAAATATTAAAAAGTAACACAGAAACCTCATAAACAGTAGGCCTAGGTCTTACCGGTAACACACAAGTTTTAATGAATCATTCAACATATTTTTTGTCTCATCAAGTAAAATGAAAAGGTTTTGAATTTGATATAGGCCTAGGCCTATATGCCACACTTCGGTTATTAAATGCACTTGCAATGAAAATGCATGCCTTTAATTTCTTAATATGTTACTTATAATTTCAAAATGTGGCCTTGTTACACTCAGGAAATTATTTTTGTAACTTAATCATTTGTTTTGAGATGAAAATTTTGGACTACAAATCACTTTTTTAGTTTTTGCAATTTTTGCCGGCAAACACTGGCAAAAACTGTTTTACCAAGCGGTTAAAACCGTGGTTAAAACCGCGGTTAAACCCGCGGTTAAACCCGCGGTTTTTTCCACCTGCGGCAAAAACCTGCGAACCCTGTTCAATGAAAATGGATTAAATTAAATTTGACCAACATTTGGAATTTTTTTTAGTAATAATGTATGTAGGATAATTTATTTCTTACATCTCACATATCACTCACACCATGGACTTCGATTTCAGCTTTGTACTGGGATATTCCAGAAATTAAGTGCACACTCCCTAGTAACTTTTCAATCAAGGAAATGTCTGGATTTCCAAGTTTGCTTTCTGAAAACGAGTGGAATTCCACTCGCCAATGTTGCTGGAAAAAGCTTGGAAATGCAATTAAATAATTAAAAATGGTCTGAAATGAGCTCTCAAATGGATTTTTTCGCCTGAAAAGTCTGGCTTTCCAACAATCACAGCTAATCACGACTAAAGTCTGAAATCCTAACTTTTCCAACAATCACAGCTAATCACGACTAAAGTCTGAAATCCTAACTCTTTTTAATAGGGGGCGTGCATCTATTTTCTGGAATCGTAAACTTGACTAGCTTTATTGTTCTTTTTTCCCCTTTTTTTTCTTTACATATCTCTCTAAATTCCAGGGACTTATTAGAAGGACAAAACCTTGAAAAGACTTAAAATTCAAATCTAATGGATTTAAATTTTACTCTAATAAAGATTTGAATTTTAAGTCTCTGAAAGGTTTTGTCATTCTAACAAGTCTCTTAGACTTATTTTTTTTGTCTTTACATATAGGCCTAACTTTATTGTTCTTTTATTTGTATTTACATTATTATAAATAGGCCTATTAGGCCCTCCAGTTGATTCTTAGTTTCCTGTTTCTTGGTTGAAATCAAGGGATGAGGCGACTTTTAATTATCTATTATTTTCTTTATTTTAAGACATGTGGTCGCAACCTCCATCAACCCGTTTTGACTAGGAACAAACATTTAATTATTTTACAACTATGTTTGATTTTATACATAAGTAGGCCTAATGGTATAGTTATGTTCTTTCTTTATTCATCATTATAGTTGATAGGCCCTATGATCAAAGTCAGAAAGTAGCAAATGGAAGTTATTAAAAGTTATTTTAAAAGAGGAAAATCCAAAATAAAAATTAAATAATAAATATTTTGCAATTCTCTGCTTTGTACGCGGACGGGAAACAGGAAACTAAGAATTTATTGTGAAGGGCCTTATCATGCTTTATTGTTCTCAGTTTCAAAAACGGTTCAATTTGAACCAGGTTCATGAATCAGGTAAAAATGATTCGGGAAAACCAAGTTTAAGGCACTAGAAATATACTATGTTTTACTAGTAAAATTACTAGTGAAAATCTACTGAAAAATGTCATAAAAAGAGGATGTTGGGATCACGAAATACTCCTTTAAATAGTTTAATTGATTTCAACAACTAATATTATTTGTGTTCTAAAATTACGATCGATGGTAGGCCTAGCGTTTTGAATAGCTTTGAATCATTCAATAGCTCATGATTCTGCAATATTTTGTGTTTTGCATGTCTACTCAGGCCTGTGTCTTTTTAAAGGAAAATTTTATTTGTGACGTGCGCGTCGCGTCAGTAGGTCAAGGGTCATACATGTGATCAAACATAATTTATGCACCGTAGCGCAATTTTTTTCCGCCATGCAAGAGAAGGCCACCCGTCGAAAATCTCCCAAATTCACCGTAAATATCACTTTGTTTTAGAAGTAGACATCCGCAAAAGGTAAGGTATAGTTTTGTGACACTTTTTGACCACGTTTTAGTATAGAATATCGATATCTTATTGTGTAAATTTGGATGTTTCTGCGCAGAATAAAATCACGATTTGTCGATTTTCCAATCAATCAAACTGTCTTTTGTTGCGCGAGCGAAGTCGAAGCAGCCAAGGCCGTGCAACGGTTCATTGTGTGCTGTACATGGTGGGCGCGGGCTTTCCAGGGCAGCGCTATTGGGTTTGCCTTGCGCAGCGAGTCCAAGGGCTGCACAAGTTAGGGGTTGATGCGGCCGGGAAAGAGCGTAAAAACATTAGTAAAATAGAAATTATAGCTGTAGAAAATAATTATTTAGCTGAGGGGGACTATATACTGTTGGATTTTTCATCATGTTTTAATTTAAATTTTAAATTGATAGTCTTCAAGTTCATGTCTTCATTTGATGAGTGAAAATTCCTATGTTAATATTTTCACTCGACTTCAACAATGACTTTGGCTAGTAACATTGCCATCAATCAGATGAGATTATTGTTGAAAAATATAAACTTTTATTAAATATTTTTCTTTATTTTTTGATGCTTTGCCTTTTAATTTTATATTTTAAAGTTTTTGTGAACAAATTATTTTTTTAAGTCTTGCCTTGGTGTAATTTTTATTTCTTTTTTGTATGATAATTTTTGTTGTAAATTTTCTGAACATTGTTGATTTTAAAAGTGTGTTAACTTGATACGGTACTAAAAATTCAAGTACTAGTGTGTTAGTCAGTTAATAATACTGTAATATTGTCACCATCCTTGTCTGGTTTGAATGTTTTCCGCCCTGTCCTTGTGAATAAAGACAACAAATGGGCAGAAATGTGTTGCATGTGCATGCTTATCTGGTATTGACTGTTCGCAAAGTCAGGGTTGCTGATTTTTGGGAAAAAATGTCAATTTTTTTACTCGTTTTTACTTGTGAAAATTTCAAAGAAAAAAATTGGTAAAATCATGGGAAAAACATGTTGAATTCTGCACAGATGAATTTTTATTAGCAATTGATAAAATGGTATTATTGTAGGGCTAGTAAGAATATGCAATTGCGTTTAATATTTGCAGTGCAATTCGCGTATTTTGGCTCCAAATGAAAAAAAATCGATATTTAACAAAAAAAAACGGATTTGGAGAGTCCCTTGACCTGGAGCGAAGTACTTCAATCATTTGTGGAGTATTGTAAAAAAATTGGAAAAAAGTTGCCAAAAATTACAAGTTCAGTATCCAAAAATGGGACCGATTTGCAAGTTTGTGTTCACTTCAAAATCTAATCGGGGTGCGTTTTTTTTTTTTTTTTTTTGCGTAGTCTTAGCAGCCAGTACACATAAGGAATGAAGTAAAACAGTCAATTTATTATGGGTCAGTTCATGTCAAATCAACCAATTTTCTGAAAATTTCCCAGATGACCCTCTCAGATTTTGATGAAATTCCATCAGAATGATCTTTTGTGGTCACTATGAACCCATAGAAAAATTTGGCCTCATAGGCCATGACCCATGTCGTTTAAATTGAGAAATGGCCCTTTGAAGTTTGGCCTGGACCCCCCCCCCCTTTTTGGCACTCATGATTGTCATTATAATTTATATGGTGATTTTTACCAACTTTGGTAGCTCATTTGTAACTTCCTGTTCTGAACAGATGGAGCTGCAAATTTGAATTCTAGCTAACCTTAGGCCCTTTACAATTAATTCTTAGTTTCCTGTTTCCCGCCTGCGTCCAAAGTAGAGAATTGCAAAATATTTAATTATTTTATTTTTATTTTGGATTTTCTCTTTCAAAATAACATTGAATGACTTCCTTTGCTCTTTCTGACTTTGTTCATCACCTATAATGATGAATAAACAAAGAACGATTAACTCTACCATTACTTATTATAAAATCAAACATAGTTGTAAAATAATTAAATGCATGGTCCTAGTCAAAACGGGGTGATGTAGGTTGCGATCACTTGTTTTAAAATAAAGAAAATATTAGATAAGTCGCCTCATCCCTTGTTTTTAACCATGAAACAGGAAACTAAGAATCAAATGTGAAGGGCCTTGTCATATTTTTAGAATCTGGCTCTAAATTTCAGATATCTGCTTTCCTTTCAAAGTTATAGAACTCAAAGTTGGTAATTTATGGCCATTTTAATGGTAATTTGAGGTAAACTTGTAAATTTAAATTGTCAAAATTCAAAATTTGATCTTATAACATTTTAAATCCTAATGTAGGGCTGCTAAGAAAACGCGATTTTGGAGGCCAAGACACGCACCCGATTTTCCAAAAAACACAAAAATCCGCGATTTCCCACGATTTTTTTTTGGATTTGGAGAGTCCCTGGACCTATAACATCAAGTGCTACCATCATTAAAATTAAAAAAATTTTGAAAAAAGAAAAATTTATCGTACTAACGCGAGTCCCACCCTAATATAATGAGAAAATTTCAGAAATTGTTATTTCCAGAGTTAAGTCCCACTGGCCTGCTAATTTTTAACGGAAATGGTTCCGAATTTGACAACCCAAATCATGCAACTTTGAAAAATCACCTCGAAAATTATTTTTGTGACTACGGAGCTCAATTTTCATTGCTATATTATTTATTTACCTTGAAATATTGTCAATATCCGTACTGACGCGAGTATAGTCCCACCCCGTTTTGGGGTGAACATTTTTCAAAATTGGGGGGTGGGACTATACTATAAGTTTTTTATTTTTTCGGTTTTGTAGTGTCCCTGGACCTAGACCTAAATGCTAGGATCATTCATGGTTGACCTAAAAAAAAATTTTGAATGCATTTTGAAATCATTAATAGAGAATGACATGAATACAAATTATCAATTTTCATATTAAAAATCAGAGATGTCACATTTCGGATTTATCCGGATTTCCGGATTTTGGGGATTAAAAAAAAAATTCCGGATTTTCAAAATTTAATTTTTTTTTTTGCTTTTGGAGTGGCCCTATTGTCTTATCTTTCTGCTTCACATATCAACATCAGCCATATTGTCCATGTAATAAAGCCAAAAACTTTTTTAAGAGTGACTCTTGTACATAAAAGCATAGGAAACTGAAAACTTTCAAGCATGTTTTCTGAAGAAGGAAGCACTTTTATTAAAAGTGTATCACAAGCCAGGAGCTTTGAACTGTTCTTCTTACCCTCTGAAATGGCCTTTACTGTGGTGCTAAATGTGCAGAAACCATCTGGCTTCGCCCCTCCACCCCTACCGGGCCCCGGACCCCGGCCGTGTTAGCTTGAGAGCTTCGTCACACGCCGCAAGTTCAGGATTTTTTGGGTCAGCCTGTGACATCTCTGAAAAATACAGAACATCTTGAATTTTTTATTTTTTTTTTTTTTTTTTGTACTTAACTCGAAGGTGGGTCTATACTCGTGTCAGTACGGTACTCTCGCTGGAAAAATGGAAAATGAATCGGTTGTTGTCATTATTTCCTATGCAACGTGTAAAAAAAAAAGTAGCCACTTCCGCTAACTTTATTAACTTTCTGTCTCATATACATATTTCTTGTCAAAATCAACCCTAAATATTAAAAGTGCTCTACATAAATCATGAATGCATGAAAACATTATTTTGGAATTTTTGAAGGATTATGATGTGAGAAAATAAAGTCCCAATTCAGTGAAAAATAAAATCTACGGCCGTGAACATCAATCCAAGATGGCCGCTTGCCCTACAGTAAACAACACATGTCGAGATGTTGTGTCACAGTAAGGCGTAAAATAAATTAAAAATAATGATAGTTTGTATGTCATTTCTTTCAGTATGTTATCAACAATATTCCCAAAACAATATTCCTAAAATTCCACCCACAAATATGAGAAAATAAAGAGTTTTTTACAACTCAAGTGAGACTACTTTTTAAAGCTTTTTGGGAAGTTCTGGTACCGAATATCCAGACCATGACGTGAATTCACTGTTATGAAAGATTAAAAATGCACCTTGTAAACTAGCAAATCCTTGTGTAAAGTCCCACCCCCCCCCCCATTTTTGGTCATTTTTCACCCAAAAAAAGGGTGGGACTACATGTATACTCGCGTAAGTACGGTAATAAAATAAAAAATTGCATTTTTTGAAAAACATTTTGCTGATTTGGAGAGTCCCTGGACCTAACATCAAGTGACAAAAAAATATTAAAAATCGCAAAAAAAAGAAAAAAATTGCAGCAAATAATGCAAATTTTGCGTATTCTTAGTACCGGTAGCCCTAATTTAAAGGCGACGGAAGACTCGGGAGGGCAAGTATCAAATTGAGCTCAACTCAGGGAGCTCAATTTGAGCTCCTTGTTGGAACCAGGTGCGCAATTGATAGAGCTCCAGGATTTTATAGTTCTAAACGAAAGTCTGCTTACAGCAACAGGGGCCCTAACTTTGCTAAAAGATCATACAGGCATTCTTAACTTGTCAATATTCAACTTCTGTAAAAGTGGTTATTTTTGTGTGTAAAATTAACCGTTTCTCTCATTTTTAAATCCGCATCATAGACCTAGATACGTAAGGCCCGGCAAAAAACGAGATCTCGCTTTTCACGCCGTGATTCTCGCTATTAACCAATTATCTCGCTTTTTAAGAAAGTTTCCAAGCAGTATACTTACTATAAAAATGTTGCTTTATGCCATAAAAGTTCGTTGAATTCCATGAAATGAACTTCAACATCGGAAAAGAGTGCAGAATTCAACAGCATTGCAACCACATTGCTAGATGCAAAAGCCATTCTTTACGTAATAAAAATGACATTTCATTGCAAATGAGTTCAAGTTTAGGCCAAATATCGTTATATTTATTGAATTATTGGAATATTTTGACTATAAAACATAATTCAAGGTCAAATTTTTGTCACTTTTTTGCCGTCTGACGACAAGGTAGTAAAGGAAGCACATCCTCACTATTGTCATTGACCGAATCTGAACAACAGAGGGCTTTTTTATGGAATTATTTTTAAATTTTTTTTTCGGATTTTCATATTTTCGGGCGTTTTTAAAGCTTCTTGTGCCATTTTCCGGGGGAAATCTCGCTTTTCTCGCTTTTCAATACTTTGGATCTCGTTTTTTACTTCAAAAAATTGCGTTTTTTGCCGGGGCCTATAGATACGGTACATAAAAAGAACATTTGAACACGTTTTTATTTTTCGCGGTAGCTGCATTGAGTGCGAAAAGCGAAAAAACTAATGTACCGTACCGCAAAAATGTCAACTTAAACAGCTTAGCCAAAATTCAAAACGGTAAGGAGTTGAGGCCTTTTTTAACTTTTCAAAAATACAAAAACATTTTATTTACTACCTTGCAAATGAACAAACAAGACCTGTTTAACATTTCAAAAAGCGAAAACGTCAAAAGTACAGCCAATTTGTTGTGAACGATCAGATATTAATATAAATTGTTTATTTTTTATTGAAGCTTGTACATAGAAACAACTTTCCTAAAGCAGAACCAAACCAAAGATAACCACCAAGATGAAGTTTATAGAGAGCTACGAGTTACGAGAATGGGTCAAGGACAACCTTAGAAAAACCATCTTTCAAAAGGTAAGTTTGGGAAAAAATTTCTTTCAGATTTTAGCTCATTATATTGATTATTGATAAAAACAATAAGAAAATATAAATTGATTTATGAAGAAAATCATATGTCCAATTTCCTTCAAACAAAAGGCAAGTTTGCGAAAAAATTTCTTTCAGATTTTAGCTCATATTTAAATTGATAAAAACAATAAGAAAATATAAATTGATTTATGAAGAAAATCATATTTACAATTTACTTCAAACAAAATACATATTTATCAATGATCTGTGTACTTTCCGAACTACTCAATCTGTTTAAAACATGCTCAGAGCATTTCCTTAAAGATAATGGAAAAAAATGAGATAAAAATGCTCTGAATTGGGTCAATGGATCAAACTACTCATGAAAAATAGTTCAATTGGCCCAATTCAAGGAACATATTTGTAATACAGTTCAACAAAATGCAAAGTCACAAATTGTAATTTTTCCATGTCAATTTAGGTTACACTGTATGTGATTTTAGGTAATCTGATGATATTTACTCTCACTTTCCCCCACCAGGCACATGCACTAGCTGTCCAGACGGGGTGCGAAATCCTCGTCAAGATGCACGATAACCAAGACATTAGTGGTTGCCAATACTATGCCACAAGCACCCTGAAGCAGATCTACAGGAACAGTAAGCTGAGGCAACCGGGAGAGATGCAAGTTTCCGGTGAAACCGGTTTGCCTCTTATGGACAAGTGTATTCAGTACGGTGAGGATGCGTCGGCATCCACAGAGAGTTCTATACCTAACGATGTTGACGGAGGCGGGGACGGTGGTATGCAGAGTCAATTTCAAGGACAGGACATGGGTGCTAATCAAAGTGCGGTTCCCATGCAATTATCATCATCAGGTTTTAGTGATTTCAACTCGCAAACGCAACAGACTCAGGGCAACGAAGGCAATGACGATTCAGACATTGAGATTACCCAAATAACGAACCCACAGAATTTAATGACCAGTGTGCAAGTTAAGCAGGAGCCCATGTTTCAACAACAGAACACAATGTTTGGACAACAGCAACAAGGCATGATGGGTAATCAGCAGGGCATGATGGGTACACAAGGCATGATGGGTAATCAGGCCATGGTACAACAGTCATATCCAGTGCCCATAGCGCCCAAACCTTATCAGTGTAGCATTTGTAGAAAAGCTTTCAAAAGTGTGCATGTGTTGCAAAAACACACATTGACATTCCATACGCCAGGAGGCGCCGGGGGCGGTGTGCGAAGCAGAGGTCGGGGCAGGGGTAGAGGGCGTGGAAGAGGTAATAGAGGAAGAGGCCTCAAATTAACAATAAGTAGAACTCAAATAGCAGGAGGCCAACAGCAACAGTACCAAGCAATGCCTAGAGTGAGAGCGGAAGCCGGTGCTAGTAGTGGATCTGATCCGAATAGGTAGGGCTGGTTTAATCATCTCAGTAGAAGGAACTTCTCCCAATACTTGCAGTGAAATTGAACTAAAAGAATGCTGCTATAGTCCATTTGGCTTCCTTGAGATGTAAGCGCCTGTGTGTGATGCATGCGCAGTCAAAGGCAGAGTATCTGTATGGCACAGTCTCTTTGCACTGTATCACACTCTACTCTACAGATGCGCCACCTTTGATCAGGTTGCGTGTATCGCACACGTGAGTTAACTGTCTCAAGAGAGCCAAATGGACTAGCATATTAATTATTAAAAGATGAAACAAGTTGGAGGCAAGGCATTAGCCAGGATTTGAAAGTAGGGTGTCCAAAGTACAAAAAGTAAAGCGAAGTGGCGAAGCGAACGAAGGCGATCCTGCCGGGGTCCAGGGGGCGCTTTAGGCCCCCTGGCGGGGATCAGGGGCAGCGCCCAAAGCTCCTGGATTTTAGCAATTTGAAGGGCCCAGGAGAGGCTTTTTAGACATAAATATCCAACTATTTGTATTAAAGCAATTTGCATCAATACCATTCAAAACGTACTTTTCTTGACTTACTAAGGTAGGGACTGGTTCCTGGGAATTGAGTCCCGCCGGGTAGCCTAGTACCAGGCGGAAATTCCATGCCCGGATACCGAAATTCCTAAATGCTAGGATCATTCATGGTTGACCTAAAAAAAAAAAAAAAAAAAAAAATGATGTTTTTGTTTTAATATGAAAATTGATTTTTGTTCATTTTATATCAATGATAAAAATGCATTGAATTTGAATGCATTTTGAAATCATTAATAGAGTATGACATGAATACAAACTATCAATTTTCATATTAAAAACACAAAACATCATGCTAATTTTATTTTTTAAATTTTTTTTAAGGTCAACCATGAATGATCCTAACATTTAAATCTAGGTCCGAGGATACTACAAAACCGGAAAAAAAAAAAAATAACTTGTGTGTAATCACCTAACATGACTGGCTCAATTTGCTATAGCATCAATAGACCACTTACTTGTCTTGGCATACATGATTACATGTGTATGTGCTAAATTGTGTACAGAAAACAGACGTGACAATTTCCAAAAAACCATTTGAAAATCTCAACATATGAATATTTTTATTTTCTGGCATAACATTAGTAGGTGTCCTTCCCGAAAAGCACTTCAGAAACAATGTCTACATTTATAAATAAGAATTAAGATGGAAACAAATTTCTTCAGATAATTTGCTTTCGTGATTTTAAATATTAATATTTTCACTTTCCTTTTTCCAGCACCACAACATGTACATATTGTAACCAAACCTTTGAGCAGCCTGAACAACTTTCCGCCCACATTCCTGAATGCCCCTTAGCCCAGCAACCGCAACAACAAGACCAATTCGCAGACCCCAACGCAGCAGGATCCTTGGACCAATCCGGATTCCCCACAGATTTCCCTAGTGCCTCACAGGATGACCCCTCATCCCAGTCCGATGCATCGTGGCAACAACAATTCATGCCCCCTGACGGCTCGTCTCCCAGTGGCCTAAACCTCCCCTCGGCTAGCCAGTATTTTGGCCAACAGAATCCGCCCACTTCCATGTACAGCACCCCTACCCAATCACCCAGAGCGAGCACGTCCCGAGCAGGGAGTTCAGGAGGAAGTCGGGTAAGTGTCAGATATTCAGTTCAATCGGGTGATGCAAAGAGCAAAGGGAGGGCAAGGTCAGGCTAGATGACTTCATACCCAAAGGAAAGCACTAAAAAGGCTGGTAGTTTGCACTTCCCAATATTTCTTCAGAGTTAATCAATATATAGGACCTGAAGAACCAAATGAAATCACTGCCAAGTTGTTGCACGAACAGTGGTTTCTCAGCTTTGTGAATTCTGTGGTCATGACTAAGCTGATAGTGGTTGGGACTTACGGAACTGTTCTGAGAAATGAAGTGGTACGACCTCGATATAATACCCAATGAGAGCTGGGTTTTGGGGCAAGTCTCATTTGTCACATTGTGGTTTTGAGAGCGATGAGAAGTTCATTTTCATAACACGAATACCAGGCACATTGCGATGAGGTGTAGTTGCCCAGTTCTTACTTGCACTCGAACGTGAAGCGAAAATTTTCAAGTGACAAGTTCCTGGTTCGTTATTAAACATTTGGAATAAGGCAGAGTTTTTGTGTGCACAAAGTTTGAAGACAATCAATTATTAGTAGATTATTAAACTAATGAGTCGTCTACCTTTGACCTTGCACTCCCTTGGTTTCTTTAATTACCTGTTGTGAAACAAAAGCATACATGCAGTTGATTGTTGACAGTCAAATTTGACAGATTTTCCTGAAGATCAAGCTTTTTATAGTTTTATCCACAAGACTTTTCCAGTTTTCATGTAAATCTTGACAGCATTTACTCGACGTGTGCTGGACTCTTTACTGATTCTACTGATCTACTACAATTTTGTTTCGAGTGGCGTGCACGTGAAAGTTTGAAAAACTATCATAGATATTTAAGTAGTCTTTGCCCCAGTCTTTGTTCTCTCTAGTTGCGCTAAAGTGCAAAGATGTTTCCTATGCATGCGGAAGGGTATCCACATGAACTGTAAGTTGCTTTATCGCAGGAGGGGTGGGGATATGTTCACCAAAATATCAATTTAGACGGAAGCGGATAGGTAACAAAATTATGTCAACATTAAATCGACTTACAATGTGTGCTTTTGTTTCTGCTATATATTTTGTGTTAAAGAACTTAATTAAATGTGTTTTGTGCACTCACAACAAACAACCATAGCATATTATTACCAGAAATCAGTGAACACTAGTGAATATTTTGGACAGGTGTTGATCTTGTGGTCACATGATGACCACAGTCCATCTCGCATACCCTCTCTATTCTTGAACTAAACCGGCCACATTATTATTGGTAGCTCTTGATCGTAACATGTGGCTGAAAATGAGCGAGTTTGGTAACTACCAAATAGTGTAACTCCTGTTGGAAGAACTTCTACTGTACACCGTGTTGCTCTCAAAGTCAACTACGTTTGCACTTTGCAAACATTTGTACACGGTGTAATGTTGTATGGTACGGCCTATGTGTACAACCTGTACGGTACCAACAGTTTTTGCGTAAACAAAGTAGTGTGCAAGAGGAGCGAACACTTACACATAAGGCCAAGCGACCAAATGGTATATTTACTATACTACATAATTTGTTACAGGGAGAGAGGATAACATCTCTGATTCTCTGGTAGTATAAAAGGCTGTGGTTGTTTGTTGCGATGTGTTTAATTTGAATGTTCTAGAGTTGTCTCAAGTCCTTTTGGTATAACAATACTTCCAGTGACCTAAAAAACGAACTAAGATCTGCTAAAATACATTTGGTTAAATTATATTGTTTAAAACAATAATAACATGGCATGAAGTAAGTTTCTAGCTTAAAAAACAACAAAAAAAAAAACGAAAAAAAGTGAGAATCTGGAAGGCATTTGTTACTAACCATTTTCCAAATTGAAAAAATTATTCTAAAAACATTAAAATTAAATCTTGTTTTAAAGTGATTTGTGTTTATGTAACTGTTTTGGCTTTGATCATTATTCCTAATTATTTCAAAAATCAGACCAATTTTTGTCCTTTAAATGGGAGAAAAAAAAATACCCAGGGAAAATCTGCTCCATCCAGGCCAAGTTTGAAGATTAGTTTGTTTAGGGTAGGATTAGTAGTGTGTTGTTGTAAGGTGTTTGGAAACAGTGCAGGTTTACACAAATTAGCTTAACGGTAACTTTGTATGGAAGTGTTTTCCGGTAGTAGGACAAAACGGTTTAATATGTGAGGCTATCTCAAAGGTTGAAGATGATGTCCACATTTTGGCATTTTCTTAGCTGCGAAAGAAGTCAACTTGAAACGAGTTGCAAGAAAGTTGAAGGAGTGAGTGCACAAATGGGACGCCCTCTACTGTGGCTGTCTTACTCTTGGTCTTTGCTGCACTCCCCATTCTCTCTCCGTTACAAAGATTGGAGTGTGGCAAGTGTGGTGTAGCCGATTTGTGCTCTCACGCCATAGGAACAGCCGCTAATGTGAGACACCGTTTTCACTTTTGAAATGGAAGAGTTAGATTGTTTAGTGTAGGTTTATTAGTTTAGGTCTCGTTCAGGTTCTTTTGGTTTTGGAAACCAATCTGAATATTGAAGGATTTCTAGATTTTTGATTTGTCTAGCGGCTACAGGTGGACTAGTTTTGGTTTTGTTTGAGGACTTGATACGGACTAGTATGTTGAATCAAAGAAGACTATGGTATGTGTACAACTGGAGTTGACAAAAAGCGACACTGTATATTTTTATGTTGGGAGTACTGTTAACTGAAAGGACTTGAATAGAAGAACAAATATTAAAAAGGAAATATGCCAGTGTTTGTAGTACTTAGTTTCATATTATTAATTGTAATATTTCATAATCTTTGTAACCATATCACATGTGCTGTTGTGCAACCAAATGTTTTCAGCAATCAGTATTTTTATCGCCAGTGTCTGCCAGAATCTCAACAAAGAATTGCAAGGATTATTTACAGTGTAAGTGAAAAGGGCAAATTGGTAAATTACCAGAAAACTTTGCAAGCAGGAGCCTGAGAAGTGCGCAACAGCTTGAAATAAGAGCTGGCGCCTTGAAAGCTCAAAGTATAATTTTCTTTGCGCTTGTGTAAACTGTACTAGGGTTCTCAGCAACTCAGGGGAATCAGGGAAAATGAAAACATCAAAAAGCCCCTTCTCCCCAAAAAATAAGGGAGAACCCTTGAAATTTGAGTGGCCCCAAAAGGCAAAGTTGTTTTTGGCATACAGCGTATGAATCTGAATCGCACTACAACCAGTCAGCTATAAATTGAGTTCATGTTTCATACTTTCATGAAATAATTCTCCCCTCTCCATTTCTAGGTAATTACATTACCACCTTTGTTAAAGTGGCGATATTTCTCATGGAAATTTGTCAGGAATTTTGTTCTGTGAAATGCTGGGAACCCTTTGTACACATGCAAATTTGTTAGACATTCTGGTGGACACTGGAGAGTGGATATTTACAATTGCATGTCCTGCTTTTCTACAAAATTGAAATCTTTCTACAAATTTAGATGATTGTGTTTTAAAGACAACAGAAACATCCATTTAATTTAGTAGTTCGCCTGGCATATTTCCTTTTTTGTTACAATGTTAACAATTCTACACGCAAGAAATATAAAGCAACACTCTACATAAAATACACACGAGTCAAACAGTTGCATTGTATAGCAGAGCAGAATTCATGCAAGTTGGGACCGGCTCATTGACAGGCAGTTGCAGCACATAGGTATAGATCCACATTTCCAATGAAGATTCCCGCTAACTAACATAGGCAGTGATGAAAGACCTGCACGTAATCACTCAATCATTTCAATTACCTTTCTGGTGTGCTTATTTTGCCATTGCTCAATGACCTGGATCCAAGGGAAACATTCACACACAATTCTAATGTAAAACATTGTCTGGCTTGAAAACTGATACGACTGTTGCATCAATGTATCCGGGTCACAAATTGGTCTATGGTGTTAAACAGGTGTTTCAGTATACATGTAGTGTGCAATTTGAAGGAAATAAAATGCAGTATCACAGCGCATACAAATTTTGTGTCATGATTTTTCAGTCCCTTCATTTTCAGACCAGATCATGTTTTCAATGTTGATTGTAATATATATCGTCAACTAAATATGTTTGAATTTGCCATATAAATTGTCTTGATGTTTGCAAGATGTATGTAGTAAAAAATAACGCAACAAACCAACAATGATGCTATACAGGTATAAAACAATGCAACTGTTTGACAAATGCTGATCAATATGTGAATGAAATGTAATGTCCCGCACAAATTGAATTATTGTACGATCTTGCAACTTGAGGACACTACAAGTGCATTTATCATGCTTTGAAACATGGCAAGAAAAGTACTAGAAATGGCAACATGTAATCTTTGCATGGCATTTAGTGACATTTCATTTCATTTCATTTCATTTCATTTCTGCATCAGCAATATAAGTCCACATTCAGGATGTTTTCCATCAATGCAAAACAGGTTTAACATTTCTTGTAATTGGAAGGATAGCAGGAACTTACGAGTACGAGTAGCTATGAAAATAAGTAAATGATTTGCCCTTTGATGTATTGCAATGGCAGTTAGGGCTTAGAGAGGTGATGGTGCCGGAGACATGCCTTTGATCATGCGATGGAAGTTAACCCCTCAATTTTAAATCATATCAGACTGGAATTTGTATGTGCTCAGATTCCAATGGCCCTGTAAATATTTGCTCTAGTGCCGTACTCAGTTGATTGCCATGAAGTTGCGTGTGTGAATCCATTAATCTTGGACCTCAGGGTCTCCTGATCAACACTCTAACAAACTGAGGTAAGATGAGCTCATGATTAAAAAGAATACCCCATCTACACACTGTCACCTGTATCAACAATAGAGAACTTGTTGGGACCTGTTTTGCATTGATTCTCTGAGTGAAGACTTAGGCTATCAAAATACTCTGGGACAGAACCCCAACATCAAAATTTGAAATACAATGCAACACAAGTGACAAAAGTGATGACAAAACTTCAAACGGACCACTGCATGGATGCCACGATTTGGATCACACCAAGGCCTACTAATCTTTAGGCCTGATTGATGCATGTCATCAGAGATATAAGATGGATAAATTAACTGCTAGAGCAGTACAGGAAGTGCTACAGTGTGGAGACAATTCACCTGCCATTACACGGATATTGCCACGCTTAAGGAGTGGTCTGCCAAGGTTCAAGTGTGGAGAAAGGCAGTCAAAGAGCCAGGATGGAGAGCAGAACAGCTGGGAAAGTTGACCAGCGCATATTAAGGAAAGTAGTTTAGTACTGTTTTGATATATTTTTGTGTTACTGTTTGTTACATTGTTTTTTCTTTGTTCATATTGTTATGAATTGCCCAATCCTTGTCCTTTTTTTCTCATACATAATTTTTCCGTACAAGTTATCAAAATATTTATATTGATGTACAACAATAGTGCTAGTAGGCATTTATAGACACAGATGCCGCAACAGTATAGTATAATAGAATTATTCCAGGGGTATCGTGTTTGGCTCCACGTTTAAAACGCAATGTCCGTTGTGTTTAATAGGTGTCCATATGAAATAAGTAGGTATTTTGGTCGATTCCATTTCCAAAATCGAATTCAAAGTCGAGGTAGATCTCATGAAAGATGGAAAGTTCCAGTTACATAACATCCAGTTAGTTTTTCGTTATTATCTCGCATATGTCGTGTTGCAAAGATCATCTGGTAAGTTCTTGACATTCGCAAGTGGGAAAAATACAGAAAGTTGTACGGGAAATAGAAGAAGTTGTGTATTGTGAACAGGCGTAAAATGTTACGGAGACAGAAAAATTGCAAAGGCAAGTTTGAAAAGTTGCCTACATCTATAGACGCTTCAGAAAGTGATTTGGTGGGACTCTTCGGAGTAACGTCGTAAAAGTTGGCTTCAGTAGACCAGATGTGCCTATTGAACAACAAGCTACGTGCGGGTGTGTGCGCAAGGTGCTGATACAACCAAGCAAGTATGTGGCTGATTGTTTTATTTTGACTGATAACAAATTATACTGTGAACTTGTGATTTCAAGGGTATCAGTTATTGAAATGTGTTGATATGCGACTAAGTTTGCATTCAACTCCCCAAACTGTATGTTTAAGACTACGTAATGTGTATTTCATGTGACAATAAAGTTTAGATGAGTGTTCAAACGTGTCAGTGTTGTATCTACATCATCTGGTCAGTCTATAATATATTTGCATTATAGGAGAGGTTTAAATCCAATATTGGAAATAATTTTACTCTGCAGCGCAGCAACGAGTTGGATCAAGGGGAGTTTGATGAGTTTGTGATTATCGTGTTTTTCCTTTCAGATCCAAGTATCCAGAAAAGATGTTTTCACATTATATACTATTTCTTGTTCAATCGCTCCATTACCTCCGCAGGTGGAAGAAAGACGGTGGAAAACCAAAGGCAGGCTATTGTCAGGCAGCAACTCCACTATGTCCAGGCGGAACATCATGGCGGCCATCCTTCAGACCGCCGGACCGTGCTCGACGTGTCGTGCCGTCAAATATAACTGGGAGTTTCTGCTCACGATGACGGCCAATGATTACTTAGCGGCTGCGCAAGAGTTACAGACGTTAGAGCTGGGGTTGCTTGTTATGGTAAAATGTAACAAGAGTCGAGGGCTGCAGGTTTTTGTCAAGAAGCGGCCGGATAAAGTCGAGGCCATTCTAGAGGCCAATCCAGATTTGTGCTTGGTTGATTATTACAAATTGAGATATACAAAGCCTTTGTCGAAGTACTTTCCAGAGCATGCGGCGCAGAAACTGAAAGAGATGAAATTGATTTAGGTGACCATACAAGATTCCAAATAAGGTTTAGTAAAGGTTCAATATATTGGACCTTGCCCATCACCGGAAATAGAATTTATTTCATATTTCACTATTAGAACTACTGTATATTGTGAGCCATCAATGATGATACATGTACAATGGTACAATGGTACCCTAAATAGTGTGAAACAAATGATAAATTCAATGACTTTGTGACTTACTTGACCAGAATAATATTGAAAAAAAATTGGATGATATGTTATAGCCACCATGGTGGTGAGGTGGATAGCCATGTTAATTAAGCTGATTACAATTATTGCAGCATTAAAATTTGAATTAAAACTGACTGAGAACTTTCTTAGTGCACTTTGCTAAACTCGTAAGTTGGGTACTCGAGTGTTAATTTGTGAAGTGAATCTCGCAGAGAGGCTCGTGAAAAGATTGATTCTTTCAAATGTTTGAAGTCTACACATAAATAATCAAGATTGATTCTCTCCACTGTAACATGAAACTTTACGCCAATTTTGAGATCTGATTATAAGCCACGCCTGTCATACACACACTTTGATTATTTTGAAAATTGTGTTTTAGACCTTACAGAGATGTAAGACTTCCGGAAATTTCAGGAGATCCAGAAATGGGGCAAAAATTTTTTTTTTTTTTTTTTTTACACTTTCTGAATTGGATGATGATAATTTGTCATAAAAAGAGAAAAAAAAATTGTGGGGGGGTGTGAACCCCACCACCTCGTTGCACGCCTCGCCTTAGGCTCGGCTGCTCACATGATTTTCTGAAAGTGGATCATTACCTCACATCTCTGATAATAATCTTAAGTCTTGCCCAACAATGCTAGGTTCAGATTTCAATGTAAAAAAGCTACTTATGGTTCCTATTTCTGAAAATCGATAAGGTTGTAATTTTTAAAAGAAAAAATGCACGTATATACACTTTCCTTTTTTTCCTCCACTATTTTGCATCCACAGGGCAAAGTTCCCAAATGGAAAAGCAAAAGCAGGCTTCTGTCGTCTAATGCTACTATGTCAAGGAGAACCATCATGTCTGCCATTCTTCAGACGGCTGGACCGTGTTCAACCTGGCGCACTGTTAAACACAACTGGAAATTTTTACGCATGTTGACCGTCGGTCAGTACACCGCAGCCGCTGAAGAGTTGCAGAAGATGCAGTTGGGGAGCTCGTCACCGTTTATAACCGGAACGGGAAAGGGTCGCAGGTTTTTGTGAAAAAACGACCGGATGATGTAGTGTCCATTTTGGAGGCCAATACAGATTTGTGCTTGGTGGATTATTTTGGGTTGAGATATGTGCAGCCATTGTCAAAGTATATTCCTGAAAACATTGCGCAGAAATTGACAGAGATGGCGCTTATTTAGAGTCCTGGCCGAAAGAGTTGACTTCTTAGATTAACTTTTCTTTTCTCCGAATTACTTAGTTTTTATCAAATAAAGTTTAAGGTAAAGCAGAGGTCACGAAATGTTTGCATACTTGAAGATATCTTATTCTATTATAAGCATTTAAGATATCATGAAAATTACATGCCATAAAAATGGTTATTGAAAAATTTGTGCTGTGAAAATACTATAGGTAGATATTCAACTCTTCATTGATTATTTTCTAGTTGGAGTGACATGGGGAAAATGATAGCACTAGATGTGTTACACAGAAACTGGAGTAAGACATGCCTAGCTAAAAATATACTTCCTTGACTTTTCATCTGCAGAAAAAGAAGAGAATACGTCCTGGAACGGGAGCGCCATTGACCCAGCATTCGGACATGACAAAACGTAACATAATGGCGGCCGTTTTACAGGCGGCAGGGAAAGTTGTCAAACATAAGATGTTGGTCAGCAACTGGACGTTCCTAAATATGCTCACGGCAAAGCAATTTCTGACGGCTGCCAACGACCTTCAGGAAATAGGGCTAGGAACTGTGACGTCGATAAGCACCGCTGGTCGACCCACACGGCTGTTTATCAAAAAGCACCCGTTAGAGGCTGCGGCCATTTTGGAAGCAAATCCCGATCTGTGCGAGCCGGGGTATTACGATATGAGGTTCAACACGCAGACGTCAAAATATGTTACGCAATTACAGCGTGAGAAGTTGGTTGCCATGGGATTGGTGCCACACGAGTGGTGGTTAAGTGAATAGGATGAATTTAGCTTGTTGGGACTTGCATGCATAGGTTCTTCATACATGTGTTGATTACATTGATATCAAGAATGGGGGTATTCCAGATGAAATCCTTACACCTACTTATGGAAGACACTTTAACAGGGAGTGTGAATTTCAAATGGTGTTACATAAATGGGTGGCTCAATTTGAAAGCTATACCCCCTGTGTGGGAAATTAAATGGTGTAAAGAATGATGCTCTGATTTGAACTAGTAGATAGAGCAAGGTTACTAGTTCAGAATGTCAGTAATTTGCATCACAGAATTGGTACCGTATTTAAGAAAGAACAACTGTAGCTTGTTGGGACTTGCATACCTGTATGATTGTAGCTTGATAGGGTTTGCATACATAGGTTCTTTTGGATGTGTTTAAATAGTATCATATGATGATTTGAACTAGTAGATAGAGAAAGCTTGGTACCCCAGAATGATAGTAACTATAATTGAAATGCGGTGTGTATTCGATACATTTGTGTCATAATAGTATCAAGCAAATTTTAGTGTATCAACTGCATCTTGTGGATTCAATATGTTAGAACATGTTGGTAATAAAAACACAAATAAGACAGTCATCATTATGTGAAAAATGGAAAGCTATAATAAAATAAACATTTAAAAAACTTGCATATTAATGGCAACATGTGTTTTATAATTAATATCATCATGGGGGCAGTGGTTTCCACAGGCGTCATGTCCATTTTCAGTATGGACTTTATACAGTAGTGTTCAATAAATCTAAATGCCTGCAGTCCTGGCAAAAGCGGACAATTTGGGAACATCTTAACCAGAAAAAGTTGGTGTTTGGAGGAAAGTTTAAACATCAAATTAACACAATTGTAGAATATTCCACATTTCGGATAACTTTTGCATTTTCAAATTTCTAAATTTTGTCATTTGTATATCTCCCACCAAAAATTTTGGAATTTTCAGACCTTAGTTTGAAAAGAAAGTTAAATTCAAATCATGTCTTATTGGAGGTAAATTTTGAGTTGATATTCCTGGGATTTAATGTTTTCTCCAGCTCTTGATACCAGGAGAAACAAAGTTGCATAGGCCCCTGTTGTTGCATGGACTGTCGTTTTGAAATGAGGAAGCTTGATGTTTAGGAGCAGCGACCATAACAAAGACGTAGCAGTTGATCTCTGAGGTCGCTGACATGACTGACATAGTCTTGAATTAGGATCATCACACCCCCTTTGAGCTGACTGATCGAAGGCACATGTACCTACACCACAAGACTAAGTGGCCCTTGGTTCATCCAAAGCAGCCCCTGGTTCACTTCAAATCTTGGTGAACCAGTTTAGTGAAAAGTGTCCCATGGTTCAAACTCTCGTTTTCACCCTTGCACAACATGTTGACTTAGATTTGGAATTGAGCCAAATGGAAACTTGTGGCAAAAAAGCCGGCAACCTAAAATTGATTGAATAAATTAATATTAATTCATAATTTGAATTTGTTTTCAAGCCTTCTCTCTGTCAGTTGTTGTGTTTGTGAGCACCACTTAAACAAAAAAATTGGTAAATTTTTGTATCTGCAGAAATCATCGGAATCTAGAGGAATTTTCCCAAGTCGTGTGAAGCCGCACTCAGACATGACTCGACGCAACATCATGGCAGCCGTCCTTCAAACATGCGGTCCTGTCAGCATCCATCGAGTCCTGGCCCGTAACTGGAAATTCCTTAACATGCTGACGGCCAAGCAGTTCGTGGACGGCGGCGACAGAGTTGGAGAGCTTGGGACTCGGAACAGTGGTGTCGCTAAAGAGTTCCCAAGTCTTCGCGAAGAAACCGCCGGGCGAGGTGGAGCAGATCTTGAAAGTCAACTCTGATCTTTGCGATGTTGATTATTATAAGCTGAGGTTTTGGAAGCCAGTTTCAAAATGTGTGTCACAGGTTATGCAGGACAACTTGGTTGCAATGGGGGCTGTGCCGAGGCATTTTTTTAGTAAAAGAACAGAACTAAACTATTCCATACCTGACCTTTAACCCTTTATAGTAATTTCTATTGGCCTAAAAGACTACAGTGGTATCGTTAAGTTATTGATGTGTATGGAAAAGTTGCAATTTTTGTTAACATACAACTTGGAACAATACAACTCTTGTTTTCAGGGTCAGAATTTTGTTTCACAGTGCGAGAATCAATCTTGATTCTTGCAGAATAAAATTGCGGGAATCATTTGATTCTCGCAAATCAACGTTTGTGTAAACTACGAAATGTTTGCGGGAATCATCTTTGATTCAGGCAAATCTGTTTACGAGAATCTTTGCGAGAATTAATTCTCTGATTCACGCCGAAATTCTGACCCTCGTTTTACTTCAATGTTCTCATTGCTCTGCATATTGTAGATACAATGTAAATTAAGATTTATAGGATGCAAATAAGAGAGACACAAAATTTGTGAAATCATACAATATTATACATCCGGTATAATTGTCTCATTATGTTCTTCAGCTGTTGAATTTTAAATGATGCATATCGTTGGACCAGATTCAATATATTTTTGTGATGGAAGTCTAAACAGGTCGACGTAATATTTTTAACATTTCGCTTTGGGTACTAAAAATGATTGAAACTAAATTGATGTATTGTAGCCTTGTAGGGCCAGTATTATATTCTTACTTTTGCTAGAAACACACAGTTATGCCACTTAATGTGTAAACTAAACAACTTGACGCATAAACATTGCCCTCCTGACAATTTCTTACTTGATTTATTTGTGCATCTCATCTCCAAGTAGCTACTTACTCAACCCTCGTCTCTCACTTAACATTCACAGGGGGATAAATTGCGCCACTTTAAGCATGAAGGACGTTTGCAACAGAACGGCAACCTAACCAAACGAAACATAATGGCTGCGATTTTGCAGACGACCGGACCCATATCGACACACCGAGTCGTCCGGTTGAGCTGGAAATTTCTGCGGATGCTTTCGGTGAAACAATTTGAATCCTCCGCACAGGAATTGGAAAAACTCGGTCTCGGGTCTCTGTTGACGTGCCAAGGAGGGGGGAAGTTGTCGGTGTTTGTGAAGAAACTGCCATCTGAGATTGGATTGTTTCTGGCGGATAATAAAGATTTGTGTCCACTGGAGTATTATACCACCAGGTTCCTCCAACCTGCGTCAAAGATGATCAAGCAGCGTTTGAAGGATCAGCTGGTTGCAGATGGGATTGTGGCTCCACACTTGTTTGCTAGTAGTGAATATAATACCATGTGATGGCAGGCGACACCTTAAATGAACAAAATTCGGAAAGATTATATTTTGTAATGATCCAATTTTTTTAAAGAGAAAAAAAGGGCTCACAAATGCAGAACTGTTCTAAGATCAAACGTTCATTCCAAAGTTTGCATAATTAAAAGTGGCTCAGACTGTCTGTCTTGGTGTTTATGAGTAAACTGTTGATGTTTATGGGATTGATGGTGGTTCTGAAGAGGGCAAAATAACATGATTCATGTGTATCCATGATTTTTTCTTCCGATGTGTCATAATTGGGTTATTAGCACATGGATTGCTATTATTGAGAGCTTGTTCTTTTGATTGAGAATATAAATTCCACAAGTCTACCATAATAGTTATGTCCTTTCTTAAATTTTTGCAGAATGAAGGCAAAATTACAATCAAAGACATTATGGAGGCCATTTTGATGACAGCGGGGCCTATATCGACTCCTCAGGCGGTCAAGTCTACCAGATTTCATCTGCACCACTGCACAACGGATAAGTTTGTTGAAGCGGCCAAAGAACTGGAAGCGGCCAACTTTGGGATTTACAAAGCCATTTTCGGCAAGAAGGGACACCCGGTTCGGGTTTTTCTGAAAAATCCACCGAAGGAGGTGGAGCAACTTTTGATCGTCGACCATCCGGAATTTTGTATCAACCCGCAGTTGTACGCTGCGAGATACGTTAAGCCGTCTCCAAAAGCTATTGGGTTCCAGTTGAGAGCTAAACTAGTCGCTATGAAACTGGTTTCACAAGATCACTACATGTGATGCATTCATCGACATTTTATTTCCAAGTTAAATTGATATTTCCAAGTTAAATTGTGATAGTTGCTGTGAATGTGATATCTTGCTGTGTCTTCCTTATTTTGCACAAAATATTTGTATTTGTTTGTAGGCTTGTGTTTCTAGTATTGTTTGTGGTCATTTAATTCAAATATCTGACTTGAGTTTAGATGAATTAGATTATGAGATATAAATGTCTGAAGTTGTGTCTTGAACCCTTTCCACACTGGTTGTCGACTGCAGCAGACGACCAGTGCAAAATTTTCCTGTAAGAATTTAACTTGTTCAGAATTGATCATTTTCATGACCATATTTGGAATCAGCATGGAAAATGCATTAGAATGAGTACAAACAAGCCCAATATTGGTTCAGTGGTTCTTGAGATAGCTCTTGTTATTTTGAAAAAATATCAATTTTTTTTTATGTTGAAGCCTATAGCCAGTATACAAAGCATTAAAATAAATGACATTGTGTAAGAACTAAGGGATGGTCCATTGTGTCTTTTTACAGGTCAAAACTGAAGGTTCAAAACCAAAATTGCAAAATTTGTTTGGAATCAAAGAGATGATGAATGCCATTTTGGTGACCAAAGGACCAGTGGCTACATCTCGAGCAGTGAAGTTTACTAGAAGAAATTTACACGACAGTACTACAGAACAGTTTGTGGAAGCTGCTAGAGATCTAGAAAATGCTGGTTTTGGGAAATTGATGACGATTACTGATAAAGGACCACAGCTTCAGCTCTTCATAAAGAGACCACCCTCGGAGGTTCATCAGGCGTTTCGCCAATCCCGACTTTGTGTAATGGAGGAAATGTATGCGTCAAGATTTGCTACGACTTCGTCAAAAGCTATTGGGTTCGCATTGCGAGCAAAACTGGTGGCGATGAAATTGGTTTCGAAAAATCATTTTATGTGATGGGTGTTCATATGAAAAGCACTGTATGCTAATCCTCTATTTGGTATCCTAGAGACTTGAGACAACTCTGTTGAAAGCTACTATTTTCTCGTGAGCTAAACTGGTTGCAACGAAACTTGTTTCAAAGATCACTAAAATTGTGATGAATGAAGGAATATTTGTCTTGCAGGTTGTATGAAACCTTGACCTCAAAAGAAACATAACTTTTATTAATATAATTATAAAGACTACCATTAATCATGATTTTAATGATCAGGAAATAAACTATCAGGCATGGTTACCAAAAGAATGCTATAAAAAATCTGCCCTTTGTCCTGTCAACTAAGAGGTATGTTCTTGTTCTGGGGTGTGTTTATAAAAGTTATCATAGATGTCTCGGGTGTTGTCCATGCACGCATGTCTTGTCTGAAGTTACCTTGTAGCCTTGTCTTTTTAAAGGACAGTTTTGTTGGCATGTCATATTCAGAGTGTCATGTTAAACATGATAGTTACTCATAGTTAGTTGGTGTTTTTTTTTCTCTCGACTTTCAGAGCCAAGCTGGCAGATCACAAGCCAAACCACCAGTTGGGATTAAAGACATCATGCAGGCGATCTTAATAACAACAGGGCCTGTGTAAACCCACAAGGCAAAAAAAAAAAAAAAAATGAGTCTAATCTACATCTCGACCCAACAGTTTCTTGACGCTGCTAAAGAACTGGAAAAGTTGAGCTTTGGCTCTCTGATGTGTCTACCCACTGGGCACGGAGGGAGAGGCAAAGCCATGCAAGTGTTTCTGAAAAAGTCGCCTGTAGAAGTTGAGCACGTCCTGAGTGCAAATCCTGATCTTTGTGATTTTGATACGTATGCCAAAAGATACGCAAAGGGATCTTCTAAGGCCATTTCTTTTCAGCTACGTGCCAAGCTTGTTGCTATGAAACTTGTCGCTCAAGAGCATTTCATGTAATTGAGTTAACTTACCGTAGGCATATGAACTAGATAAAAGTACATTGGAACCTCTAAAATAAACCTCAATACAAGAGTGATGTTATGATATTACGGATTTACGGTGACTGTTCGTTATTGTGTGTTTGATTATTTCAGAGCTTTGCTGGCAGATTACAATCAATGATGCATCCTTCTTTTGGAATAAACGATATCATGGAGGGGATCTTGATCACGTGTGGGCCTGTTGCAACACCGAGAGCGGTGAAGGCTTCGAAACGGAGCGTGCGAAATCTCTCGACCGATCAGTTTGTGGAAGCTGCCAAAGAATTGGAAAATGCAAATTTTGGCACCCAGTTATGTGTACCGACTGGACCAGATGGCCGAGGGAAATCGCATGTTTTTATTAAAAAGCCACCTGCGGAGGTTGTGGGGGCACTTGGTGTTCACCCGAGTTTTGTGATCTTGATACCCTACGCAGAAAGATATGCAAAAGGATCGTCAAAATCAATTTCGTTTCAACTACGGGCTAAGCTGGTCTCTATGAAACTTGTGTCTGAAAAACAATTCCTGTGATTGATTTACTGTAGGCATGTGAAGTAATCTCATTTCAAAAGGTACACACCATCCAAAGCACTTGTCTCATTTCATTCCATACACTAGCATCCACAACATGCTCATCTATCAGGGCATAGTTCTTTAACCCTAATACATTTGTACATTCATTGAATGACCTTTGAAAATATGGGTTCAAAAACTCACACTCTGCAACTTTTGCACTGTAAGTGTTTAATTGAGGGTTTTGAACTATGCCATTTGGGATGAGGCCATTGTGATCCACAGTGAGACATTTTTTAGATTTTGAATCTCATCTTCATGATTTTATGGTGACTATATGGTATGGTGTGTTTGATTATTTCAGAGCCAAACTGACCGATCACAAGCAAGGAAACACCCCTTGGTTGGAATGAAAGACATCATGGAGGCCATCTTGATAACGAAGGGGCCCGTTTCAACAACTAAAGCAGTGAGGAATTCAAAACAGAGTCTGCGAAACGTCTCAACTGCCCAGTTTGTTGATGCTGCAAAAGAACTGGAAAAGGCCAATTTTGGCACTAATATGTCCCTATTAACTGGAGAATGTGGCAGAGGCAAAGTTCTTCAAATATTTCTGAAAAAAACACCAGAAGAAGTCGAGCAGGCCCTTAGGGTGTACCCTGAGCTTTGTAATATTGATACATACAGAGAAAGATACGCACAAGGATCGTCAAAGGCGATTTCTTTTCAACTACGAGCTAAACTTGTCGCTATGAAACTTGTGTCGCACGAGCATTTCATGTAATTGATTTAGTGTAGGCATGTGATTGAATGTCATATGAAGGAAGGTGACACAGATCAACACCTTTTAGAACTTTCCCAATTTCACTGTATAAGGAATGTTCTATTTGAAATCTTAATTCATGATTTTATGGTGACTATTTGGTATCATGTGTTTGATTATTTCAGAGCCAAACTGACCGATCACAAGCAACAACTCACCCCTTGGTTGGAATGAAAGACATCATGGAGGCCATCTTGATAACAAAGGGGCCCGTTTCAACAACTAAAGCGGTGAAGAATTCAAAACTGAGTCTGCGAAACCTCTCAACTGCCCAGTTTGTTGATGCTGCAAAAGAACTGGAAAAAGCCAATTGTGGCACTATTATGTCTCTATTAACTGGACGAGGGGGCAGAGGCAGAGTTCTTCAAGTGTTTTTGAAAAAGCCACCAGAAGAAATTGAGCAGGCCCTAAAGTTGTCCCCTGAGCTTTGTAATATTGATACATACAGAGAAAGATATGCAAAAGGATCTTCAAAAGCCATTTCGTTTCAACTACGAGCCAAGCTTGTCGCTATGAAACTTGTGTCTCAAGATCATTTCATGTAATTGATTTAGTGTAGGCATGTGAACTATTTGAATCGAATGAACTTCTCCCATTTCACTGTTTTAGGAATGTTTGATATTTTGAGTGTCATCTCAATTCGTAATAAAAGTGGTGACTTTGGTATTGTGTGTTTTGATTATTTCAGAGCCAAAGTGACAGATCACAAGCAGCGATGCACCCCTCGGTTGGAATGAAAGACATTATGGAGGCCATCTTGATAACAAAAGGACCTGTATCAACACACAGAGCAGTAAAGTGCACAAAACAGAGTCTGCGATACCTCCTAACTCCTCAGTTTGTTGACGCTGCCAAAGAGCTGGAAAAGGCAAATCTTGGCACTATTATATCCCTACTAACTGGACGAGGTGGCAGAGGAAGAGTTCTTAAAGTCTTTCTTAAAAAGCCACCAGAAGAAGTTGAGCAGGCCCTTAGTGTGCACCCTGAGCTTTGTAATATTGATACATATAGAGAAAGATACGCTAAAGGATCGTCAAAAGCGATATCGTTTCAACTGCGAGCTAAGCTTGTGGCTATGAAACTTGTGTCGCAAGAGCATTTCATGTAATTGATTTAGTGTAGGCATGTGAACTATGTGAATGGATCAATGGAATGTACAATATTGTACACACTTTGACCATTACATAAGGAATTTTTGATATTTTGAGTGTCATCTTAATTGTTGATATTGTGGTGACTATTTGGTATCGTGTGTTTGATTATTTCAGAGCCAAACCAACAGATCACAAGTGACGGCGCATGATCGCAAGGTTGGAATGCAAGAAATTATGCAGGCTATCTTGATAACGAAGGGCCCGTTTCAACAACTAGAGCAGTCAAGAATTCAAAAATGAGTCTGCGGCACCTCTCAATTCGTCAGTTCGGTGATGCTGCAAAAGAGCTGGAAACGGCCAATTTTGGCGCTATTGTGTGTCTACCAACTGGTCGAGGGGGCAGAGTTCTTAAAGTGTTTCTTAAAAAACCACCTGCAGAAGTTGAGCAGGCCCTTAGGATGTACCCTCAGCTTTGTGATTTTGATACGTACAGGGAAAGATATGCAGTAGGATGTTCTAAAGCTATTTCTTTTCAACTACGTGCCAAGCTTGTCGCTATGAAACTTGTCGCTCCAGAGCTCTTCATGTAACTGATTTAGTGTTAGCGCAGGAACATGACAGTAAATTACAACACATGAAAAAACTTTTTAATACAATTTTTAAGATATGGTTTAAATTCTTGATAGTTTGGTGACTATTCAGTGTCATGTGTTTCATTATTTCAGGACCATGCTGGCAGATTACTGTCTATTATGCATCCCTCGGTTGGAATGAAAGACGTCATGGAGGCCATCTTGACGACGACAGGGCCCGTTTCAACACCCAAAGCCGTGAAGTGCACAAAAAGGAGTCTGCGAAACATGTCAACCGATCAGTTTGTGGAAGCTGCAAAAGAAATGGAAAAAGCAAATTTTGGCACCCAGTTATGTATACCAACTCAATTTGGGGGAAATTCTCAGTTTCTGTTTATTAAAAAGCCACCAGGAGAAGTTGAGCAGACCCTGCGTTTGTATCCCAAGTTTTGTGAATTTGATACGTACAAAGAAAGATACTCAAAAGGATCGTCAAAATCTATTTCGTTGCAACTGCGAGCCAAGCTAGTCACTATGAAACTTGTGTCGGAAAAACAATTCCTGTGACTGATAATTGATTTACTGGTAGGCAGGTTTAAACTTCATAAAACACACATGGAGCTTCCCCATTTCACGTAATATATATTTATTTGGGCTTAATTCGTGATATTATGGTGACTATTCAGTATCATGTGTTTGATTATTTCAGAGCCGAAGTGACGCATCACAAGCGACGATGCACCCCTCGGTTGGAATGAGAGACATTATGGAAGCCATCTTGATAACGATGGGGCCTGTATCAACACCCAAGGCTGTAAAATGTACCAAAAGGAGTCTGCGACACCTCTCAACCCATCATTTTGTGGAAGCGGCAAAAGAATTGGAAAAAGCCAATTTTGGCACTCACTTATGTATATCAACTGGTCCGGGGGGCAGAGGGAAATCTCAAGTGTTTGTTAAAAAGCCACCCGGGGAGGTTGTGGGGGCACTTGGTGTTCACCCTGAGTTTTGTGATCTTGATACCTATGCAGAGAGATATGCAAAAGGATCGTCAAAATCAATTTCGTTTCAACTACGGGCTAAGCTGGTCTCTATGAAACTTGTGTCTGAAAAGCAATTCCTGTGATAGATTTACTGTAGGCATGTGAAGTACCAGTATAAGAATTTTTTATATCTTTACTAGTTTTATTAAATCCACGATGGTGACTTTCAAGTTTTGTGTATGTTTGATTATTTCAGAGCCGAGTCATGAAATCGCAAGCCAAGAAGTCATCCACAATTGGAATTACAGAGGTGATGGAAGGAATCTTGCTAACTGCCGGGCCACTGGCTACCCTGAAGGCGGTGAAATACACTAAAAGACGCCTCAACCACATCCCCGTTCAACAGTTTAGCGATGCAGCAAAAGAATTGGAAAAGGCCAACTTTGGCACTCTGATGGCGCTAGGCAGCAAATCTTTTTTAGTGTTCCTTAAAAAGCCACCTGCAGAAATTCAGCATGTTCTGAGTGCGAATCCGGGATTGTGTGATCTTGATACATACGCAGGAAGATACAAGAGGGGATGTTCTAAAGCAATCCCATTTCAGTTACGAGCTAAGCTTGTCGCTATGAAACTTGTGTCTCCTGAACATTTCATGTAATTGACTTAGTTTAGGCCAGTGATTTGAAGTGAATAAAATGATCATGATTCAATTCTCTCTTGATTTATTTTGAGTACGGTATGTTTTTGAGTATATCTGTGGATTTGAGTTTTAGGTTAGTAATTCTGGTTTGAAACTAACATTTCAGTGTCTCCCAAGCATTTCATGTACCGGAAGTTGATTTTTAAAGTGTACTTTTGCGTTTCACTTGGTACCCAAGTGCCGAAGGTGTTTCAATAGGTTAGGAACTTCAAAAACTCAGTATTTTCTTAGAGCTTCAGCCTAGTAAACCTTTATGATGATGATTTCAGGATTATGTGTTTCATCATTTCAGATCAGAGCAAGCCATTCACAAGGAAAGAAGCCTTCCTTAGTTAGCATGAGGGACATCAAAGAAGGAATCTTGATCACCAAAGGACCATTGGCTACCTTGAAAGCGGTGAAGTACACCAAAATGAGTCTTGAGCCACATCTCAATTCAACAGTTTAGCGAGGCTGCAAAGGAACTGGAAGAGGCCAATGTTGGCACTCTGCTTTCACTATCAAGTGGAGGCGGCACTTTACTGTTCCTTAAAAAGCCGCCCGCAAAAGTTAAGCAGGCCCTGAGTGCGAATCCGGAGTTATGTGATCTTGAAACATACGCGAAAAGATACAAGACAGGTTCTTCGAAAGCAGTTCCATTTCAACTACGAGCCAAGCTTGTCGCTATGAAACTTGTGTCTCCTGAACATTTCATGTAATTGATTTAGTGTAGGCATGTGATTGAAGTGTGTTTAGAACTATCATTGTGTCTTAAGATCAGGAACTGATTTATTTGGAAAATTAGCTGGGATATCAGTGTTGGGTTAGGTACAGGTGTATGACACTTGCCCTTGTCTGCATGTAACATCTCATCCATGCTGCAATACTCCAGTCTGATGGTACTCTGTTGTGGTTCCAACATAAATATTGATGAGATACTCTCATGGTCATTTTTTAGAGTGCATGGTTGGCTATCTTTTAAGTCAGACCCTTGTTTCTTTTACATTCTGGTTCTCAGGAAGTACACAGTTATATGCAAAGTGTGTGAAAGAAATGGGTATATACGAGGTAGACTAGTCTGGATGGTCTCAAGTTGAGAGTATCGCCATGTTGGATTTTGCAGTGGCAAATTCTAATCGGTGCGTTTACGCGATTGCCTCACCAGCTTATGGACAAATCTCTCTTCTATGTATGTGTATACATACGCCTTGTGGAATTCAGCTATCGCGTATAACTCAAATGTGCCAATGTGAAGTCCAACGTGCTGTAACTTGAGATGAGACACAGTATAGTGGAGTCCCTTTTAGTGTTTTATTGGATAAAGGCATTTTTTAATTGATTTCATATTTCTGCCTAGGCATTTTACCATTGTGTGACTATGACCTGAGAACTTGTGTATTTGATTATTTCAGGGTCAAGCCATCAAATCACAAGCAAAGAATCCATCCTCAGTTGGAATTACAGATGTTATGGGAGGGATCTTGACAACTGCGGGGCCATTGGCTACCATGAGGGCAGTGATGTTCACGAGAAGACGCCTCAACCACATCTCAAATCAGCAGTTTAGCGACGCTGCAAAAGAATTGGAAAAGGTCAACTTTGGCACTCTAATGTCAGTACGTTCAAGAGGAAACAGAGGAGGAGGAATCAGTTTAGTGTTCCTCAAAAAGCCACCCATGGAAGTTGAGCAGGCCCTGAGTGTGAATCCCCAGTTTTGTGATCTTGAAACATACGCTAAAAGATACAAGCAAGGATGTTCAAAAGCGATTTCTTTCCAACTACGTGCCAAGCTTGTCGCTATGAAACTTGTGTCTCCTGAACATTTTATGTAATTGAATCGGTGTAGATTGCAGTGGATATGTACGTTTGGAACTAATCTTTTTGTCGTAAGATCAGAAATCGATGTATTTTGAGAATTTGCTTTGATATGAGTTACAGGTCCAGTTTAGGAAGTTCTGGTATTATGGTGATAGTGGTGATATAGTGACAAGCATTCTTGTTATTGATGGAGTGTAGGTGTGAACGTTCAGTAAAACCCTTCCAATCTTGCAACTAGATCTGATCAGGATTTTAACCCCATGAGAACTACCTACCGATTGGCCAGAAAGAAGTTTTCATTATCAATTGGACCAATCAGCAATATTGTTGGAATAATTTCACCATGCAAAAAAATTATTCTCCTGATTGGTGATTAAAGTGATGATAGCACATAATTGGCCAATCAGAGGCAATGTTAGATCGGCAGGTTGTGCTCAGGGAGTTTCTTTGGTGTTCTCCCTATCCTATATTATGTTGGTCACTTTGAATTCAGCACTTATGTATTTGATTATTTCAGAGGCGAGGCATCGGATCGCAAGCAAAGAAGCCATCCTCAATTGGAATTACAGAGGTGATGGAAGGCATCTTGATAACTCCGGGACCATTTGCTACCCTCAAGTCGGTGAAATACACAAAGCGGCGCTTGAACCACATCTCGTTTCAACAGTTCAGCGATGCTGCAACGGAACTGGAGAAGGCCAGCTTTGGCACCGTGATGTCTCTAATGTTAGGAGAAGGGGGAGGAGGAGGCAAACCTAGTCTTGTGTACCTTAAAAAGCCACCTGCGGAAGTTGAGCAGGCCCTGAGTGCGACTCCGTTTTGCGATCTTGACACATACGCTGAAAGATACAAGAAAGGATGTTCTAAAGCCATTTCTTTCCAATTACGTGCAAAGCTTGTCGCTATGAAACTTGTTTCTCCTGAATATTTCATGTAATTGAGTTAGTATAGGCCAAGTCACTAGGATCCACTACATGCTCATTTATCAGGGGCACAGTTCTTTAACCCCTTGATACAATTTGTACATTTATTGAATGAACTTTGTAAATTTGGGTACAAAAACTCATACTCTGCAACTTGAGGCCTAATTTTATACTATGATTGTCTAATTGAGGTTATTGAACTATGCAGTTGGGATGAGGCCATTGTGGTCCATAGTGAGTGATTGAAATGGGTCGCATGATTATGTACAGATCAATATTTTAGACAGGCTTGTGTTTAGCTCTTGTTTGCATTTTATCTACTGCAATTAATTTATTGTAGGCATGTGAAGTACAACATATACAATGTTTCATTAAGTTGTTCAGCCTTTACCTGAGAAATCTTAAAGCAAAAAATAGATTTTTAAATTGTTTCCACAAAATGTTATTTTTCAATTGCTGTCTTTTGCATGTTGTCATTAAAGATAAATTTAAAACTGGTTTGTAGCTGGGGAATTTTTAGTGCTGGGTAATATTTGAGGGAATTTTTGTGAAATTGACAATTTTATTGAAAATTGCCTAAATTTGGCCAAATTCTATTTGATTTTGCAATTTTTGACACTTGAGTGCTGGGTGCTAGAGCTTAAATTGTTTTGTTTTTTCAGTGATGGGCTCTAGATCTGAGTGCCAGGCTCTGCCGCCTAGTAGTTTCATCTCCAACATTTTTATCTGAATAATATCCAAAATGTATGAGGTCCTGTGTCACAACCTGGGGTACCTTTGTGTTACATAGTAAAAAAATGAAATGGTTCAAACATTTTACCTACACATCTCATTTGAAGTGGTTCATCCGTCTGAGCATTTTGACACCTTTTTTATGGAAATCGGTTCAAAAATGAGAGAGTGCGGGCAAAAACAATCACAAAATAGGGAGGATGTAACCCCACCTCTTTTCCCCACATTTACAATCATTCTGAGCAAGTATTGGTCTTTTAAATGAACTTCTGTATTTATTTACTTGGTTTAGATGTCTGGGAGTTCATTTAGACATTTTTTTACTAGATCCAAATTCTTAATAGGGGTTTTAAATCAAATTTACGATATGAATCCCTCCCCCTAATCCTCCTCCCCCTAATCCTCAGCCACCCTTGGCACATTTCATGCCAAACGTCATAAGAAAATAATTTAAAAATATTTTAAAACAGGATAAAAACATGAGTAATATAGAATAAATTAGCCTCAATTTAAGACCTAATTGAATCTTCTAAGTGAAGGAATACTCAAGACTCAAGAGACAGTGTTTTGAAATCCAAACTGCACATCAAAATGTAACAAAGCCACCTTTTTGGGTACCCCAGTATATGACACAGGATCATGATTCTCTACTGGAGCGCTGCCTGAAAGAACAAAAGGGCATTTGTCAAAGTCCAAGTAAAGAAAGTAGAGGATCATCAATCGGTTTGTCAACTTAGAAAATATTTTTCATTCGCGTTTCAGCTTAGTAATTTATGATGGTGACTATTCAGAATATTGTGTATTTGATTATTTCAGAGCCGAGTCATCAAATCGCAAGCCAAGGAGTCGTCATCAATTGGAATTACAGAGGTGATGGAAGGAATCTTGCTAACGGCAGGACCGCTGGCTACCCTGAAGGCGGTGAAATACACTAAAATGCGCCTCAACCATATCTCATTTCAACAGTTTAGCGACGCTGCAAAAGAATTAGAAAAGGCCAACTTTGGTACTCTGGTGTCAATACCTTTAAGAGAAAATGGAGGAGGAAGCATTTCTATAGTTTTTATGAAAAAAACACCTGAAGAAGTTGAGCAGGACCTGAGTGCGAATCCGCAGTTTTGTGATCTCGAAACATATGCAAAAAGATACAAGAAGGGTTCTTCAAAAGCGATTTCATTTCAACTACGAGCCAAGCTTGTCGCTATGAAACTTGTGTCACCTGAACATTTCATGTAATTGATTTAGTGTAGGCATGTGATTGAATGTCATGAAGGTGACACGGGTAAAACCTTTAAGAACTTTGATTAGATCAGGAACTATTGTATTTTCAGTATTTGGTTTTGCTTTTCAAGTGGTAATTTCTGGTGGTAGTTATAGTCGGTGTCTCCAACATACAATTGATTTAGTGCAGGAATGTGAAGTTAAGAAAGATCAGTAAAAACCTTCCCTATAGCGTTTTTTTCTTCCCGTAGTAGGGGTTTATATGTTTTGCATACATGTCGGCAAAGATAATTTACAAGAGGTTAACAACACTGACATTTTTGATCGAAGTAATAATGTATAATTTTTTACTGGAAACACTGTCTGATAGGACAATAGAGCATTGTCAATGTGTGAAGAAAGTAAAAGACCATCCATCAAGTCAATCAACACACCAGTTGCTAGGTTTCATTAGCTGAGGCAATTTCGGAAAATGTTTTCTTGTAAACTCGATATTGTAATATGAAGGTGACATACTTTGTGTATTTGATTATTTCAGAGCCGAGTGGTCAAATCAAAAGCCAAGAAGTCATCCCCGATTGGAATTGCAGAGGTGATGGAAGGGATCTTGCTAACTGCAGGGCCGTTGGCTACCTTGAGGGCAGTGAAAAATGAAAAAATGCGCCTCAATCACATCTCAATTCAGCAGTTTAGCGACGCTGCAAAAGAATTGGAAACGGCCAACTTTGGCACTCTGAAGTCGTTACCTTTAAGAGAAAGCAGAGGGGGAGCCAGTACTTTAGTGTTTCTTAAAAAGACACCTGCAGAAGTTGAGCAGGCCCTAAGTGTGAATCCACAGTTTTGTGATCTTGAAACATACACAAAAAGATACAAGAAAGGATGTTCAAAGGCGGTTTCTTTCCAACTTCGTGCCAAGCTTGTCGCTATGAAACTTGTGTCTCCTGAACATTTCATGTAATTGATTAAGTGTACATGTAGGCATGTGATTAAATGTCATGAAGGTGACACAGATAAAACCTTTAAGAACTTTGATTAGATCAGGAACTATTGTATTTTCAGTATACATTTGGATTTGCTTTTCAAGTGGTAATTTCTGGTGGTAGTTATAGTCGGTGTCTCCAACATACAATTGATTTAGTGCAGGAATGTGAAGTTCAGAAAAACCTTCCCAATGTGGTTTTTGTCTCCTGTAGTAGGGATTTATATGTTGTGCATACATGTCGACAATAAAGATAATTTACAACAGGTCAACAACACTTGACATTTTTGATCGAATTAGTTACCAAAATGTAAGATTTTTTTTACTGGAAACACTGTCTGACAAGCATTGTCAATGTGTGAAGAAAGTAAAAGACCATCCATCAAGTCAATCAACACACCAGTTGCTAGGTTTCATTAGCTGAGGCAATTTCAGAAAATGTTTTCTTGTAAACTCGATATTGTAATATGAAGGTGACATACTTTGTGTATTTGATTATTTCAGAGCCGAGTGGTCAAATCAAAAGCCAAGAAGTCATCCCCGATTGGAATTGCAGAGGTGATGGAAGGGATCTTGCTAACTGCAGGGCCGTTGGCTACCATGAGGGCAGTGATGTATGCAAAAATGCGCCTCAATCACATCTCAATTCAGCAGTTTAGCGACGCTGCAAAAGAATTGGAAAAGGCCAACTTTGGCACTCTGAAGTCGTTTCCTTTAAGAGAAAGCAGAAGGGGAGCCAGTACTTCAGTGTTTCTTAAAAAGACACCTGCAGAAGTTGAGCAGGCCCTAAGTGTGAATCCACAGTTTTGTGATCTTGAAACATACACAAAAAGATACAAGAAAGGATGTTCAAAGGCGGTTTCTTTCCAACTACGTGCCAAGCTTGTTGCTATGAAACTTGTGTCTCCTGAACATTTCATGTAATTGATCGATTTAGTGTAGGCATGTGATTGAAATGAATAACACAATATTGTACTGGTGAACACAATTGGGACTACTTGTTTGATTTGAGCAGGAACTCGTGTATTTTGAGTTTTTCTTTGTTAGAGTTTTCCGGTTAGGCAATTCAAGATTATATGATGGTTGCAGTATCAGTGATCGCATTTCATTATGTAGGCATGTGATTAGTATACTTAACTGTTTCAATAGACGAGGAACTTTTTTATGTATTTCTTTATTTAAACTTGTTTCACTTTTAGTGTGATCTTTTATGGTGACTATTCAGGATTGTGTGTGTTTCATCATTTCAGATCGGAACCAAGAAGCCACAAGCAAAGAAGCCATCCTCAGTTAGCATGAGAGACATCATGCAAGGACTCTTGATAACTAAAGGACCGCTGGCTATCCTGAGAACAGTAACATCCACAAGAATGAGTCTCCATCATGTCTCAATCCAGCAGTTCAACGTCGCGGCAAAAGAATTGGAAGAGGCCAACTTTGGCACTTGCGTGTCGTTAACAATGGGGAAGGGCCAAATTCTGAAAGTTTTTGTGAAGAAGCCACCACTAGAAGTTGAGCAAGCCCTGAGTGCTAATCCGGACTTGTGTGATCTTGCTACGTACGCAAACAGATACGCAGCAACGTCTTCGAAAGTCATCTCGCTTAAAGTCAAAGCCAAGCTTGTTGCCATGGGACTTTTGTCTGAACAACATGTGATTGGCTCAAATAGTGTAGGCACATGAAGTGCATGTACATGAAAAAGTACAGGATCGGTCAAACTTATGTCATTTTGTTGAAAAGTTCAAATCGGCTTAGTATTTGTAGTATAGTCTTTATGATAGTGACAATATCGGATTGTGTATGTTTCATCATTTCAGATCAGAACCAACAAGTCGCAAGCAAAGAAGCCTTCCTCAATTGCTATGAGAAACATCAAGCAAGGAATCCTGATTACCAAAGGTCCACTGGCTACCCTTAGAGCGGTGAAGTACACAAAAATGAGTCTCCGACACGTCACTTCTCAGCAGTTTAGCGACGCTGCAAAAGAATTAGAGTCCAACTTTGGCACTTTTGTGTCTTTAACAATCGGGAAGGGCCAGATATTGAAAGTTTTTATAAAAAAGCCGCCTCTAGAAGTTGAGCAGGCACTGAATACAAATCCAGACTTGTGTGATCTTGCAACGTATGCAAGTAGATACACGACAAAGTCTTCCTTAAAAGTGATCTCATATCAAGTCAAAGCCAAGCTTGTTGCTATGAAACTTCTTCCAGAAGAAAATATTTAGTTATTCAATAGACAGTACAGCCGGCATTTGAAATGTTGGTATGAACAGTACATCATGTATTGAACTCTTCCAACTTGGTTGTTTTTTCTTGAAATGTGTCTAGTCCTAAGTGTCATCTTTCCTTGCATGATGTTGACATCCGTATTGTGCGATTTCTTTCAGAGCCGAGCCAGCAAATTGCAAGGAAAGATGCAGCCCTCTTTTGGGATGGCAGACATCATGGAAGCAATCTTGATAACGTCGGGGCCCGTCTCGACACCCAAGGCTGTGAAGTGTACAAAAATGAGTCTGCGTTTGGCGTCAACACAACAGTTTGTTGAAGCTGCAAAACAACTGGAAGGCGCAAACTTTGGCACTTTAACATCCGTACCAGCTGGAGGCGGAAAGCACATTTTTGTGTTTATAAAAAAGCCACCGGGAGAGGTTGAGCAGGCCCTGAGTGCCAATCCCGAGTTTTGTGATCTTGATACGTATTCCAAAAGATACACAAAAGGATCATCAAAAGCGATTTCTTTCCAACTAAGAGCTAAGCTTGTCTCTATGAAACTTGTGTCGCAAGAACATTTCATGTAATAATTCATTTTGCATAGGCAGATCTTGTTGATTGGTACAGCATCAATAGGCTTCCCTTTTAAATGACCATTTTCAAAACAGTTTTCAAATTAAGTATTTCGGCTTGCCTCATTCATACATAATAAGTGACTGTTCAGTGTTGTTTGTTTAATTGTTTCAGAGTGACGCCATATCACACACCGACAAGTATCCCGATCCTGGAATTAAAACAATAATGGAAGGAATCGTGATAACGGCTGGGCCCGTGTCCACGCCAATGGCTGTCAAGTCTACAAAACGTAGTCTGCGCAATATCACAGCTCAGCAGTTCATGCAAGCTGCAAAAGAACTTTTGGTACTTTGGTTTCCCTACCAACCGGGAAAGGCGGCATACCGTTGAAAGTGTTTCTCAAAAAGCCACCGTCCGAGGTTGAAAAAGCGCTGGTTAAAAATCCTGAGTATTGCGACATACAGACATACACAAAAAGATACACGCAAAGCTGCTCAAGAGCCATTGCATTTTCAGTTCGAGCCAAGCTTGTCGCTATGAACCTTGTGTCTCAGCAATGCTTCATGTAGCTGACCTACTATTGGCGAGTCAGGGAGATGACCTAGTGTAGGCGAGTCAGGCGTAATCAATTCAGTATGGTTAGACTTAGTACTTCTTGGTAATGAACTGAACATGTCGGTGGAATTTACATAATTTGGAGCTATAACTTTTGTAAAAATTCATTGTACTGTATGCATATCATGGTTGGTATGTGATAGCATCATTAGGTTTGTTTTCTGTGAGATTCCAGTTTTGAAAGGTTGCAAAGGAATGGTGTCTTAAAAATTATTTCATAGTTTACATCTTTTCCAGGCAGTAGAGGTCGAACTATAGATCCTTTTATTAGAACCAAAAGAAATTGTTGTCTTGCCGTTACCCAAGTGACCCGATTTTGGCAATTTTTTTAAATTTAGAAAATGCAGTAAAAAAAACCCCAGAAAAATTTCAGGATCAGATTTGTTGCTGAAACCAACATAAAAATTTATTCATTATTTAATTCTCTTTGTGCTTCAATGTATCCAATGAAGTTTGGTCCGATTTCTCAGCCAAGGGTGAATATTTTTGTGGCTGTTACTTTCAACAAAATGTTCATCTTTTAATGGAAATTAAATATAGCCAACGATGTGGTGTTTCCCTCTCTTTTACAGTTTAAAAACATATTGACCCTATTGTTGGCTCACAATGGTCAAGTTACTATATGAGAGAGTAAAAACCTTCCCCATCCGACCCTATCCAAAATTTTTGTGTAAGATCAAAATAACAATAACTTTTTGTATAGATATGAACAAAACATTCTGGCAGAAATTTCTGGTTGTAGCATTTTTTTGCTTGTACATGTACATTAGAAGTGCTGAATCATCTTAGTTCTTGCATTGACTTCAGGTTTGTGCAATTTCTTTACTTCAGTTTTGTGTAATTTCTTGACTTTTTTCAGAACTGCTCCTTCAATTGGCAAAAGATAAAGATGGAACACCATTCTATTGGGGTAACAGACATCATGGAAGCCATCTTGATAACCGCAGGGCCAGTGTCGACACCTAAAGCGGTCAAGTTCACAAAAATGAGCCTCTTGGCCAGCACTACTGAACAGTTCATCGATGCTGCCAAGGAGCTGGAGAGGGCACATTTTGGAACTTTGATGTCGTTGCCAGCGGTCAGAGGGCCGTCTGTTCAAGCGTTCATTAAAAAGCCACCGCAGGAAGTCGAGGGGGCGCTTTGTGCGAATCCAAAGCTGTGCACTCCTGAGGTGTACGCAAGAAGATACGGGAAAAAGTCTTCAAAAGCTATAGGGTTGCCACTCAGGGCCAAGCTTGTCGCTATGAAGCTGGTAAAGCAGGACAGTTTCATGTGATTGACATGATCTTTCTTGTGGATTACGAGGCTTCACATTTGCCACTTCCTGAATTTCATTATTCAAGGACATGTTTGGGAGCAAAACTGAAATAAAAACTAGAAAAAGCTACATGTCATGTGTTTGGTTGGCCCTTGATATGGATTAGTTTCAATTATTGGTGGTGTTTGTGTCTATGTGTAGGGTTCCAATGTAGTGTCAATGTTGATGAAGGCACTATGGACCACAATGGACTCATCCTATTGGGTTACAGAACTCTGCCCTGATTGAGCATGTTGTGGATCCTAGTGTGAGCAGGTTCATTTGTTGTGTTTCGGAAATGGTAGCACAGTTGCTCTGTCAAAGGAACATATGACTGATAAGGAACCGATGACAAACCTCTCCCTTAGTCTCTTTTCCTCTTTCTTGTAGTTACGTTGTATGTTGGCCGTGAAATGAAAGAAAGCAACTTTGCATTTGAATATTCTCCCTTACAATAGAGGGTTCTGACAATTTGTGCCAAAATATCGCAATTTATCTTCAGTAAAATTTGACTTTAATATGTTAGTGTAGTAACTAGTATGTTCTGTGAATTCCATGTATGTTTTTGGTTTGTGTGAGTCTTGTCAGCTACAGGATATTTTCTATGGTCTTTGCTTTGTTATTTTACAGAGAATGCCAAGTGACACTGAGTCTGGTTCCAGCAATAAGAAAGCGCAACCTTCATTTAACATTCGAGACATCATGTCGGCCATTTTGAAAACGTCAGGCCCGGTCTCTACCACAGATGCGGTGAGGTACACAAAAATGAGCCTTCATCAAATCACGGCTAAAGATTTTGATCAGGCTGCTGCAGAGCTTGAAGCCAACCGCTTGGGTTCCCTCGTAACTGTCCGTAGCGATCGCAGCAAAGGTCACAATGTCTTTATAAAGAAAATGCCGTCGGAAATTGAAGGGATCTTAAGCGCTAATCCGCAGTTGTGTACAGCGGAACTCTATGCGACCAGGTTTGCCAAACCGGCTCCGAAAGCGATTAAATTCCCTTTGCGCGCTAGGTTGGTTGCAATGAAATTGGTTTCTCAAAATCATTTCATGTAGAACTGTTCTGAAAACAAGGGCTTGATCATCATGATATTTAAATGATGTTGAACTGATAGTAGTTCTCCATAATTTATATAGGTTTAAATTTTGTTTTAAATTGTTGCAGAGACTCTTTTCCTCTGCTTCCTTGTATGTGTTCTGTATTGAAATGTTAAACCTTTCGGATTTACGCACTTTTTTTGTCACTTTTCCAGTTACTTGTGTTCTAAAGAATGGTAACATTTATCATTATTTTCACCTGTTACTTTCAAAGCATAATTTTTAGAATAAACATAGAAAATGAGATTTGTAATTAGAAAAAACAAGTTGCTATTTTCCTGAACTTAACATTTGCTATCAGATGACAAAACTGCTTTGACAAAGTTTTGTTCTCCCATTTGTTTCTCTTATGTATGATTGAAATCGAAGATAGTAACTTTGTAAAATTGTAATTATTCATATTTGATAATCTCACTGGGTGTTTAAATGAGAAAAAAACAAAATATTATTGAAGTTGTCTCTGATAATCTGTAATTTTTGTTTTTCAAATTTTGTAATTTGATAAAAGCTTAAATAATAGCTCTTAACACATAAGGATCTGTAATCGCCAGTAGATAAACCTGGAATGTTGCGTCTGATGTCCTGTCAATCCGATCAGAAAATGGTGCACTGTGCAGGTCCGCAACCAATCATGGCAACTAATGTCACATGCAACATTGCAAGTTTATCTCTGCTGGCGATTGTCGATAATTGACTGTGGATCAGATTATGAGCCAGGATAGCATCAGTGTTATGGCTTGATCAGTAGCCGCCATTTAACAATATTATCTTAAAATCTGAGTTCCAAGTGTGAATTTATGTATCATACACATATATTGCAAAGGCCATTCTATGATTAAGCATATTGGGATAGACAAATTTAGTCCTGTTAGGTGAGCATGTGGAAAACCTAATCTCCAATGTGTCTCAAGAAAAGATAATAATTGTGTTGAGTCCAGATTGGTAGTCGTATATCTTCAGTCCATTTATGATCATAATTTTTTTTTTACAACGTTTGTAAATATTTTGATATTGTGTACATTTCATTGTATGTAAATAAACAAAACCATCAAGAAGATGTGTGCTATATATTAGGCTATTCCAGTTAAACTCCATATGCCCTCTGGTGGAAGATGAAACCTTATCTTTCACACAGGGCGTGTGATCTTAAAATGGAGTGACCCATTCAGGTTATCATTTAAAATTCACATTCCCCATGTGGAAGATTAAGGTAGTGTCTTCCATAGGGGTGTATAGATTTCAACTGGCATAGCTCATTCATGTTAAATTGATTACAAGACCCATGGTGGTCAGCAGCAGTGTTTTGGCTGCATAAAACATGAATAGAAATAAGAGTCCATTTCCACTTTGTTCTTTGCCCATTTTATCTGTTAGGCCTGAAATTCTTCTGTGGTATGTGCCATGCATCGATCATATTCGCATGTGAATGCAGAAGTGTCAATAAACAATTAAAGCTGATTGGCTGATCAGCGGTGTTGACCATTGGTCATTGGCACATAAAAGGCCTGGATACCTCACTTTCTTTGTGATCAGTGATCAATGATCACCAATAATTTAAAAAAAGAATTTATCATACTCCTTAACCTAAGCCAAAGCCATACCACCCTTTAAAATTAATCATAACCAGATTGCTTAAACACCTGTTGCATAAAAACAAAAAACGAGTGATTTGTTGTCATAATCAGAACTACATCACTTTTAAGAATGTTTTGTAATATCCTTGCCTATTTACTGACCATTGATGGGTTCTTAACTTATTTTTTATATTTTTTGCTCTTAGACTACAAAATTCAATGCAAATCAGGGCTCATAGAATCAGAGGAACCATGCGGTGATTTACCCCTGTATTTCGAAACAGGCCCTGTAAAATGATCATCACTCAATAGATGGCCAACTTTTTGTAAAAAAATTATAAAATAACCCCAATTCAAATACATACTGTTTGAGATCCATCAAATTTAAAATTATAGATAGATGTAAAAAATACCTTCTTTCATATTGTGAACATCAGCTGTTGTATTGTAAACTTAAGATATTATATAAAGCTTGTTCTGTAAGAATAATGTTTTTAAACTGTCATGCCACTGCTTTCATGTTTTTTATTAAAAATACAAATAAAATGATATACCTGACTTGGATGATGTCTTCTTTTGTGTGCTTTTGGGTGTGGGATGATAATTTCCATACTGACCCCAGAAATCTTTTCGGCTGTTTAAATGCTGATGTGCATATTTTGTTGAACATAGATGGGGAATAAGTGATTACGGCCCGAAATGGTAAATAAATTTTACATGTTACATGGATCAACTGTTTTTGGTAAAGCCTATAAGCCTTTGTGTATTTACCCCTGATGACGTATCATCGATGTCGCACATCACAATTTATCGATGATCATTGTGCGTAGGAAGGATGTGGGCAATGATAAATACGTCATCACCTAGGAGTAAATAGTACGCAAAAGCTAATGGGATTTACCTAACAGTGAATTGTTTTGGGTGTTACCTACACTACTCCTATCACTGGGCGACGAGGGATTGGTTCCTAGGCAATGAGGTAGCGCGATTTCTGTTGCGTTAGCAAAAGCGCACTTCCTCATTGGTCAAATACTGATCGCTCGTAGCTCAGCGATGGAGTATTAATTCAGCTTAAGTCTCTGCATCACCCGATAATGAGGGCTGATAGATGCAAGGGAACTTTGACTGTGCCTACATGATTCATAATTTAAGCTCCTTTCTTGAAGCATCAGAATGAACTATTCATTCACAAGTTGCCTGACTTATCAAAGACCAACTAGAGATCATCTCACCTCGACATAAAATGTGTCTGTATGTGATAGAGCATTACAATGGTACCCCCTTTTCGAGAACGGTATATGTTTTTCAAGAATCCGTAACTTTAAACATGTAGTAACAACACCACCAATTTCGAGGTAGGAAGTACAACAGAAAAAAAAGTTTAAATAAAAAAAAAAAAAAAACACACACACATAATATCAGGCAGCTGCTAAGCCTGCTATAATTAAAATCTGAATTCCACTCGCCCGTCATGCAGATCAATAAACCAGTCAGTCACCACCAGTTTGAAAAAGACACAGGGTCGTCGTGTCGAACGCTCACGTAATAAGTGAACAAATTTAGTTGTGTGTAACGGTGAGAGGTTCTTTGCAAACTGACAAAAACAAGACACAATTTGTTCAGAAATTGAATGACTTAATAATAATGATGATATCTACCCCAAAAAAATTGGTTTCTTCCAAACAGTGGGTGAAGTTTGTTTTCCCCAGGCCGTTTTTAGATCCACATACAAATTATGATGTAATATAATATCTAGAATAAAATTATTCACATCCAGGGCAAAAGAATTATGCACTTTATGCAGTGAAGAACGTTAGCATTGTTTCTTCCCTCCCTGACAATCTACTTCGCAATCTCTGCTCCATCCATCAATTCGCCAGCGAAATTACGTAATGTTACAATGTAAACTGGATCATGCCCCTGGCACTCGAAGGCATACCAAAATAGCGTGATCCGGTATACAAGAGAATTGCGTAACCACTTTTGATGGCGAATTGTCGGATCCAGTTGAAATACATACACCCCTATGGAAAATATATGACCTTAATTTCCTGCACAGGGGGTGTAAATTTCAAAAGGAGTCTCTCAACATCATTTGAAATTCACTTTACCTGTGTGGAAGATTAAGGTCACATCGGGGGGGTATGGACAACTGGCCAATCCTTGCACTAGGATCTCAAAAATTCTCAAATGTTGGACACGTCTGTGTATGGTCATTTGTGCTGAGTACCCCCCTGGGATCAAGGTCCACAAGTGTCAACTCAAAATTTAATCCATGAACATCAAGCGGATGCATAGCCTGTATAGACTTGGTGGTAGTGTTTTTGTCCAGCTGGATCTCATTGTTTTTGCCTTTTAATTAGACAAAAATTGGCGTTGCAGGAATGGTTGTGTTATGAAATCAGTAGTTTTAAAGAATGTGTTTTTCGTGAATGAATTTGCATACTTGGGATTTCCCAGCCTGCTGTTCAAATGATGCTCTATGTTGAAAATCTTTAATGATGATACTGGTTTCAATAGTACATGTATGGAGTTTATGAATATGATGTTTTTTAGAAAAGGTGCATTCATGCTGTGTGCAATATACTGGGATATAAATGGAGATTAGAGAAGCAGATATTAGACTCAAACAAGGCTGTTACATAATCAGTACAGATCACACCTTGAAAAGACCACTGCCTTTCACTGTCATAGTCACATCTTCCCCGGCATCTTTGGTCAATTTAACAACGACACACACAACGGCAGACAACGGCAAAAGCATGACATGCATACATAAATACCAAACAAAATCAGTCGGTGACCATAGAATGTAATGTCTTGTGTTACTGTTCTTGTTTTTATCCATGTTTGTTTTGTGAGGATTGTAATCACTGGTGATTTCTGGGTTTTGTTTTCTGTGCAGGCTGGCTTACATCTTACCAAGTCCGGTATATTGAGTCCCAACTCGATTGTATCAAAAAGAAGCATCATGGCAGCGATCGTACAAACTGTCGGTCCCGTCTCCACAACCATCGCTATCCGAGCTAACTGGAAGTTCCTAAAGTGCGCCACCGCACAGCAGTTTAGCGCAGCAGCGGTTGAACTGGAGAAGATTGGTTTTGGTCAAGTGGTTAGTCTCTCCGGCAGCAGTAACAGGTCTCGGCAGGTTTTTGTTAAGAAGCATCCGGCTGAAGCGCATGCTGCGCTGGAGGCTAATACGGATTTGTGTTCGCCCGATGTTTATGCGACAAGGTTTCATAGACAGGCGACAAAGACTATCTCGTGGAATGTCAGAGCGAAATTGGTGTCCATGGGACTTGTCTCTCAAAAACAATTCATGTGATGATTTGACACTTGTGAAATTATGATTTTTCTGATCAATGTACTTACGGTGATCGTGTAATCGATTCAGATACTTGTGTATCAAGTGGAGTTCATGTAATACACTTCTAGTTTTTAGATTTGTGAATAAATTGAGGAATTTTTCCGAAATAGATTGCTGTAGCCAAATGGATAGATTGCGCCACCGATTTAAAATGATCTAATCACTGTTTTCGTTTTGAATGAAAATACTTTTATTACTATATCTTGATTTCTTCATGTATCATTTGGTTGGAATTAGGAAATTTAAACTTAACTATTTTGCTGTAAATAAACCTTAGATCAGAGCGTACTTCCGCGATGTTAACACAGAGCCTGTGAAGCGTAGTATTCATGTGTTATTGTTAATGTTGCAGCCATATGCATTGTGAGTTGCACCTTGTGAACATTCTCGTCAAAGGTTTACAGCAATTTACATTACTATGTCATATCATCTAGATTGATGTGTAGATGTATTGTTTTAGACAGGAATTTGTGACATTGTAAATTGAGCTGAACTCTTTATCAAGTAGCTATAAAACTATGAAGTGAAGTGGCAAGTTATTATTATTTTTTCTAAATCACTGACAGTTGTTTTGTATGGAATGATTTTTATTCTCCCTCCAGGGCCCATATAAACGGAAACCCAGCAAACAAGGTATACTCCATCAGAACTCGGTGATATCCAAGGAGAACATTATGTCTGCTATCCTACAAACTCGTGGCCCAGTGTCCACTTGTAACGCAGTGACTTGCAATTGGAGATTCCTGCGATCGCTCACTCAGCAGCAGTTTCAAGAGGCTGCGGAGGAATTGGACCGTAAAGGGCTCGGCACCGTCATTCCGCTGGTAGCCATGCCAGGCGCAATTTTCCCGTGTTCATAAAGAAGGATCCTGCCGAGGCTTGGGCAGTGTTAGAAGTCAGTCCTGAGCTATGCAATACAGAGGTTTATACGGCTAGATATCAGAAACCCCCGCCAATGACAATAAGTTGGCAAGTGCGATCCAAACTTGTTGAGATGGGACTGGTGTCAAAAAAGCTGTTCATGCGATCATGAGAAAACTATTAGTGTGGTCACTGGTCATTGATGTTGGTCATGTCACTAGGATCCACAACATGTTCACCTATCAGGGCACAGTTCTTTAACCCCAATACATTTGTATACATTCATTGAATGACCTTGGAAAATTTGGGTCAAATTTTGCACTATGAGTGTTAAATTGAGTTTATTGAACTATGTCATTGGGATGAGGCCATTGTGGTCCATAGTGTGTGTGTGATTGGTTATTTGTCAGGATTAGATTTTAGACTTGCACAAATCCTGATGTGATAATTGCATTAGATTCAGGTGGACTTGTGGATTATGAAGAGAAAACTTGTAGAGAATATCTAAGTCCCTATCTAGATGTCTCTATTAAGATTTTGAATTGCTCAAGACAAAAATTTATTCAGTACTTATCCATCACTTACAAAGACAATGCATATTGTAAATCCTCAGTTTTATCCACTGTGTTTTCCTCTGCATTGAATGCATCTTCACTGTCTTGTGCCAGTTTCTCTTGTTTATTGGGATGGATAGTTTAATTGAAAAGGTTTATTGTTGCTGCACCTTGCTTGTAGACCATTTTACTTTCGTATGGGAAGTGTATGAAGGAGAGACACTATGTTTGTTGGAACACAGTTTTATGAGTAGATTCATAGGTGTGTATGGTGCAGTCCAAATAGTGTGACATGTGTAATGTGACCTGCTCCCGCAGAATGAGTGAAACAGGGAAACAAACTGTAATGCCTCGAGTATCAAGAGTACAGCACAGAGCCTGCCACGGCCCTGCAAGGTGCTAACACTTCAAAGTGTTCATAGTTCTGGTCGCTAGGGTTCAAATCCCCGCACAGGCATGGAATCCTACGTAATATGTATCATGTTCGCTTCCATCTAGCGATCAATAACCTGAATAACCATTGTGTAATTCAATTCAATGCATAAGCTCATACACATGTGGTTCTTTGATGTCAATCGCATACAATATAACCCGTGATCAATAATGAGCGTTGGTCAAAAGGCGAGCTTACTGAAGTGAAAAATTATGTACATGCAAATTCATCATTTATGCATATTGCCTTGAAAATCATAAAAGCAACTGCTTGATCAACCCAAATGATTTTATTAGCGTTATTTCTAAACCAAATTTCAAAACCACAAAGTGTTTTACCTGACTTTTGACCCAGAAATGTATGAATTTGATGAGAAATTGTGATGAAAAATAATATTTTACAAGTCAGATTCAGAAAGAGAAAATCTCATTACACACGTTAATTACATCACAATCCAAACATAGATGGTTAAGTTCATGGAGAATGTTACAAACTGTTGTATGTTTTGCCATATTGTTTTCTATAGGGAATAATGTTTTATCGTTAAAATCGGACATGAAAACCTATCAAAACACAACAAAAAGCGTGCATCGCTATTTGTATGCATGAAACAAATTATAAGAATTGTACAGAAGTGATCTAACACTTATGAAGGCTGTATCTTGAGAAAGCGCATGGTCTGATGCTAGAATCTTGGCAAGGACACTCTGGTGAAATAAAGAAAAATATATGTGATTGATTTTGTGTGACGCGTTTGAGCGTTAAATGTTTCAAAATTTAAAAATGAACAAAATGCGAGTAATTATGATGTCATCAACATGACAATAATATTCATGATAAATAATTATTGCTCCCTAAAAAAGAAATGGTTAACAAATGGTTTGAATACATCGCACGACCTTATAGTAACTGTATCTAGAAATTTGTGCAAGTTACTTGTCAATTTTCCCTAGAAACGAGCTTTTTCTACGGTTACTGCCCAGCTCATTAGCGCGATTTGGGATATTCTTTACCTCGAGTTTACTGCCCTCTGTTGACGACAGGGCTTCGAACTCTTATCAAGGCGATCTAAGAAGTGCAGGGCCGTGCTGCGCTACTGCTGAGTTGATGTTAATTCTTTGTGTGACGTGCACCAGTGCAAGCCAGTAGTATGTCTTGTGAATGCTCCATTGTGCGTATGTTGTGCCCCATTTACAAGTCATACTACTGTCTTGTACAGGTGCAAATCAAATAAAGAATATCAACTCAGTGCAGCCAGGAGATCTCAAAATTACCTTCTTGCCCCTTTACGCTCATTTGGTGAGAGCAGGTCTCATGACGATGAGACATTGCTGATGCACATGTGACATTGCGGAAGTAGATGTTTAATTCGGTATGATGTGGGATTGTTACTATTTTTAGTGGATTATCAAAGGTTGGGCATTTAGAAGTATTAAATTAAGTGACATGGCATGGTTTTATTCTTCCTTCAGGGCCCATATAAACGGAAACCCAGCAAACACGGCATACTCCATCAGAACTCGGTGGTGTCCAAGAAGAACATCATGTCTGCCATCCTGCAAACTCGTGGTCCAGTGTCCACATGTAAAGCAGTGACTTGCAACTGGAGATTTCTGCGATCTCTGACCCAGGAGCAGTTTGAAGATGCTGCCACTGAACTGCATCAGAAAGGTCTTGGCACTATGGTTCCTCTCGCAGCCATGCGAGGGCGCTCCCATTATGTGATTGTAAAGAAGACTCCTGCTGAAGCTCAGCCACTGCTGGAAGCAAGTCCGAGTCTTTGCAATTATGAGGTTTACACTGCTAGATACAATAAACCTGCACCAAAGACAATTAGCTGGAATGTACGGTCAAAACTTGTGGAGCAGGGGCTAGTGCCAAAAAAGATGTTCATGTGATGAGGGAAGCTGTTCATGAGATCAGTGCAAGTTCGTCAAATGATCAGTAAAGGTCAAAGTTACAGGCCAAACCAATAAGACAACATTCGGGGGAAAATTCAGTGGTTTATGGACAGGTTTTAGTGGGTGTGGATGTCATGTCCCCGCATTGTATTTTAAAAATGGACCCAACTGAGCCTGATAGTACCGTACTCAGCTACATTAGGATGGAACTGGATCGTCTTTCTAAAATTTTACAAAGTAATGAAGCTTAATTTTGTGTAGTGTGTTTGTGAGGTACCTAGTTAGTAATATTGTGTTCACCCAGTACAAAAATGTATTCTTATAATTTAACCATGTCATCATTGATTTCATATAGTTCTGTTAAATATGTAGGCAGGTACAATTAATAATTTGCAAAATGCAAAATGGATGTGTCAGTGACTTAGTTTATCATCAAATGAAATTAACTGTGTTAGGTTTCACCCAATTGATATTGGGCTGTTCCAGAAATTAAGTGCACCCCAAGAAGACATGTCATTCCTCACAGGAATTTCCAGACCAAAATTTCATGGGGGAAATGGGAATTACCAGTTTGGGAAATTCCAATGGGAATTCCAATTTTGGGGAAAATTCCATTGAATTTTATTTTTAGGAAATCCCATGTCTTTATGAACATAATCAATGTATATACATTTTGCTTTGGAATTCCCATTGAGAACACAGGCTAAATTGTTGAGAATCAATCCCATGTTTTCTTTAAGGGTACTGTTAATTTCTGGAATAGCCCATTGAGAGTGATGTCTTCAAAACCCCTCTTCACACATGTGGAACCGGTGGGTGTATTATTGAGTAAATAATATATTGGCAATAGGTAACTGAAATACCAATACATTGGTGATAATGCAAAATTCACCCATTGTATGGTTACACCATGTGCGTGGAGAGCCTCGATTTGGCAGCATGCATGAATGGGAATTGAACCAGTCATATAACATTGCATAAAGTTATGCAATTCTTTCTTTCATGTCATGCCAGTTCGAGGCTCTCCTTGCATTATGGCGGAACCGTGCAATAGGCGAATGGGACAGCATTCAAATGTTCTATAGTACATAATAGTTCTTCATGTTATAATATATGGCTCATTAAAAATTGATTGAAAAAACTGAATTTCAGCTTAATCTCTCGTGTCATGTTTTGTGTTTTGAAATGTGTTTCATTTAGATGGCAGGATACAAATTAATGCAACTAAATATAGGCATTTATAAATTTCCAATATGTGTGCAATATTGATAGACTTCAGATGCAACAATGAAAAAGTAAAATACCAATTCCATTTTCACAAAATTACAACATTGCCTACATAAAATATAAAACAAAGAAACAAACATGGTCCTCATACATTGCCAACGAAAGTCTCATTTCAGTGGGGAAGTTTGTGTATGGTGCAATGTAGGTCGAATGGGGAAGTGTTAAATTCTTGGGTATGATAACCTCAGAAATATTCCTGGTGAGTTTCAACTGGAGGTGGGTGTTTCTAATACATGTTTTCGGGGTTTCCCTACCGGATGGCGATTTGTACCAAAATTCCTTCCCACAACACAATATGCAGTGTTCGAAATTTTGGTTGTCTGTTCGCCCAGCATGTTAGTTTGCTCAAACCTAACACAACTGATGAATTGTTAAATATTTAAGAGTAATTGTTCATAAATTGACTACATTCACTCCACTTTATTGGTCACATGTAGTTGTTTCAGATTGTGGCAGCTTACGGACAACCAAAAACTTCTGTGGACAACCACAACCCCTTTTATTTTCTGAATTCGGACACTGACAATATGCGTATTATATAACAAAGGAGACTGATTAATCTCTAAACTGTATATTGTTATGCAATATGTCTATTACCTTGTGGGAAGGAATTTCGGTACAAATCGATATCCGGTAGAGAAATCCCGAAAGAGCGTATTGGATAAGCCAACTGTAGGATGTTTAACCCTAGTCTCAAAATATAAGCCTAACCAAATCCTAACTCTATACACCATATAGGCCTACCCTCTATTCGGGTTAAGATTTGTTTGTTGCTGCATAATTCTGATGGAAAGTGTTTGGTGGGAGGGAATTTTTAGATCTTGGTCGTAAATGTTGATTTCACATAATTATGAGAGCAATGTTGATGAGTACATGTACATCTCAATCTTCTATTTTGATCCAGAATCCATCCAAGTTTGGTCTTCTGAGCCCCAAGTGTCCTCCATCCAAGCGAAGCTTCATGGCGGCTATTCTGCAGACAGCAGGACCAGTGTCAACCCACCAGGCAATTCGTTGCAACTGGAAGCACTTGCATGTAACGGCTCAGGATTTCAAAGATGCTGCTTCTGATCTTGAACGAATGGGCTTTGGGATTTTTATCACCACCGATAAAGCTAGCTCCCATGGACTAGCTGCCAAAGCGTTTGTAAAAAACCATCCGTCAGAAGTGCAGCATGTATTGGAAGGCAATTTGGATTTGTGTACTCTGGAAGTTTATAATACAAGGTTTCTTAGTCCACCCTCCAAAGTGATAACTTGGAATATCAGGTCTTATCTTGTCTCCAAAGGACTTGTGTCTAAGAAGCAGTTCATGTGATGTAAAGATTAAATTTCTTAACCTGTAAAGGACGTTGTAATTGGCTTGTATTTTGTGACTGGTTAACATTTAATATGGTATTTGGTATAGACTTTTGACTGAAATCACTCGGTAACAGTGATTAGACTATGTGATATTGCATTTTTAATGTCAAGAATTCTAAGGTATATGCTTTTGAAGTAGGCCTACATGAATTCCAGTTGAAATGATTACGGATTTTAAAATATTCTATTAGTATACAAATGAATAAAATATACACAAAAAGGGTTACAAATTTTTATTTTTATTTGATATAGCAACAAACACTAAACTTGATCAAATGTAGGTAAAAATGGACTGACAAAGAATTATGATATAATTTGAAAATATACTTTTTCAACAAAATTTCTCAAACTAGACACAATCATAAATTACTCAATAAATTGTTTATTTTTCATGTAAAAGAGAAATGAATTAGCAGAGCACATAATCTCATGAATATAATTAAGTTACCCCAAGGATACACCCAATATTGATATAAAATTGGATAGGATGAGCCCATATTTATTGGTCGAGCTATGAGTTTTAAAATATTGGACGAGACGTAGTCGAGTCCAATATTTTACAACTCATAGCGAGACCAATAAATATTGGGCGTAAAGCATCCAATTTGATCATTATTAATGTGTTGGATCCAATATTTTCACACACTTGGATTCATCAAAACATAATAATGCCAAAAGTTGACCTACATACTTAAAGCATGAATGTTTGCACATGACATGGATTTTCACAATTTTGCTCACAGATATTTATTGTGCTTAAAAATGTTATGTACAATGATGGTAAATTGCCCCATGTTCTTCTGAAACAGATTTTATACTGAAAAAGGTCAGAGTAATATGATTCTACACCTCATTTTTGTTTCATCTCAATCCAGACTCCATCGAAATATGGTCTCCTGAGCTCCAAGAGTCCTGTTTCCAAGCGGAGCTACATGGCAGCCATTTTGCAAACAGCAGGGCCAGTATCAACCTACCAGGCGATTCGTTGCAACTGGAAGCACTTGCGTGTAACGGCTCAGAATTTCTTGGAGGCTGCCACAGAGCTGGAACAAATGGGGTTTGGGACTTATATGACCACTGGACACTCCATAGGACAACCTTCCAAGGTGTTCTTGAAAAAAGATCCGTCAGATGTGCAGCAGGTGTTGGAGGCCAATTTGGATTTGTGCACACCTGAAGTTTATAATACTAGGTTTCATAGTCGACCCACAAAATATATAACTTGGAACATCCGGTCTTATCTTGTCTCCAAAGGACTTGTGTCTGAAAAGCAGTTCATGTGATGTAAATGATTGACTTTCGTAACAGACATTTTATTGGCTTGTTACTTGTTACTGGTTAAGACTTAAAGATAAAAAGCAGTACATGTTTATGTCCATAAGTCATTATGAATCATATGGTTTATTAAAAACTTGAATCTTGTGCCAGAGACAAAAAGCTGAATTCTGCACTTTTTATTGCTCAATTCAGTTTGTAATGATTTTGTAGTTCTGTATTTCCAATGTTTTATAACAAATGTATATAGAAAATTAAAGTATGTTGTGTTAGGTAATTATTTTAAATTTTATGCTCTTTTTCTGTACATTCTAAAAGGGTTACAAAGTTTTCTTTACAAACCCTATGAATATAAATTCTTTTTGTGTTTCACTAGTATACAGTAGATAAAAAAATTAGCAAAATTGATCGGTATTTCAAAATGTACCTAAATGTTTCAATCACATTTATTACAAGACACAGCAATGAATGATTCAATTTTAACAATAAGTGAACCTACATACACATACTTCTTACCTTCACTAGGTCCGATTGGTGTGATATAGTTACTTCATAATTGTTCAGAATTGATAATTTGAGTCATCCTCATTTTGTTTAATTTCAATCCAGAATCCACCAAAGTTTGGTCTTCTGAGTCCCAAGAGTCTGCCCTCCAACCGAAGCTACATGGCAGCCATTTTGCAGACAGCAGGACCAGTGTCGACTCGTCAAGTCATTGCCAGCAACTTGAAACATCTGAATATAACGGCTGAGAACTTTAAAGATGCTGCCACTGAACTTGAACAAACAGGCTTTGGGACTTACATCACAACAAATCAATCTGGGTCCTTGGGATCAGCTTCAAAAATGTTTTTGAAAAAGGATCTGTCGCAGGTGCAGCAAGCATTGAAGACTAATTTGGATTTATGTACTCCTGAAGTTTATAATGCTAGGTTTCATAGTCGGCCTTCAAAAAACATAACTTGGACTGTAAGGTCGTATCTCGTCTCTAAAGGACTTGTGTCTAAAAAGCAATTTATGTGAGCGATTGAAAAGGTGCAAGGTATAGGAAATTGATGTGGAGAAACAAGCAAAACTTAGACAATTGCAAGGGGACAAGGAACAAGAAAATAAATTAAGCAAATTTGAAAAGGAGCAAAGTATACAATCTTGATGTTGATAAACAAGTCAAACTAGCACTAAATGCAGGGGGACAAGGAACAACAAATGTAGGCAAAGAAGAAGTTAAAAACTAAAAATTACAAATTGCAAAGCCCACTTTTAAGTGTAAAATTTGCAAAAATAACAGGCTGACAATCACATAAAAGATACAAAAGTACAGAACAAGATGAAAATCACAGTGTACTGAGCAGACAACTGCAACATGCAAGTAGTGTATTGATTTGTTCACCATCACTGGTTAGTTGCATAGTGATTCGTTACAAACATAAGTCTGGTTGTTGGCTTTAAGGTTTGTTTTGTTTTGTGAATAAATGTGTTTTCAAATATATTTGTTTTTGGATTGAATTACTGAAGTTGTAAAAGCCATTCTGCCTGAATTCTTTGCTTGTCCTTTGAAACAATGATTGCATTCTTTTACACACATTTTATTTGTTTCAATTCAGAATCCATTCGGTCTTCTGAACCCAAAGTGTCCTCCTTCAAAGCGTAGCTACATGGCAGCCATTTTGCAAACAGCAGGACCGGTATCAACCCACCAGGCAATTAATAGCAACTGGAAACACCTGCATGTAACAGCTCAGAATTTCAAAGATGCTGCCACTGAACTTGAGCAAATGGGCTTTGGGAATTTTATCACCTCTGAAAAATCTGAAACTGGCGGACCAGCTTCAAAGGTCTTTTTGAAAAATAACCCACCAGAAGTGCAGCAAGCATTAGAGTCCAATTTGGATTTGAGTACATATGAGTATTATAGTACAAGGTTTCATAGTCGACCCTCAAAAGTCATAAGCTGGAAAATTAGGGCATATCTCATCTCCAAAGGACTTGTGTTGAAGAAGCAGTTACTGTAATTATAACAGTACATTTTTACTTTGAAGACTCGGATTTATTTTGTTACAAAGTTATGAACTTATCAACCCACGTAAGTTGGAAAGTCAGTGCATATTCTCAATAAAAGACTTATCTAAAAAGCAATTCATATAGTACCTATGTTTATTTCCACTTTTTCTTGTTTCTATTGTGACTTGTCAATCTTTTTAAGTTCTCAACAAAAGAGACTTGTTTAAGGAGCAATTCATGTGTTTATTTTTCACTTTGATTGTCTTGTTTGTAATAGATGACTTGTCAACCCTTGAAAGTTGGTATATTTTCTCCAAAATACTTGTCTAAGAAATAATCCTGTGATAAAGATTGATGTTTTGTTCGCCTCAACCTTTTTTTTCTAATATGTGACTTATCAATGAACTTGTCAACCCTTGGAAGTTGGAAGGTGGTGCATATTCTCAATAAAAGATGCACCTTACAAGCAATTCATGTGATAAATATTGATTTGGTTTCATCTTGACTTGTCTTGTAACTGGTTTATGGCATGAATTCCCTAAGTTATGCTTGGTACATCTTGTCTGTGAGGAAAAAAATCACAATCAATTCATCAATGTTGCAGGTTTTAAAATCCCACTCTTTTTAGACATGTTAGCAATGATCATAGAAATCAAATGTATTCTTTCATTTACTATGACGTCAAATTAAAGCATTGTTTCTGTTCATACATGTACAGATTACAAGGGTGAAGTTTAGCATTAGAAACACTAAACTTGCACAAGACAAGGCGGAGATGAAATATAATTAACCCCTTGAAAAAAAGCTAATTTCAAGAAACCATATCTTCAATTTGTTCTTGGAAACAATGAATGATATCATTCTTTTATCCACCTTGATTTATCTTTCAATTCAGAATCCATGTGTTCTTCTCAACCCCAAGTATCATCCTTCCAAGCGGAGCTACATGGCAGCCATTTTGCAAACAGCAGGACCGGTGTCAACCCACCAGGCAATTAACAGCAACTGGAAATACCTGCGCGTAACGGCTCAGGACTTCCTGGAGGGTGCCATACAACTGGAACAAGTGGGTTTCGGCACTGTTCTCACCTCCGATTCATCAGGCTCTAAAGGGCGGACTACAAAAGTGTTTTTGAAAAAGGATCCCTCAGAAGTGCAGCAGCAAGCATTTGAGTCCAATTTGGATTTGTGTACTCCTGAAGTCTATAATACTAGGTTTCATTGTCAACCTTCCAAAGTGATCAGTTGGAACATTAGGGCGTGGCTTGTATCTAAAGGATATGTGTCCAAGAAGCAGTTCATGTGATAATTAATTAAAGATTGGGATTTTTTTTATCCCAGACTGAATTGGTTGGACTTGTTGCTACATGTATGTGACTGGTGAAGAGCATTGATTAGCATCATGACCAATACTTGGGCTACGAACTCGGAAGCAGTATGCATATTTGTAACATAAACAGACTGAATTTTTGATAACCTGTAATTTATATTAGATTCCACTTTCCAGTGTTTTTAGATTTTTGGGAAATGGGCATGTAACTTTGATCATTGCCTAAACTATGGACATATTGAGCATAAGTTTTATCGATCTTTTCTCAATGTCTCAATATAATATAATTGTTTGTATAAGCAAAATATCAAATTCTCGATCATGAGAGGATGTACCTTCTGCGTACTGTTGCGTCAGCATACTTTTAGTGGAATAACACAATCGCGCGACCGAACCTCGACTTTGCCTAGTGATTAGCCAGTTCTCAAAAGCTGTGCTTGATCCATAAGGGGGTCTTTGCGTAGTACGCTCGATGCAATTGTAAGATCAAAAACAACATAAAAATATGTGACTACATCCCTTTTAAAGTTTATATCTCATACTCTTATATTCAAAATAGTTTTTTGAATTGGGCAAAATCACAATTTTATTGCATTTTATAAGGACACTGAAATAATGCATGGAATATCAGGTCTTATCTAGTATCTGCAGGGCTTGTGTCTAAGATGTAATTCTTGTGATGATGTTGACTTGTTTTTCCATGGTAGTAGCTGTGTCATACTCTAAATAGTTTAACTTTGCATGATCTGTAGAATTGATATCAATAGATAGTAAAATAAATGAAACAACTTGGTCTGAAATAATATAGTGTATTTGAAAGTAATTTCAAGTCCAACTTTAATTTCTATTTTTAATCCAGAATCCATCAAAGTATGACAGTGTACTGAGCATTAAGAGTCCTGTGTCCAAGCGAAGCTTCATGGCAGCCATATTACAAACAGCAGGACCGGTGTCGAATAGTCAAGCCATTGCAACCAACTGGAAACATCTGAACATAACAGCTCAAGACTTTAAAGAGGCTGCTACAGAGCTGGAACAAATGGGCTTTGGTACTTACATCACAACTAATACAAAAGGCTCCCGTGGACAGGCTTCAAAGGTTTTTTTGAAAAAGGATCCATTGGAGGTCCAGCAGGCATTGGAGTCCAATTTGGATATATGTACTGCAGAAGTTTATAATTATAGGTTTCACTGCCCACCTTCAAAGAAAATAAGTTGGAATATTAGGTCTTTTCTTGTGTCTGAAGGGCTTGTGTCTAAGACACAATTCATGTGATGTAACAGTTGACTTGTTTTTCATGGTAGGAGTAGCTGCTGTGTCGTGTCATGTTCTAAATAGTTTAAAACTTTGCATGATCTTCATTCATTCATTCATTCATTCATTTAATTCCACAATACACATAAAATAACAAAATACTGTAAAACACTTTAATTTCACGGCAATTTAATTTGGCGAATTGGCCAGAAGTCATCTTTTTGTGGCAATTTATTTTCACGAATTTGCATCCTCTTGGTATGTAAAACCATTATAAATGAATTTAGCGATTGAAGGCGCTAGTGAAATTAGTGAAATTAAATTGCTAGCAAAGTTGTTTTACAGTACACTCTTAAAATATCATTACATCAAAATACCATCAAAGAATCATGGAGGAGATGGCTGATCTGTACATGTAGATAAGCCCAATATTAGACATTGTAGTTCTTTAAAATAGTTTAATCTTCTAATGTATTCTATGTGCTTTATAAGATTTGAATTGAATAAATAGCACTATGTAAGTTTATCAGAGAAAATAAAATGCCTTTTCTTGTGTTTAATAACTTTGTAAGATTGTGTCCAGAGTCCAAAATTATAGAATCCACCAATATTGTGTCCCCCACCACAGCAAATTTTCATGGCATTCTTTTTGCGAACAGCCAGACCAGTGTTAATTTTACACAGCAACTCAGTTCACAGCAACTTTAAATGTCTGATAATATAACTGAATGGTTTCTGGCTCAGAATGATTTCTGTGCTCTAATGCAAAGACATCAAAAAATATTCTTGAAAAAAAATCCATCAGAAGTGCATGAGTCCAATTTGGATTTTTTTGCTCCAAGAAAATAAGTTGGAATGTCAGGTCATGTTGTTTTGAAAGGACATGTGTCTATGAAACAGTTAATGTGCTATGAGGATTTCCTTTAAAATTTACAAGAGCTTATTTTTCACATGTGTGGAGAACTGTAGAATAGGCGCTTGAAGGCTTATACTTCCACCTTGAACTTGGAGGCATTTTGTGTGTGATTTGACTTTGACATGACATGTAACTTTAAAACTGGATAAAAATCATGGCATTAATATTTGAAAGTAATATTGAGTCCAACTTGATTTTCTATTTCAATCCAGAATCCACAAAAGTTTGGACTTCTGAGTCCCAAGTGTCCTCCATCCAAGCGAAGCTACATGGCAGCCATTTTGCAAACAGCAGGACCAGTGTCAACTTACCAAGCCATCGCTAGCAACTGGAAGCACCTGAAATTAACTGCTCAAGATTTCCAAGAGGCTGCCACTGAACTTGAACAAATGGGCTTTGGGACTTATATCACAACGTTTACAACAGGCTCCCGCGGATTAGCTTCAAAAATGTTCCTGAAAAAGGATCCGTCAGAGGTGCAGCAGACGTCTTTGGAGTCCAATTTGGATCTATGTACTCCTGATGTTTATAATACTAGGTTTCATTGTAGACCCTCAAAAGTAATTAGCTGGAATATTAGGTCTTATCTTGTCACCAAAGGACTGGTGTCCAAGAAGCAGTTCATGTAACAAACGAAACAATATTTTACATATTGCCTTGGACACGGAGGCTTAAAATTTACAATTTACATACAAGCAGTGATTTTACTTTATAGATAACATTGCATAATTTTGAACAGAAAAGGGCAGTATTGTTTATTGTTATTGTATTAATTTCATGTTTACCAAGGATCATATTGTGTTGGGAGGCCAGTTTGGATTATGTACACCTGAAGGTTTTATCGTCGAGCCTCAATGTTGATAAGTGAGCACATAAGGCCGTATAAAATTAATGTTTTGGTTCTCGTCCAGAGGATTTTCATAAATTGATGAGGGAGGGAGGTGTTTTTTTTTTTTTTTTTTTTTCAATGTAAAATTAGCATTGTCAGTAGTTTTCGGTCTTCTCCAACAGTGCTCGAGGAAGCGATGAGGCCCTTTTTTTTTTTTTTTTTTTCAAATGTGAGATTCTGAGGATAAACCCCTAGAGTACCACAAAAGACTTGGAAGTGATGCTTGTTCTCTAATAAACTTATTTATATGTATGAAGATTTCATAAATCATTCCTAAGTCTTAAAAATTGAAAAATCTAAAAAAAAAAAAAAAATCTGACAAATCCCAGAAATTGAGGAGGGAGGGACGAGAACCAAAATATTAATTTTACACGGCCTAATGGCTAATCTTTTCTCTAAAGGATTTGTTTCCAAGAATCAAGTTTTTGTTATGGTGAGATTGGCATTTTCACATTGACTGAATTGGCTCGGGGAATGATATTTATTTGCATTTTGACACCGAATAATTGGCCCGGCGGACAACATTAATTAACATTTAAGGCTATGACTTTGGCTACAAGTTCAGAATTGGTAGTATTTTGAACTTGAACAATGACTGAGTGGATACTAGTGTTTGTAGAGTTATGGGAAGATGGCTTTGAACATTTCCTGAAGTAGAGAAAGAAATTGTCTTAATATCTAGCAAATACCATAATTGAATAAGTACTGCCAGGGTTATAGCTAGGCAAATTTTAGTGCCGGGTAAAATTTATATGAAATGGTAAAAAATTGAAATTTTGATAAGAATTGCTCATTTTTATACTGATTGTTCATTGATTTTGAAACATTTGAGACTGGAGTGCCGGGTGTTTGGGCTCAAAATTAACTTGAGTGCCGCGTGGAAATTTAGAGTGCCGGGCAGGGCCGCCCGCCACCGCCCAGCGTAGCTACAACCTTGAATACTGCGTATATGTCCCTCAGAAATACGAACATGTCACTCTAGTTCTGTGCGAAGGGAACAATTATTTTACGGCTCATTCGTGCTGTACGGTCACATATAGTCTGTCCAACAGAAGGGAATAAATATTTTGTTGATCAATTCGTAGAACATGATAAGAAGATATTAAAATTATGGTAGATTTTGTTTTTGAGTCCAACTTGATTTCTTTTATTTCAATCCAGCATCCATCAAAGTTTGGTCTTCTGAACCGCAAGTGTCCTCCATCCAATCGAAGCTACATGGCAGGCATTTTGCAGACAGCAGGACCTGTGTCAACTCGTCAAGTAGTTAACAGCAACTGGAAGCACCTAAACATAACGGCTCAGAATTTCACAGAAGCGGCCATGGAACTTGAACAAATGGGATTTGGGACTTACATCAGTGATAACGCAGGCGCACGTGGATCAATTTCAAAAATGTTCCTGAAAAAGGATCCGTCAGAGGTGCAACAAGCATTAGAGTCCAATTTGGATTTGTGTACTGATGAAGTTTATAATACTAGGTTTCATAGTCGACCCTCAAAGAACTTAACTTGGACTGTAAGGTCGTATCTTGTCACCAAAGGACTTGTGTCTAAGAAGCAATTCATGTGATGTAAAAATATAATTTTTTCAGCCAGACAGAGTTGGCTGTGCTTGTCACTCTGTATCCTGGTATAGTGATATTGATCAACATAAAACCAAGACTTTGACTATGAACTTGCAAGCATAACAAAAATGATTAAGTGAATACTAGATTCCAATGTTTGTAGAGTTTTGGGAAGAAGGCATTGGACTGCACCATTAAAGCTGTGAAAGAAATAGCATGTTCTATTTTTCTTCCAAATTTCACAGTATAATACTACTGCATAGCATGGCATTATTATTTTAAAGCAGGGAATGTCTTTTGGAATTTGTAGGATAGCACTAAATAGCTCTTTGGGAGTTTCCCAGGAGAGCTGTGTAGAGCATTTACCATAGGAGAGAATGGTCAACTAAGGAGAGCTAACAATCACTCTCCTGTATCAGATTTAAGAAGAGCAGTAGAGAGTGATTGCTCTTGCCCTGCTCAAAAGGCAGTCGCTGCTAAAGCCCCTCAGTTGATACCACTTGTACAAAAGAACATGATACTCCAGATGCATGTGATAATTATTTTAAGCGTGGAGGAAATATCTGCATTTTTTTGGTTGACATGATGACATACAGGAGACATTGTTATCTGCATATTTGTAACTTTATATGGTGAGAGAAAAGTGTTGCGTTAATGGTCTTGTAGTGTTGCTAGTCTTCAGGAAATTTCCTGATTTCAGGAAATTTTACTTGGATGATCCTGTACAAATATATAGGAAAAGTATATTTTTCAGGAGATATTTTTGCCATTTCAGGATTTTTTGACAACACTGACACTGGGTCTGTGAGAGGAATATCTTGTTATATTGAACACCTTGCAGTTAGCATGGGAAGATACAAATTTAAGATTTTGAGAATTTGGAAGTAATTTTGAGTCCAACATGATTTCTTTTATTTCAATCCAGAATCCACCACAGTTTGGTCTCCTAAGCTCCAAGTGTCCTCCATCCAAGCGAAGCTACATGGCAGCTATTGTGCAAACAGCAGGACCTGTGTCGACTCGTCTAGTAATTAACGGCAACTGGAAGCACCTGAACATAACAGCTCAAAATTTCATCGAGGCGGCCATGGAACTTGAAAAAATGGGATTTGGGACTTACATCACAATTATTAACACAGGTGCTCGTAAATCCGTTACAAAAATGTTCCTGAAGAAGGATCCGTCAGAGGTGCAGCAAGCATTGAAATCCAATTTGGATTTGTGTACACATGATGTATATAGTACTAGGTTTCATAGTCGACCCTCAAAAATGATAACTTGGAACATTTGGTCGTATCTTGTCTCCAAAGGACTTGTGTCTAAAAAGCAATTCATGTGATGTAAAGATATAATTTTTTCAGCCAGACAGAATTGGCTGTGCTTATCACTGTGTATACTGGTATAGCGATTTTGATCAACATGAGACTTTGGCTTTAACTTGCAAGCATAATATTAACTGATTGAGTGAACACTAGATTCCAATGTTTGTAGAGTTTTGGGAAAATACATTGGACTTACACCATTTGCTGAAGCTGGGAAAGAAATAGCATGTATTATTTTTCTTCCAAATATCACACTAGAATAGTACTGCATCACATTCTGAAGCCCCTCTGTTAGTACCACCTGTACTTTGATAGGAACAATTATTTTAAGCTTAAAGGAATATCTGCATTATTTTGTTGACATGATGAGATACAGGAGACATTGTTATCTGCATATTTGTAACTTATATGGTGAGAGAAAAGTGCGGTGTTAATGGTCTCGCAGTGTTGCCAGTCTTCAGGAAATTTCCTGATTTCAGGAAATTTTACTTGGATGATCCTGTACAAATATATAGGAAAAGTACATTTTTCAGGAGATATTTTTGCCATTTTTTGACAACACTGACACTGGGTCTGTGAGAGGAATATATTGGTATAAATATTGATCACCTTGCAGTTAGCATGGGAAGATACAATGGGATTTTGAGAATTTGGAAACAATTTTGAGTTCAACTTGATTTCTTTTATTTCAATCCAGAATCCACCACAGTTTGGTCTCCTGAGCTCCAAGTGCCCTCCATCCAAGCGAAGCTACATGGCAGCTATTGTGCAAACAGCAGGACCAGTGTCGACTCGTAAAATTATTAATGGCAACTGGAAGCATTTGAACATAACGGCTCAGAATTTCATTGAGGCGGCCATGGAACTTGAACAAATGGGATTTGGGACTTACCTTATCACTGATACTACAGGTGCAGGTGGATCAGCCTCAAAACTGTTCCTGAAAAAGGATCCGTCAGAGGTGCAGCAAGCATTGGAGTCCAATTTGGATTTGTGTACACATGAAGTTTACAATACTAGGTTTCATAGTCGATCCTCAAAAAAATTAACCTGGACTGTTAGGTCGTATCTTGTCACCAAAGGACTTGTGTCTGAAAAGCAATTCTTGTGATTGAAAGATATGTTTTTTCAGCTAGACAGAATTGGCTCTGATTGTCACTGTGTATCCTGGTATAGTGATATTGATCATATTTAACCAACACTTTGGCTATGCATTTGCAAGCAGTATGCATATTTATAAGATGAACTGACTTAGTAGTGAACACTAGAATGTACAGTTTTGGGAAGACGGCATTGGACTTATACCATTTAGCTGAAGCAGGGAAAGAAATAGCATGGTTTATTTTTTCTTCCAAATATAATAGAATAGTACTGTATACCGTGGCATTATGTTACTCCAGATCCATGATAGGGAACAATTATTTTAAGCAAGGAGGATTTTCATCCAAATTTCCGCACTTTTATTTATTTTCAGCCTGTTTTGCCACATTTTACACGCTTTCTCCTACTTTTTCAGAATTTTCCTGTTTTGTCATGAAAATCTATTCTCATGCCTGAGGACAAATCTGCATTTTTGGTTGACATGAGGTACAGGAGATATTGTTATCAGACTGGCGCACATTCGTAATAAAATACAAGAGTGCTGCATTAATGGCCTGTGAGAGGAATATCTTGTTTTGTTGATCACCTTGCAGTTAGTATGGGAAGATACAAATTTGAGATTTTGAGAATTAAGAAGTAATTTTGGGTTCAACTTGATTTCTTTTATTTCAATCCAGAATCCACCACAGTTTGGTCTCCTGAGCTCCAAGTGTCCGGTGTCCGAGCGTAGTTTCATGGCGGCCATTTTGCAAACAGCAGGACCAGTGTCGACTCGTCCAGTAATTAAAGGCAACTGGAAACACCTAAACATAACGGCTCAGAATTTCATAGAAGCGGCCATGGAACTTGAACAAATGGGATTTGGGACTTATATCGCAATTATAAATACACATGCACGTGGATCAGTTACAAAAATGTTCCTGAAGAAGGATCCGTCAGAGGTGCAGCAAGCATTGGAATCCAATTTGGATTTGTGTACACATGATGTTTATAGTACTAGGTTTCATAGTCGACCCTCAAAAATCATAACTTGGAATATATGGTCGTATCTTGTCTCCAAAGGACTTGTGTTGAAGAAACAAATCATGTGATGTAAATTTCTAGAAATTTTTCAGACAGATTCAATTGGTTCTGCTTGTCACTGTGTGTCCGGGTATATTGATCAACATTAAGACTTTAGCTTCAAACTTGCAAGCAATATATATAGCATTAACTGATTGAGTCTAAGAACATAAGTTGGTAGTTGGCATGTCAGGTTTTATCTTATCGTATCTTACGTCTAAAAAGCTATTCATGTGATGTGAAGTTTGGTTTTTTTTAAATATAAAACTTGGACAATATTTTCTTTTCAATTTTTATTTGTAACTTGTTATTTGGCTTCTGGGCGTGGTTTGCGAAACTTGGTTGGAAACTTAATATGACATTGGTATGTCATGCATAAATAGACTATCAATCTTATTTTAATACCGTATATAGGCTACATAGCATGATATGTCCATTGAGTAGGATACACAAATTTGGTAGGTTTATGATCAAGTTTCGTGAACCAGACCCTTATCGGAGTGATCATATAATCATGTAATGGTATGTATGACTTCAATCTTGGTGAAAGTTGGAAGGCAGAGAGCATCGGGCCAAAAAAATTGTTTGCTTTAGGTTGGGCAGTGGAGGGCAAGCAAGATTTTTTTATTTTTTTGGTCTAACTGGTATGCAATGGACTTGGATGAATATGCAATTAATTTGTAGGATGTATGCAACTTTGACTTGGTGGCCATAATATGTTTTGTGTGTCCAAATTAAGATGATTTTATTGATGAAAACGTAAAGATTACTCAAATATTGGTGCGGCTATGGCTGGCTGAGTGCTTACCTAGGACATGTATTGTTATATGGTTAGTTTAAAATGTTAAGGAGGAGATAAAACATATATAAAAATGAAACACAAATTATAGCATTATGTTTTTTGGCTAATTTCTCCCATTTATATGTAGCGACAAGACATCACTTATGAATAATGCCATGTAGATTTTGTAAAAAACATTTTTAATTGGGCTTTTCCGGAAGAAGTCCATACACCCTCTATGGAAGACATGACCTTAATCTCCCACACATGGGTTGTTGACAACAAAATGGAGTCGCCCATTTAGGTAACCCCATTTGAATTTCACACTCCCTGTGTGGAGGTTTCAAGTTATGTCTTACATAGCAGGTGTATGGATTTCAACTGGAATGGCCCATTATGTATGTAGTCAATGCCTTAAGAAAGATTTGTTTTTAATAAATTTTGTTGCTTATTTGTAATTATGAGAAAAAGAAATGCTTTGTGTGCTGTTTGCTTTTACTTGTTACGTGCTTCCAGAGTGTGAAATAGTGCTTTTGATTAATCCCAGTTCAACTTGATTTTTATTCAGATTCAGAATATGTCAAAGCATCGCAGCTGTATGGCAGCCATTTTGCAAACCGTTGGACCAGTGTCATCTCACCAATCCGTTCACAGCAACCGAAAACGCTTGAATCTAACGGCTCAGGATTTCAGAGACGCTGCTGCTGAACTTGAACAAATGGGCTTTGGAACTTTTATAGCCATAGATACGGGCACCAACAACGAACTGCAAAAATATTCTTGAAAAAGGATCCATCACAAGTCCAGGAGGGCTTAAAGTTAAATTTGGATTTGTGTATCCCAAAAGTTTATAGCATTAGATATCATCGTCCAGCTAAAAAAATAAGTCCACAAGTCAGGTCTTATCTTGTCTCTAAAGGACTTTTGTCTGAGAACCAGTTCATATGATACAGGCATGAAGATTGGCTATTTAAAATCCTCACTACCCCTGTGGAAGATTTTGGAGCTACCTTCCACATCGAGAGGGTGAATTTCTAATGGAATAAACACTTGGCAGCTCTATTTGAAATTCACCCTCCCTCTGTGGAAGATTCAGACTGAATCTTTCTCAGAGGGTGTATGAAATTCAAATTAGGCTGCTGAATATGTTAATTCCATTTGGAATACATACTCCCCCTGTGAAAGATATTTCCAAAATCTTCCACAGGGGTAGTGTGGATTTTAAATGGAATAGCCCATTGACTTGTCTTGTCACTAATGCAAGCATCAAAGTGAGTCTTGGACCTACCTGCCTCAAGCCCTTCACCTTGGTTCGCTCTTAAAAATTTATTTTAGGCAAAGATTTACCTTCTATCCAAAAATATTAGTTCAAGATTCACCCTATGGTTTTGTCCAGTAAGGTAAACATTAGACAAGTAGATAGGCTTTCACAACGGGATTCCATAACAGCTGAGTTTTATTCAGGTGCGCTGTCAAATATCGGTAATGTGATATCCGACGGCACACCCGAATAAAAATCAGTTTTTAAAGATAAGACAAGATTCACTAATGAAATGGTGCTTTAAGAGGATGTGGTCAAGATTCTCTCTGACTCCTGCACAAGTAGTGACTTGATTTAAGGTGGGTGACCCAATTGACGGCCTCATCCCCCCTCCCTCTAAATACACCAAGGATATTAAGATTTTGGCTTGTGTGTTTGGTCTCAAATAGCCCCTGTCAAATTTTATGTTGGAGATACATGTATATATGTGTTCTTTAGATTGTATGAACAAAATTGTAGCCTGATCTCCCATTGTGTACCAAGATGTCATTGTAAGTAGCACACAAGACAACTTACAGCAAAATAAGCTATGTCTTGACTCATTGGGAGCAAATTCACTACAATTCAGCATCTAATTTCCACAGAGGGCTATATCATGTATTGATATAAACACAACAAAGTAATGAATAGACTCAGCATTGCCCCCACGATCATGAGGACCATGTAAGCTATTTATAACCACTAGCTATTTATAAGACACCCGCGCGCGCGGGTCCCCGCTAGATGAGTAAATGGAAGTGTTCACTCAAACAGGAGGAATTACTGTACAGGTAGACTCATTGAAAATTCCTCATTCCTTCCGAACCATCTTGGTAATCTCGTAACCCCATCCCGTACCCTAAACCACAACCCCGTACCCGTAGGACCTATAATCCATCCAAAGTAAGTCTACCATTTTGTGTCCTTCTTTCTTTTCTTTTCCCTCTCCCATACCCTTAAGATATTTATGTCTTCGTAGGCCTAATCCCGTTATCCCGTATCACCATAACCCCGTGCCAAATTGGCTATCATGCACGCCGCACCCGGCGTGCAAGTCAAGCGGCGCGTGTGTCTGCCCGCCTGACGCGCTAGCGCGGTTTATACTAGACATGTGGGACGCGTTGGTTAGCATTGTCCGTAAACAAACTACCGCTATAATTTGCCCGAAAAACCCACTTTTTACTGATTTTGAGGCCAATTCTTGACCGTTTTCAACCAAATAAAATTTAAACACGTTCCCGTATATTCCTCGATCTCCCGTGTGAATTTTGTGACATTTGGTATGAAACTGACGGAGCTTTTGCGTGGACCCACATACATACCCACAACATTACCCTATTTATAGTAAGATTCAACAATTTTATAGCCATAAGACATAATTAAATATAATTGAGGTAAATAATGATAAATTTCATAGCAATTTCATAGCAATTAAGGTATAAATAGAGATAACCAATGACAGCAAGCATACTACTGATTATTAATCTTCCAATAAGTATAATTATTAATAATACAATACAAGAATTATTGGAAAAATGTGTACAAGCCAACTATAGGCTGGACATGCAAGAATTGACATCTGTATCACATTTAACCAAAAAATACAGATACCTCTTTGGATCAAACAGAGAGGACTGAATTGGAAAACAGTATTTAGAATGTAATCAAATCAAATAAATAGAAATCTCCAAAAGGAGAAACAATATTATGATGTTTTAAAATAATTTAAAAAAAAATTCAATTATTATCTAAATGTCGCCCAAGCATGATGCGGGGTAAACCAGACGTATGCTGAAACATGTATTTTATACTTGATAAAATAAATGATCCAAGTTCAACTAGATTTTGAATAATTTCATTCAGTCAGAATCCACCCAAGTGTGGTTTATAGAATGATTGCTGCTATATTAACGCAAGGCTGAAGTACCGCCGCAAATTCTATGAATTATTATTATGTATCCCTTTCGTGATGAACGACTGTGACTGAATTTTAGATGTGATCAGGGGACAGTTGTCTTTGATATAATTATGTAACATTGTTACCTGTGTACACTGTATAGTTAATATGGTAGAAAATAAATGCTGAATTATGTTTGTCTGTATATAGTTGGAGAATAACTTTGATTTTGATCATATAAATATGACATTGTTGTGATTTTTAGAGTAATTGCAGTCAATTGATTTTCTATTTTCAATCCAGAATCCAAAGTCTGGAGTTCTGAGTCAGAAGTGCCCTTCCAAGCGAAGCTACATGGCAGGCATTTTGCAAACGGTTGGACCAGTAGTGAATCGGCAAGCCATCGCCTGCAACATGAAACACCTGAATATAACCGCTCAAAATTTTGAAGAAGCTGCTGCCGAGCTTGAACAAATGGGATTTGGTACTTATATCGCAGCTAACATGACAGGCACTCGTGGACAACCTTCCAAGGTGTTCTTGAAAAAGGATCCGTTAGAGGTGCAGCAGGCATTGGAGTCTAACTTGGATCTGTGTACTCCTGAAGTCTATAATACTAGGTTTCATTGTCAACCCTCCAAATATGTTACCTGGCATGTCAGGTCTTATCTTGTGTCTAAGGGATATGTGTCTAAGAACCAATTCATGTGATATAAAGTTGACTTGTTAAACCTGGATGGAGAAACTTGTTTTGTAAAAAGAATATATAGATTGATAGAATAAATGTATGAAGTGTAAATTTTCTGGCATAAATCCAATGATTTGTAGGTGATAAGAAGAAATTGTGAATATGGAAACTATCACTAAATTCACTATGGACCGCAATGGTCTCATCCCAATGGCATAGTTCAATAACCTCAATTAAACACTGGTAGTGCAAAATGTTAACTCAAGCTGCAGAGTATGAGTTTTTGTACCCAAATTTTCAAAGGTCATTCAATGAATGTACAAATGTGTTGAGGTTAAAGAACTGTGCCCTGATAGATGTTGGGGATCATAGTGTATCTAGATGATCACGTGTGAGCAGCTTCAACAAAATGGTGATAGTTACTTGCTGTTCAAAAAACAGATGCCTGTAGATGGTGATAGTTTCTTGCTGTAAAAAAAATCTATAAATTTAGTGTAAAAATCATGTAGTCTGCATTGATGTTTTCAATAAATGGGGCTGTGCATATTTATTGGAGCTAAAGAAATGTTCAATTTGTGTGATGAATGGTCATTTTGATTTTTGAGATTCATAAGCTTAACTGTGGTCTGAAACAGTGACTTTAAATTTGGGAACATTTAATCCCGAGTTCAACTAGATAGTTATTTGATTTATTTATCTTTTCTTAAATTCAGACTCCACCACAGCTGAATCTCCTGGGCCCACAGTGTTCTTCGTCCAAGCGAAGCTTCATGGCAGGAATTTTGCAAGTAGCGGGACCAGTGTCAATTCACCAAGCGGTCAACAGTAATTGGAGACGTCTGAATATAACGGCTCGGAATTTCAAAGAAGCTGCCACTGAACTTGAACAAATGGGCTTTGGGAGATTTATCAGCACGTATATGGGCTCCCAGAAACGATTTTCGGTATTCTTAAAAAAGGATCCGTCAGAAGTGCATCAGGCACTGGAGTCCAATTTAGATTTATGTACTCCTGAAGTTTATAGCGCTAAGTTTCATTGTCCGCCATCGAAAAAAAAATAAGTTGGAATGTCAGATCATATCTTGTCTCGAAAGAACTTGTGTCGAAAAAGCTGTTTTTGTGATAGGAAGATGGACTTTCTAAAAGCAAATAAATAAACAATTGGCACTTTCATGCCTGTTCAAAGACATTGTCTCTCTGTGTGTTTTTCAATGCTATGTAGATGTGAGAGACCAAAATGCTCAATTTTGTTTCTGGATACAATTAATACTGATTTTGCAGTTATTAGAATGATTTATTTTGAGTCTTTGCACTGGGGTCTCATTCTTTTGGATTACTTGCTGGTCACTGTAATACTGTAGAAGGGAAATTTCCGTGAGATTAATGTTTTGCGCTTTGCCAATTTGAACTGTTTTTGAACTCTTTGTTTTTTAAATTCATGATTCTAAGTTTCCTTAATTTTGTAATCCAAGTCCAATTTGATTTTTCTTTATTTCGATCCAGAATCCACCCAAGCTTGGTGTTCTGAGCTCCAAGTGTCCTCCTTCCAAGCGTAGCTTCATGGCAGCCATTTTGCAAACAGCCGGACCAGTATCAACTTACCAGGCAATTAACAGTAACTGGAAACAACTGCGTGCAACGGCTCAGAACTTCCAAGACGCTAGTACTGAGCTTGAACATATGGGTTTAGGAACTATTGTCAACACTGTCAAGGGCTGTAAAGGACAACCTTCAAAGGTTTTCTTGAAAAAGGATCCGTCTGAAGTGCAGCAGGTGTTGGAGGGCAATTTGGATTTGTGCACACCTGAAGTTTATAATACTAGGTTTCATTGCCCACCTTCCAAAAAAATAAGTTGGAATGTTAGGTCTTTTCTAGTCTCAAAAGGACTCATATCTAAGAAGCTATTCATGTGATATGGAGGTGGATATTCAATGATTTAAAGCTGAACAATGTTATTGATTTAGATCATTGTTTGACATCAATGCTGGGTTTTATGCCTTTTATAGCACTACATGTATGTGAAAAAGTTTTATTTAGGACTCGGGAAATATTTGATTGACTTCTGCTCCAGTTGAAGCAAGTGTGATATCGGACATACAAAATAGGTTTGAAAAGTTTACATTGGAAAATTGACTTTTTCAGTATGACTTCCATCATTCTTACTGGACAAAACTACAAATATGGTAGCTTAACTCTGGCCAAACTTTGACAAAAGGAGGGACTGTATATACTTACATGCTACTAACTCAATTGTAAGAAAACAGCACTTTACGCATAGAGTAATCCAGATCCAACTTGATTTCTTTTATTTCAATCCAGAATCCATGTGGCCGTCTGAGCCCCAAGTGTCGTCCTTCCAAGCGTAGCTACATGGCAGCCATTTTGCAGACAATTGGGCCTGTGTCGACTCGACAAGCTATTGCCAGCAACATGAAATACCTGAATATAACAGCTCAGAATTTCAGAGAGGCTGCCACTGAACTTGAACAGTTGGGCTTTGGGAATTTTATCAGCACTAACATGGGCTCTCGGAGCTCGAGACTAAGTTCAGTGTTCTTGAAAAAGGATCCTACTGAGGTGCAGCATGTATTGGAGTCTAATTTGGACCTATGTACTTCTGAAGTTTATAGCGCTAAGTTTAATTGCCCACCTACTAAAAAAATAAGTTGGAATGCCAGGTCTTATCTTGTGTCTAAAGGACTTGTTTCTAAAAAGCTGTTTATGTGATATGAAGATGGAATTTTTAACCTCCTGAGCACTACCTTCCTATCTAACATTGCCTCGGATAAGTCAATTACATGATATCACCAATCAGAATGGAGCTTTGCAAATAATTAGACCCAAGTTTTTTGTGTGGTGAAATTATTCTAACAATGTTGCTGACTGGTCCAATTGATAATGAAAACTTCTTTTTGGCCAATCAGTAGGTAGTTCTCAGGTGGTTTAACCTGAAGGATGTGATTGATATGTCTATTTACCTAGTAATGGGTTAAGGACATTATTTGACATTATAGCGGGACTGTCTTTCTTTATTAGCTGTACATGATTTTTCTGTGCAATATCAAATATTCATTCAAGACAAAAATCCCTCAATCGTAGGAATTTTGTATTTGGTTAAAATGAAATGTTGATATTGTAGTTATTAGAATTCAATTGGTTTGAGTCTTCAAACATGTAATGAATATTATGAGGTTTTGTTTATAGCAAATCATTGTTTCTATGTGATCACAAATACTGCTGACTTGAATAGTTTATGTTCAGTATCATGACCACCATGCTCATCACTCTCTTATGGTACAATACCACAATTAACTTGGTAGCGGGACTACATACTTGCACTTCTTGTATTAATTGCTCTTAAAGCAGTGATGTTACACTTGAGTAATACAAGACCAACTTGATTTCTTTTATTTCAATGCAGAATCCAACGTTTGGTCTTCTGAACCGCAAGTGTCCTCCTTCGAAGCGAAGCTACATGGCAGCTATTTTGCAAACGGGAGGACCGGTGTCGGTTTACCAGGCGATAAACAGCAATTGGAAGCACCTACGTCTAACAGCGGAGAACTTCCACGAAGCTATCATTGAACTTGAACAAATGGGCTTAGGGACTGTCGTCAAACCTCATGTACAGGGCTTTAAAGGATTAACTTCTAAAATATTCTTAAAAAAAGATCCGTCAGAGGTGCAGCATGTATTGGAGTCCAATTTGGATTTATGTACTCCTGAAGTTTATAGTGATAAGTTTCAGTGTCCGCCTTCTAAGAGAATAAGTTGGAATGTCAGGTCGTATCTGGTGTCAAAGGGATTTGTGTCTAAGAAGCTTTTCATGTGATATAAAGATTTGTTGTTTTAATGATGTGTCTTGTCACTATGTGACCTGTGACAGATAGTGACAGAGCTGTCTGCCTGATATGCAGTATGTGCATTTTTTTGCATCCAGTGTAGAATGTATGATGGTTATAAATGCTCAATTTTTGATGGATATAATTAATACTTGATTTTGAATAATTTCTTTTGAGTTGACGGACTTGAGTAAGAAATATGCAGTTTTGTTTCAAACATTATTTTTAAACATACTTAGGGCCTAAGTGATTAAACAGTTTAATTTTGAATGCAGAAATGCTTCGGACTTAATACATGATATAAAGTTTGCAAAATTTTATTTTTAAAAATTGACTTCAGTTTGACCTCCTTCATTCTGACTGGACAAAAATACAATCAACTAAACTTTGCCCCAAAATTAAACTTCTTACACCAATTCTTCATTTCCTAAATGTTCATTGGTTTTACAGTTAAAAGTAATCCAATTCCAACTTGATTTTTCTTTATTTTGATCCAGAATCCATCAAAGTTTGGTCTTCTGAGTCCCAAGTGTCCTCCTTCCAAGCGAAGCTTCATGGCGGCCATTTTGCAAACAGCAGGACCAGTGTCGACTTACCAGGCGATTAACAGTAACTGGAAACACCTGCATGTAACGACTCTGAATTTCCAAGAAGCTGCCACTGAACTTGAGCAAATGGGCTTTGGGTGTGTTGTCGACACTACTGTAAAGGGCTGTAAAGGAAGGCCCTCGAAAGTCTTTTTGAAAAAGGACCCATCTGAAGTGCAGCAGGTGTTGGTGGCCAATTTGGATTTATGTACTCCAGAAGTTTATAGTAATAGGTTTTATTGTCAAGCGTCAAAAGTGATAAGTTGGAGCGTCAGGGCTTACCTTGTCTCAAAAGGACTTGTGTCTAAGAAGCAATTTATGTGATGAAGATTGGCATACTTTTGAAATGGGATCATGTATGCTTACTTGCTTGCTTACTTGCTTATGTCGACTTGTATCCTTATCCTTATACTGTTTGGGAGCATCAATTAACACCTACATGTAACACCCCATGCAATAATGGCTACAACAACACGTGTACACACACATACAAACAGCACATGTACATGTACATGTAAAAAAACTTCGCCTATACTAGGCTTGTTTGTACTCATTTTAATGCATTTTCATGCTGATTCTAAATATGGTCATGTAAATTTAATTTTCTGAAACTTTTGAATTTTTACAAAAAATTTGAAACTTGTCGTCTGCAGTCAACACCCGCCTGGGGAGTTATATTTTAAGGGTGAATTTGTTAATGATGTTAATAAAGCAGTACACGATTTTAGTGACGAAGACTGTCAGTGAATTCCAGATTTGATGTTATCCCGGACAATTTGTAAGATTTATAAGGGACATGGTGCAGTGTAGAGTTTATGGGAGAAAAATGAATGCTGAATTATGTTTGTCTGTGTATAGTTTTAGAGTTATTTTAATCATTAATAATTCCCTGTTAAATTGTGATGAGAAAATATTAGATATTTTTGTGATTTTATGTGCCTGAGTAATCACTGTCCATTGATTTTGTATTTTCAATCCAGAATCCCAAATCTGGTGTTCTGAGTCAGAAGTGTCCTTCCAAACGAAGCTACATGGCAGGCATTCTACAAACGGTTGGACCAGTAGTGAATCGGCAAGCCATCGCCAGCAACATGAAACACCTCAATATAACCGCTCAGAATTTCGAAGAGGCTGCCGCTGAACTTGAACAAATGGGATTCGGGACTTATATCGCGGCTAATATGACGGGCACCCGTGGATCGCCTTCAAAAGTTTTCTTGAAAAAAGATCCATCAGAAGTGCAGCAGGCATTGGAGGCCAATATGGACTTGTGCACACCTGAAGTGTATAGTAATAGGTTTAATTGTCCACCCTCCAAAGTGATAAGTTGGAATATCAGATCGTATCTTGTTACAAAAGGATTTGTGTCTAAGAAGCAATTCATGTGATGAAGATGCACATGATTAACCTGGAGCAGTATGGGCATGCTTTGTCACTATTTGTTACTGTTTAATAACACTGATTAAAGGTCCCACACACACATGCAACAATGGCTACAACAACACACCACAAGATTTTGCTTTAAACCTTTGAAAGCATACTTTCGCAATGTTGACAAGGCGCAACTCACAATGCGAACTAAGCGTATGGTGGCAGAAATAACAATGCGTGAAGCACATTATGCTTCAGAGGCGCATTGTTAACATCGCGGAAGTATGCTTACGTCAAATGTTTACAGCAAAATTTTTAAGGCCAGTGGCATAATTTGTATGTTACTCGTAGTGAGAAACTAGTGTAGTTCCGGAATCCACAATACTTGATAACACATCCAACAAGTTAATTTTGAATTCTTTGTTTGTTAACGAGTTCTGTTTATTGTGTTGTGTAGAGAACACAGGCTGCTTTATGTGCAAACTCGATGTTAAGCTGATGCTTTAATATTGTAGTTTTGTTTCAATTGCTTTGCTTTGATTGGTTTGGACAATAATGCCAGTCCAACTTGATTTTATATTTCTCCAGAAGCCAAGAAAGTTTGGTCTCCTGAGTCCTAGGTGTCCTCCTTCCAAGCGAAGCTTCATGGCAGCCATTTTGCAAACAGCTGGGCCTGTGTCATCTCACATAGCTATTAATGGCAACTGGAAACACCTGAAAATTACGGCTCAAGATTTCCAAGAGGCTGCTACTGAAACTTGATCAAATGGGCTTTGGGACTTACATAACTACAATTACAACAGGCTCCCGCGGATTAGCGTCAAAAATGTTCCTGAAGAAGGATCCGTCAGAGGTGCAGCAAGCGTTGGAATCCAATTTGGATTTGTGTACACATGATGTATATAGTACTAGGTTTCATACACTGGAAACTCCAAATGTCTTAAATTGGAAAAATCGTCCTTCTTTTAATACCCTGGTTGAATGGGGAATTAGGTGTGGCTGACAATAGAACACACTCAAAAGAAGGACCAAAACAAGCTCAAATTAAGACCAAAATAAGCTGAAAGTTGGATGAATGCACTTGAATGTTGGATCAGTCAATACAGTCACAATAGGAAGAAGTACTTCACTCAAGAGGGCACTCAAGTGAAGTGGATTCAGTAAATTTGCCTTGAATTGGTCTTACTTTGAGCTAGTTTTTGAGTGGTTCAGCTTATTTTGGTCTTACTTTTGAGTGTTTTGGTCCAACTTTTGAGTGTTTTTTATTGTCAGCCAATGCTAATTCCCCATTCAAGCTGGAAGATTAAAAGAAGGACGATTTTTCCAATTTAAGACACTGTGTGTTAGCAGTGATAGTCGACCTTCAAAAAACATTACTTGGAACATCAGGTCGTATCTTGTCTCCAAAGGACTTGTGTCCAAGAGGCAGCTCATGTGATGTAAAGAATTTTGTTCAAGCTTTGTTCAAGTTGTAGCAGGCATCTAGTTCCTATTTGTTTTTGTTTACCAATCAGGTTTATAAAAGTAGGAATCTAAAGCAGTATTCAGACTTTTTATTGTACGTACAATATTGTATGCAACATATCTACGTTGTTTAATCTATTGCCATTCTATTTCCAGTAATGTTTAAGTTCTAACGAATGTTTGATGACGTAAAATCGATAATATATTTCTACTAGATATTACATGTAACTTATTATCGATTTTTCGTCATTAAACATTCGTTATAACTTAAAACATTACTGGAAATAGAATGGCAATAGATTAAATAACGAGATATGTTGCATACAATATTGTACGCATAATACTCGGGAGTCTGTGGAGCGCTTTACAGCCATGTTTGAAAGGCGGGGCATGTCTTGATTCTAAAGGACTTGTTTGTGTGAAGTATACAACATGATTAGATTAATAGCTTTGTCAGAGTTGGATTGGACATAGGAGTCCTAATTGGTAAAATTCATTGGACATATGTTAGGTTAAGTTTATAATGGATATGTATTACAGGTTATATAAAAGTTTTAATAAAAGGATTTGTTCATATTTGTGCAAATTCTCTGTTGAACACAGGCTTTTAAATTCCAGTTATTGTGTATTTGTGGTCCTTTTCAACATTTTGTGGAGGTACTGTACAGGTACAACATTTTGTCCCCATGTGTTATAATTCAATATGGCATATATCCCATCTTGATACTCATGGAGCTACACTGAGTTCTTGTGGTCCTTGTTTTCTTCTTTGATTGAAGACATTGACATGAAGCATTAATTAAAGAGTTTGAATATTACAAGCCCAACTTGATTCTATTTTCATCCAGAAACAACAAAAGTTTGGTCTGTTGAGCTCAATGTGTCCGCCTTTAAGTAAAGCTACATGGCAGACATTTTAAGCACATACATGCTTTAAGATTCTAGTTATTGGCTGATTTTTTTTCTTTCGCAAAATTTTGTGTGGAGGTACACCATATTGGTCCTTATGAGTGTCAATCCGGTATTTCCCACAGAGTTAGGCATGGGGCTATTGAGCTCTCATTGTCTTAAATGTTTGGTTGTTTAATATAATCGCTTGATGATTATAGTGTAAAGAATTTGTTTTTGTTTTGATTGCACCCTCAAGAGTAATGCAAATCAAACTTGATTTTATTTTTTTCCAGAAGCGACAGTTTGGTCTCCTGAACCCAAAATGTCCTTCTTCCAAGAGAAGTTACATGGCGGCCATTTTGCAAGCAGCTGGACCCGTGTCAACTCACCTAGCGATTCGTGGCAATTGGAAGCACCTGAAAATAACAGCTCAGGATTTCCAAGAGGCTGCTACTGCACTTGAACAAATGGGGTTTGGGACTTACATCACGGATAATATAACATCTCGCGGATCAGCTTCAAAAATGTTCCTGAAAAAGGATCCGGCAGAGGTGCAACAAGCATTGGAGTCCAATTTGGATTTGTGTACACATGAAGTTTATAATACTAGGTTTCATTGTCGACCCACAAAAACCTAAATTGGAACGTTAGGTCGTATCTTGTTTCCAAAGGACTTGTGTCTAAGAAGCAGTTCATGTGATGTTAACACCCTGAGCACTACCTGCCGATCTAACATTGCCTCTGATTGGTCAATTACGTGATATCTTCACTTTATTCGCCAATCAGAATGGTGGTTTGCAAATAATTCACCCCAATTTTTTTTTTTTTTTTTATTATTCTAACAATGTTGCTGATTGGTCCAATTGATAATGAAAACTTCTTTTTGACCAATAGGCAAGCCAATCAAGACATACTTGTCTCCAAATGCATTTGTCTGATCTGTTTAGTAGCGCTGTCAGAGTTGCAATGGTCAGTCCAATTTGGCTTACCATGCCAATTAAGTTTATTGAGGTTGTGCACATGACGTATCATCCCGTAAATATGTCGGACTTCTCAAATGCATTCAACAAAAGCATGATTGCAATCTACCGCGACAGTTCGTCTCACACATAACAAATGCACTACGATCAAATTGGTTCATGACAACATTTGATTGAATGCACTGCGCAATGATTACGGTTCAGGATACCGGTTCAAATCCTTTGTTTGCAGCCAATCGATAGAAGCATGCAGGACCTCTATTATCAAGTCTCACAATGTTGGAAATTCTTCCTTGTTTTCAAAGGACTTATTTGTAAGGTACACTATGTTGGTTGACTTGGTTCCCATGAGTGTCAATACAATATGGTACCATATATCTCATAGTGTTACATATGTGGATGTTGAAAGTTTTCCTTGTCTCAATTCTTGGGTAGGACTAACCTCTCTTTTGTTTGATATGATCACTTTCTGATTAAATTAGTGGCATGAAAATTTTTTGTAATTGGAGAACTTTGTCTAAAGCAATGATTTTAAACTTATAATTAATGCCAGGTCAACATTATTTGTATATTTTTCTCCAGAAGCCAAGACGGTTAAGTCTCCTGAGTCCCAAGTGTCCTACTTCCAAGCGAAGCTTCATGGCAGCCATTTTGCAGACAGCTGGACCAGTGTCGACACACCTAGCAATTAATGGCAACTGGGCACACCTGAAAATTACAGCTCCAGATTTCCAAGAGGCTGCTACTGAACTTGAGCAAATGGGCTTTGGAACTTGCATCACAGATAAAATGCCAGGTTCTCGCGGACCAGCGTCAAAACTGTTCCTGAAAAAGGATCCATCGGAGGTGCAACAAGCATTAGAGTCCAATTTGGATTTGTGTACACATGAAGTTTATAAAACTAGGTTTCATCGTCGACCCCCAAAAAAACTCAATTGGAATATGAGGTCATATCTTGTCTCCAAAGGGTTTGTGTCAAAGGAGCAGTTCATGTGATTGGCAGTTTTTGTAATAAGACTAATAGAGTTAAGAGTGCATTCGAGGCCAATAATATTTTGTGTGCAGATTATGTTTATTATAGACTCCACAAAAAAGTTTTAAAGTCAGACAGAACCAGTCTCTAAATTATGTGTTATTCAGATTTACATTTTATTGTATTGTTAAGTAGCACTGTCAGAGTTGAAATAAGAAGCTATGCATGCTTTTGTAGATTAGCTTCAAATATAGGATTCGAACTAGCATCCTTGGCCGTAATGCAGTCTATTCTATAAACTGTGTAGAGTCATTGTGTGGTGGAGTTAAATATTTTCTTTGGAATTAACTGGGGTGCATGTTGCATGATTGTGGTATATAGTAAACTGGGGTGCATGTTGCATGATTGTGGTATATAGTACACATGAAGTTTATAATACTAGGTTTCATCATCGACCCACAAAATAACTCACTTGGAACATGAGGTTGTATCTTGTCTCCAAAGGACTTGTGTCAAAGAATCAGTTCTTGTGATTGACAGTTTTTGTAATAAGACTAATAGAGTTCAGAGTGCATTTGTAGAGATTGACTATATAATATTTTGTGTGCAGATTTTGTGTGCAGATTACGTTTATTATAGACTCCACAAAAAAGTTTTAAAGTCAGACAGATCTTTTCTCTAATTTACGTGTTATTCAGGTTTACATTTTTCTGTATTGATAAGTAGCGCTGTCACAGAGTTCCAATAGCGGCTCTGCATGCCTTTGTCGATAATAGCTTCAAACAAAGGATTGGAACTAGCATCTTTGGTCGTAATGCAGTGTGTTCAATAAACTGTTTAGGTCACTGTTTGGTGGCGTTTGATTTTGTCTATGGAATTGGTGTGCATGTTGGAGATTTTGGTATGCTTTTTTATTGAACATTTTGAAAATTCAGCCATGATTTTGGATAACTTTGTCACATGCAGCAGGGTTCCTGGGGTCCTTGAAAATCCTTGAATTTGAAAGCACCTATTCAAGGCCTTGAAAGTCCTGGAAATTTGCACAAGACCCTTGAAAGTTGGAATTTTACTTAAAGTATAATTTTGACAAAATTTGGGGAGCTGCCACTTTTGTTAATATGTGCCGCATAGAGCCGTATCATGATTTTTGTGTTGTGGTAAGTCCTTGAAAATCATGCAGTTGGACCTTGAAAGTCCTTGAAAAGTCCTTGAATTTTAAAGGCTTCAAGGTGCGGGAACCCTGATGCAGGGCCTTCTATGTGCAGTATTGGAATCCAATTTGGATGGTCTGCATGTTGAGGTGATATTGACATATTTCAAAATTCAGCTATGATTGTGGCTAACTTTGTCGCATGCAGGGCCTTGTATGTGTATCGGAGTCCAATTTGGATGGTTCTACCAATCAAGTAAGATGCAGAAAATTGCAGTGATCATTAGAGTCACTATTTGGTTTGTGTGCAGGTTAAGTTTGTAAAAGATACATACATAGGTTACGTTTTTAATTGATAATAGGTTTCATTCATAACTCAAGCAAAGGGCTGCATAGGCAAGCCCTCTTGTTAAGCACATGCTTTAACAGTCCAGTTATGTGTCACAGGCTTTGAGTTTTAAGGTGTGCGAGTGCAACGTACAGAAGAGGGGACACCTTAAATTGACTTCCCATGTGTGATTTATAGCTCACCTTACAAATACGCCACAGCCTTAGGTTCTTCACAAGTGCAATTTATGGCACAGCTTGCTTTAACATTTCAAGGAGTGCAATTTGTAGAATACCTCCAGCTCTAGGGTCTTTTCAAAACCCAAACCCTGGTGTCTTCACTGAAAGGCTTTGGAGTATAGTTGCAATCCAATAATAGGATATTTTGTGTTTCATAGTGGTTATTAAAAGCTCTCCTTGTTTGAAAAGGACTAACCTCCATTTTGTTTGATATCATCATTTCCTAATAAATGTTGACATAAAGAAATGAGATATTTTGCGATTGAAGAACTTTGTCTAAAACGACAATTTCACACTTGAGAATAATGCCAGTCCAACTCAATTTTATTTTTCTGCAGAAGCCGGAAAAGTTAAGTCTCCTAAGTATGAAGTGTCCTCCTTCCGAGCGAAGCTACATGATGCCATTTTGCAGACAGCAGGGCCAGTGTCGACTCGTCGAGCTATTGATTGCAACTGGATACACCTGAAAATTACAGCTCACGATTTCCAAGAGGCTGCTGCTGAACTTGAACAAATGGGCTTTGGGACTTACATCACAGATAAGATGCCAGGTTCTCGTGGAGCAGCTTCAAAAATGTTCCTGAAAAAGGATCCGTCTGAGGTGCAACAAGCATTGGAGTCCAATTTGGATTTGTGTACACATGAAGTTTATAAAACTAGGTTTCATTGTCGACCCACTAAAAAACTTACTTGGAACATGAGGTCGTATCTTGTCTCCAAAGGACTTGTGTCAAAGAATCAGTTCATGTGATTGACAGTTTTTGTAATAAGACTAATAGAGTTCAGACTGCATTTGAGGCCAATAATATTTTGTGTGCAGATTACGTTTATTATAGACTCCACAAAAAAGTTTTAAAGTCAGACAGATGTTTTCTCTAATTTATGTGTTATTCAGATTTACATTTTTCTGTATTGTTAAGCAGCGCTGTCAGAGTTCCAATAGAGGCTCTGCATGCTTTTGTCGATAATAGCTTCAAACAAAGGATTGGAACTAGCATCTTTGGTCGTAATGCAGTGTGTTCAATAAACTGTTTGGGTCACTGTTTGGTGGCGTTTGATTTTGTCTATGGAATTAACAGGTGTGCATGTTGGAGATATTGGTATGCTTTTTTTGTTGAACATTTTGAAAATTCAGCCATGATTTTGGCTAACTTTGTCTCATGCAGGGCCGTGTAGGTGTATTGGAGTCAAATTTGGATGGCCCGACCAATTAAGTTTATTCTTAACTCTAACAAAACTGTTAGAAGGTTAGGTGTCTTCACTGAAGGGCTTTGGAGGTACATAGTTGCAATCCAATAATAGTATTTTTTTCAGTGTGTTTCACAGTGGTTATTGAAAGTTCTGCTTGTTTGAAAAGGACTAACCTCCATTTTGTTTGATATCATCACTTCCTGATTAAATGTTGGGATGTGGAAATTGATTCTTTTTTTGTGATTGAAGACCTTGGTCTAAGACAACAATTTCTTCATTGAGAATAATGCCAGTCCAACTCAATTTTATTTTCCTACAGAAGCCGGAAAAGTTAAGTCTCCTAAGTCCCAAGTGTCCTCCTTCCAAGCGAAGCTTCATGGCAGCTATTTTGCAGACAGCAGGACCAGTGTCATCTCGCCGAGCTATTAATGGCAATTGGACACACTTGAAAATAACGGCTCAAGATTTCCAAGAAGCTGCTACTGATCTTGAACAAATTGGCTTTGGGACTTGCATCACAGATAAAATGCCAGGTTCTCGCGGACCAGCCTCAAAAATGTTCCTGAAAAAGGATCCGTCAGAAGTGCAACAAGCATTGGAGTCCAATTTGGATTTGTGTACACATGAAGTTTATTATACAAGGTTTCATTTTCGACCCACAAAAAAACTCAATTGGAATATGATTTCGTATCTCATCTCCAAAGGACTTGTGTTAAAGGAGCAATTCATGTGATTGACAGTTTCCTGTAATGGCTTTGTCAAGAGTGGAGTCGCTATTTGGTTATGTTTGTAATAGATACATGTACAGGTTACGTTGATAATTAATGAAAGGTTTCATTCAAAACACAAGCAAAGGGCTTCATGTGCAAGTTTATTATTAACATAGGCTTTAATCTGGAAAAATACATCTTATATAACCCTAACACCCAACCCTGCTTTTTGATATCGGAAGTTAAAGAAGATACGAAAAAGGAGAGAAGATGAACAAAGAAGTCACTTGGCACCCCAGGGATTCGAACCTCAGACCCCCTGCATGCCAAGCACACAATCACAGACCGGTAGCTACTCGGGTAACGCTGCATCGGGCAGCAATTCTGTGAGCATTTAACACTTAGGGTGATTGCGTCATTGCAGACTCTGGGATTAACGCATGCGCAGTGGTTTTCATCGTGGTTTTTTGTGGTCTCTATGGGTGTTGGGGTTAACCACATGCTTTAAGATTCCACTTATTGTTAAATTATGTCTTCACTGGAAGGTTTTGTAGGTACACTTCTTGGTCCCCATATCCAATATATATAGTATACTTTTCATGGTGTTTCATAGTGGCTATTAAAAGCTCGCCTTGGGTTGGACTCACCTGCATTTTGATTGATATAATCACTTCCTATGTTGAGATGTTGGAAAGAGATTTTTTGTGATTTGAGAACTTTGTCTAAAAGAACAATTTCACCATTAATGCCAGTCCAACTTGATTTTATTTTTCTCCAGAAGCCAGGAAAGTTTGGTCTCCTGAGTCCCAAGTGTCCTCCATCGGAGCGTAGTTTCATGGCGGCCATTTTGCAAACAGCAGGACCAGTGTCAACTCACATAGCGATTAACAGCAACTGGAAACAACTGAAAATTACAGCTCAAGATTTCCAAGATGCTGCTACTGAACTTGAACAAATGGGCTTTGGGACTTATATCAGCACTTGCATGAGGTCTACAAGAAAAACATCAGCATTCTTGAAAAGGGATCCATCCGAGGTGCACCTTGCATTGGAGTCCAATTTGGATTTGTGTTCTCTAGAAAATTATATTGCTAGGTTTAATTGTCAACCTACCAAAACATTAAGCTGGAATATCAGGTCGTATTTTATCTCCAAAGGACTTGTGTCTAAGAAGCAAATCATGTGATGTAGAGACTGACTTTTTAGGTGTTCTTTTAATTGCTGTCAGAGTTGCATTGAAATCCAATGTAGATCTAGAAATTTATATTGTTAGGTTGCATTGTCAACCCACAAAAAATTAAGCTGGAATATCAGGTTGTATTTTATCTCCAAAGGACTTGTGTCTAAGAAGCAAATCATGTGATGTAGAGACTGACTTTTTAGGTGTTCTTTTAATTGCTGTCAGAGTTGCATTGAAATCCAATGTAGATCTAGAAATTTATATTGTTAGGTTGCATTGTCAACCCACAAAAAAATTAAGCTGGAATATCAGGTTGTATTTTATCTCCAAAGGACTTGTGTCTAAGAAGCAAATCATGTGATGTAGAGACTGACTATTTCTGTGTTCTTTTAATTACTGTCAGAGTTGCATTGAACTCCAATGTAGATCTAGAATATTATATTGTTAGGTTTCATTCATTAAGCTGGAATATCAGGTCGTATTTTATCTCCAAAGGATTTGTATCTAAGAAGCAAATCATGTGATGTAGAGATTGACTTTTTCAGTGTTGTCAGAGTTGCATTGAAATCCAGTGTAGATGTTTCTTTACTTTTGCTAGAATATAGGAATTGATTTGTTTATCACTGCCCTCTATAGGTGACCCCTATGTTCTGACCCCATCAGTAGGCAGCCATTGTTGGGGTATTTCTAAGATTCCAATGAATGCATTGATTTCTATGAAGCTTTGGTATCACAGTATGTAAGGTACTCCCTGTTTCCTACCTGGGTAGATGTGATGATACTTGAATAATATTTTTGTGCGATTTGGTTTAAAATAAAATGACCATTTCACAATTCCGACTATAATTTTGACTCCAACTTGATTTCTTTTATTTCAATCCAGAATTCACCCAAATATGGTCTCCTGAGCGCCAAGTGTCCGCCGTCCAAACGAAGCTTCATGTCGGCTATTTTACAGACAGCAGGACCAGTTTCGATCCACCAGGCTATTCGCTGCAATATGAAACGCCTGAATATAACGGCCCAGGATTTCCAAGAGGCCGCCAGTGAACTTGAACAAATGGGCTTTGGGACTTATATCGCAGCTAATACAACCGGCTCCCGCGGACTACCTTCAAAGGTTTTTGTAAAAAAGGATCCGTCTGATGTGCAACAGGCATTGGAATCTAATTTAGATTTATGTACTCCTGAAGTGTATAATACTAGGTTTAATTGTCCACCGTCAAAATATATAACTTGGCATGTTAGGTCGTATCTTGTCTCCCAAGGACTTGTGTCTAAGAAGTTTTTCATGTGATGTCCAGATTGTATATGACAGTGGAACGTAATTGTCTTTGAGTAGGTTTAAAAATTGATTGATTGGTCATTGGTGGGGCAGGGGGATATTGATCACCATTATTTCTCATAAACCACTATGCCTTCTCCAGTGAATATATTTGTTAGGTTTTTCACGTCACCGGTGAACAATGGTGTCTTTTCTGTATGATCGATATCTGGACTGGTTTCTAAAGATGTGGCTAGAGGGGATGTTATAAATGGTGAAGCAGCTTAAATTGTGTGTGAGGCAATGATTGTGTGTAGCATAGGAACTGCTTTGTTGATCACTTTCCTTTGCTGCAGGTTGATTAGTAGGCCATATTGGGGGTATTTGTTACATTCAAATTCGAGGAGAACCTGAGAACCGGTTCTCCTGAAGGTTCTCGCTGGATTACAACTAGGAGAACCAAAATTGGTTCTTTTAAGCTTCCAAGTCTCGGATCGCATGTTGCGTTATATAATTCTGAAATGTTGGGAAAAAGTTTTCTTCATTTTAGCCGACAATTTATTGTACAATCACAAACAGGGATCCATGGCCCATGCATGTATGTACTTCCAATGTTTATATTACTCCTCGACCATCCCATAATAATAGTTATATGACCTCGCTAGCATAGTAATGAAAACGTCTCCTTTGGTTGTATTTGGTGTGGAAGTGATGATGTAACAGGATTAACTACCATAGCAATAAATGAATACAAATTTTGAATATATCGCCCTGCACTTCAACATTCACGTGAACCAAAGGTTCTCATAAAAGCCCTTTGGGAGAACCTAAACAGGTTCCTGCAATTTATTGCGAATTTGAACCCCCTGTTTAACATTGATAGCCATGAATGTTTTTGTATCGCAGCATCTAACATATTATACTCTGAATTTGCTCATTGGTAGATGCTGAATTTTGTGTTTAATTTCACAACTTGGTATACAGAACAGCAATCTTGACACCACCTTGGTTTCTTTTATTTCACTTCAGAATCCACCAAAGTTTGGTCTCCTGAGTCCAAAGTGTCCTCCTTCAAAACGAAGCTTCATGGCAGCCATTTTGCAGACAGCTGGGCCTGTGTCGACTCGTCAAGCTATTGCCAGCAACTGGAAGCACTTGAGTGTGACGGCTCAGAATTTCTTGGAGGCTGCCGTGGAACTGGATCAAATGGGGTTCGGGACTTATATGACGACTGGGTACTCCAGTGGACAACCGTCAAAGGTTTTCTTGAAAAAGGATCCTTCAAAGGTGAAGGAGGCATTGGAGTCTAATTTGGATCTGTGTACTCCTGAAGTCTATAACACTAGGTTTCATTGTCGACCGTCAAAAGTCATTATTTGGAGTATTAGGTCGTATCTAGTGAATAAAGGACTTGTGTCTAAGAAACAATTCATGTGATATAATTGATGCAGCATGGATGTGGTATTGAGGAATTTATTGTGTTTATTACTAAGGAACTGGAAGTAAATTTTGTCACAAAGGGTCTTATTTCATGTGTGATATTGTTTAGACCTAATGAATACTTTGATAGCTACAATGTAGAAAACATTAGCAGAAAGCACATTTGTGCTGATGTTTACTTGTCAAAAATGAGACTTCAAATATTTCTACTTTAAAGTTGGGGTCAGAGCAGTGCTGAAGACTTCAGCATCGCTGGATATAGATGTTTTGCTGACTTTGAATCATTGCCATGTTCAAGGACTTAGTCCAACACCGCATTAGGGCCTATATTTTTATAGGCCTTTATATTTTATAGTACGGCACATTATCTGATGCTTTACTTGCACTTGTGCTCTCAGTCTGATTTTGAGAGCTTTTGGAAAGTAAGCAGTTGTTCATATCATTCCACTGATGGGCTGATGTGAATTTTGCATATTACTGGTCTGAGTTTGTCGGGCTGTGACACTAGTCATGTGACTCTCTCAGATGGTGCTATGCTCTGAAAAGTTTGATGTTGCTGGTACTTCTTTTCTATGGTGATGTGAATTGGGCTATTCCAATTAAAATCCATATGCCTGCTGTGGAAGACATGACCTTTAAAAATAGCCCACATGGGGGTGTAGATTTCAAATGGAGTCACCCATTCAGGTAAACTCATTTGAAATTTGCACTCCCTGCGTGGAAGATTAACATCATATCTTTCATTGGGGTGTATGCATTTCAACTGGAATAGCCCATTGCTTCTTTGACATGCCTCCACAATGAATCTGTTTCCTTAATGGATTTTTGACATACATTATTATTATAACTTAAAATATGATTTGTGTTGCATAGCTTTTAGTATTTTTCCAAGCGGTTTGCTCACTTGAGATTTTGGTATACATTTAAGTTTACAGAAGGTGACTTTCGATGCAAAGCTTAAGGGGGTACTACACCCCTCAATAAATTTGTGACTATTTTTGCATTTTTCTCAAAAACTAATAACACCCTGGTAACAAAAGTTATGTATATTATAGGGGCAAGGAATCCGATTACTACACTGGAATTTCAGTGACCCAAGATAAGCGGTTCGACACTTGTGATAGAAAATGAGGTACCGCTAGGATGTACCTCATTTCCTATCATATTTACTGAACCGCTTGTCTTGATTCACTGAAATTTCAGTGTAGTAATTGGATTCCTTGCCCCAATAATATACGTAACTTTTGTTACCAGTGTAGTATTAGTTTTTGAGAAAAAAAATGCAAAAATAGTCACAAATTTACCACAGGGGTGTAGTACCCCCTTAATTTGTATTTTGCCCAAACAATTTCCTTATTAAAGATTTTGAGTTGTTTTCATATTTAGGATTTGAACATTGACAGGTTACGGATGTTAAATTGTGATTCGTGTTGCAAAGCTGTTAGTATTTTGTCCAAATCGAATCTAGGATATGAGACATTGGTGTGTTACAGACTTAAAGGAAATCTGTACCATAAACTAATCAATGGCTATATAGTTGCAGTAATAATAAAAACGACAAACAGTAAAAGTCCCAAGCTTATATACGTCCAAATAAAGGAGAAATTCTTAATTCCTTACGACAATCAGCGATCAGTTTGTAATCCATGGTGGCGCCATATTGATACCCGATGTATTTTATTACGCTGTAACAGTACCCCGATTTTGAAACCAGCGAAATCTGTGCCACCAGCCTCGTCCCTCGTGAACTTTGGTGACACGAAGCGAATACTACCAAAGTTCAGATTCAACATTCGTTCAAAAGAAAACGCAACAATTTTTACCCATAAAACTACAGAAGAACATAAAAAAATGTATTTTAAGTAATATTTATGATCAACAATGTCTTTTGAGAATGAAAAGTAAAACAGCACTAAAACCAAAATTCGCTGTAGGGTCGCGAATGCCATACAGCAACACACGCTTCGCCGTGGGTCTGTGTGAAAGGTTACACTACCGTTTGTGGCAGAAAGGATTCACAAGCCGCTATCATGGCGGCTCCCTTGAATCGCAGAAACGAAGGATTAAAAGTGCTTTTTCTTAGCGTCTGGTATGTTTAATCTAGGGGTATATAACTATATTAGCCATTGATTAGTTTATGGTACAGATTTCCTTTAACAAAATGAAAATTTTGTTGCATAGGTTATTATTGTTTCACCTAAGCTGTTTCGTCATCTTGAATTTTTAGACTCGAATATGTTACAGTTCCAGAATAAGAATGATGTTGCAAAGGTTTTTTAGTTTAATATGTTGGCCAAGCTGTTTTCGTATTTTAATATTTACAGGTTACAGATGCAGAATTGTGATTTGTGTTGCAAAGCATTTAGTATTTTCCCAAGCCGTTAACATATCTAGGATTTTGAAACACAGAGAAATGTTACAGTACAAAATGTGAATTGGATTGCCACAGGTGTTTAGTGTTTCATTATCCTACATGTTGTATTAGGCATATGAATTTACAGTGAGGTTGGATGTGGATGGAGCCAGAGTACCAAATGGTGTTTTTGTTGTTATTTATCATAATTTCGCTTTCTGTTTTCCTTATTGTTGGCAAATAGCTGTCCGTATAGTTACTTCTATTTTCACATAGCTTTGGGTACTGTGGTTTTCACTCTTAATAACAACTTGATTCTGCTTGCATTACAGAATGAAATTAGGTATTCCAATTCTGGAATCTTGGATCAAAATAACGTTGTCTCGCGACGATCCATCATGGCAGCCATCTTGCAGACATTGGGTCCAGTGTCCACCTGTCAAACTATACGCGGAAACTGGCATTTCCTACGAGTGGCTACGTCGGACCAGTTTGAAGCAGCCGGTAAAGAGCTGGAGAATCGTGGCTTTGGAAATATGATCTCCCTCAGCGGGAGTCGAGGGCGTATGATTTTCGTCAAGAAGCCTCCCGAAGAAGTTCAGCAGCCTCTTGCAACCAATCCTGATCTGTGCCGACTGGATCTGTACAGTGCAAGATTTCACAGACCGGCTACGAAAAAACTAAACTTGAAAACGCGCGCGCAGTTGGCAGCTACTGGGCTTGTGTCTGAAAAACAGTTGATGTGATATGATTGGTGGAAAATGTAAAATGATAACAAATATTTATCAAAATACAATATTAATTGTGCATCAAATATTATTCTTTCGAAAGATTTAAGCCAGGAACGGACAGCCAAACAGATACCATTCTTGGCCGTGATTTAAACCCAGTGCCTCCTGGGTCTCTGGAGAGCACTTTTACCAACTGAGGTATCAATATAAAGCTGAGAGTCATATTTAGGCCTAAAAATTGTTTGATTGGCGTAACATTAAAAAGGCCTTGGAACTTATGTTGAAGCCTATGGCTAGCACAGAGAGCATTAAGCATAAATAGTTTTATTAGTTTTGACCAAAGCATTAGTAAATCAAATTAAATTGTCAAACTTGCTTGTAGTCTTCTCAGGCTTCTGTATGATAGATGCAGAAAAATGGACCTAAGCTATTCTCTTTTTTGAACATTCCACTTTCAGACTACCCTGTTGTGATTTCATGTTATGATAACATATTGAATATGGATCTCGAACGAAATGCATTTGGAGGATATACTAAAATTTATGTATGATTTGATGCATGGATATTATATGGACTGTTGTATTGTTTGTGGACTCTTGAAGCTAAAAGCATTGTATTCATACTCATAGAGTAACTTGTCAATTAAGATGTCAATTTTGGTGAGTTTTTTTCTTCTTCAAAATGGTGTATAGTTGGCAAGTATTTTATGTTGGTTTAATTCTCAGTCTGTATGAGGCCCAATTTTGTTAATGACATTTGCTGATTTTGTTTTTGTGACTTGTGCTCTTTTTGATGGTGTGTTTTTGTTGGTGTTATTAAACCATTGAGACAACTCAAGTCGTGGAATAATTCAGTCATCTTAATAGTATGACCAAACCATTGACAACTCAACTCATGTGGAACCATTCAGTCGTCTTAATTTTTTGGTGATTTCATTTATTTCCCAATACAGGATGAGCCCATCAAGATCTCCCGATCTGGAATCCTGAGTCCAGCGACCCCGTTGTCAAGTCAAAGCATTAAAATGGCAATTCTGCAAACCGCAGGCCCAGTTTCAATATGTCGGGCTATCCGAGCTAACTGGAAGGGTTTGAAGACGGCAACCAGCAGCCAGTTTCGAGCAGCTGCTTACGAACTTGCAAATGCTGGCTTCGGGATCGTTGTGGGTCTGTCTTCGCAGCACGTGTTTGTAAAGAAGAACCCAACGGAAGCTGCTGGTGCTCTGCAAACGTACCCAGATCTGTGCTTGCCGGATGTGTACGCGAAGAGATATAATCGGCCTGCGTCTAAAGTGATTAATTGGCATGTAAGGTCTCAGTTGGTTTCTATGAAACTTGTGTCACAGAAACAGTTCTTGTAGGTTGGGAATGGACGAGATGGCTACAAGTGCCATGTAAGATCTGTAATTTGGTAACCCAATTGGACAAGATTTCTGTCCCAAACCCGCAATTTGGTAGCCGAATTGGGCAAGTTTTTTGTCCCAAACCCGCAATTTGGTAGCCCAATTGGGCAAGTTTTCTGTCCAAAACCCACAATTTGGTAGCCCAATTGGACAAGTTTTCTGTCCAAAGCTCACAATTTGGTAGCCCAATTAGGTGAGGTTTTTGTCCCAAACCTGCAATTTGGTAGCCCAATTGGGCAAGTTTTGTGTCCAAAACCCACAATTTGGTAGCCCAATTGGGCGATGTTTTTGTCCCAAACCCAAGATTTTGTACCCCCATTGGGCGATTTTTCCTGTCCCAAACCAATGGTTAAGAGAAAAAGTGGGCTACTTTTTGATGATTTGATCTGTGACTTGGACTGCAATTTTTTGACAACTCTGAAATATAAGTAAGGACAAGATGTTTTTGGAGTTCAAACTGTGACATTGTATTCATTTGGTGGCTCATGCTTTTGGTTGCACCTGCATAACGAGAGTTCCTTCATGTGGATTACCTGTACCTATATCTGTACCTATAATTTGTTAATTGGACATTTTTTTTTTATCATTTAATTTTTTGAGCATTTTGAAATGACCATTCATACATGTATACATAAAATTTATAAACTTGTGACACATTGTACATTGTTGGACCAGAGCTAGGCACTTTACTGTGTGAGTGTTTTTGTGTGTTGATCATGAAATAGTAAAAGTAGAATGTTTTTTAAAAACAGTGTTATTGGACTATTCCAGATAAAATGCATACACCCCATATGGAAGACAATGACCTTAATCTTCCACACAGGGAAGGTGAATTTCAAATGGGGTAACATGAATGGGTGACACATTTAAATCTCTGTAGTGTATGGATAATTAAGGTCATGTCTTCCATAGGGGTGTATGGATTATAACGGGAATATCCCATTTGGGTATGATGTTTTTTTATACCGTCAGTTCAAATAATGAACCCCTTGTATATAGATAGTGTAATTATGAGATGCAAAATTTACTTGTTATAACTCCATAATGTACAATACAGTAAAAATGTTCTTCACTTACACATTAGGAACTCGCTGTGCACCTGTACTGTAAATCCAGTCGACAGTGATGCGTTTAGGTGAGACTCCTTAACATGTCTTATCTAAACATATGCCTCCCTGGATTTGGTATAGGTAGAGTTTTTATAGTTTTCTAAAATGATAAAGAGTGATAGATTATGCTAAAGAAATATGTGACATGATCAAGGGGAATGAGTCACATGTCGACCCTGGTCGAAAATAAGTTTTACATATATTTCTAAAGAGGACATTTCGAGCTTTCAGAAACTGAAATTCCCATGTTGATAAGACTTTTCGTTACGAAGTTATGTCAATTTATCAATTGTTGAAAACTATATAAAACAAAGAATTTTAACACTTTCTTTGTCAATATCTCAAAATCAATATTAGCGACATCCGACTCATTTCCCTTGATCGTGTCACATATAAGTGTTTCTAATTCTGTGGTTACAACTCAATTCAACAACTCTTCCTATACTTTTGTACAGGAGACAACCGTTGTTAATCCGTGATGAATCCACACTTTTGCAGTAAGCGTATACGCGAACGCCAGCGCACATCAGCGTTACGCGTGAGCGCGTAAAATTCGTCATGTCTGGAATGTGTGTGTGTATCATGCTTACAAGTTGAATTCAGTATTTTGGAAGTATCGGATAAAGATAGCCGTTTTATTCAGTTTTATTGCTGATATCAACAGAAATCACCGATGTCTTTTTGTAAGGCTGACTGTCAATGATTAACTGACAGTCTCATGAAATAATCATGTGAATTATACAATCTTTAGCTTGTTTTCTTTGTTGAAAGGGATTCAATCATGAAACATGATTGATTCTCTAATTCAATAAAAATGTCATTCACGTAATAACTTGTTTGTGTTGCCGCACTGTATATAATCCAGGTGACAGTGATTCATTAGGCTATTGCAGTTTAAATCCTTACACCCCCTGTGGAAGACATGATCTTAATCTCCCACACAAGGAGTGTAGATTTCAAATGGAGTCAGCCATTCAGGTAACCCCATTTAAAATTCACACTCCCTGTGCGGAAGAGTACGGTTATGTCTTCCACAGGGGATGCATGGATTTCAACTGGATTAGTCCATTTAGATGGGGTCTTTCATGTAGCTTACATAAACGCTGTTGCCTGGATTTAGTATGGGCAGAGTAGTTGTGGTTTCTGAATTGATTATGTTGCTGCTTTCACATCAAACATCCCAAAAATGTGATGTGAAAACAAATTAAAGATACTCACTTCCGTTGTTTTATGTTAATGCCATGGAATCAATACTGGGTGTATCTCATATGTCACAATTTTAAATAATTCTTTAAACTCGATTTTATTTTTATGTTGGGAGTATATAGCATGATGTCGGCTATGCCAAAATTCACATGATTACTGTGTAAGTGGGCATCTTTGTGCTACATTCTCTTGGTCGGGCTGACGTCAAAAAGGGGAAATAGCCTAGTAAAACTAGTGTGCGCATGTGCAGCGCATGTGCAGTTCCCCTTTCTCGAGCTGGTTGCTATGCGCACGCTTGTGCAAAGGGGACGAATGGGACAATGTTCCCGGATGTCCGACCGAGTGAATTGTGCTGTTCCATGTGAAATCAACACTCCCCTATTGAAGATTTAGCTAAATTCTTCAACAGAGGGAGTGTGGGTTTCAATTAGAATATACAATTTTGGGTAACTTCCATTTGAAATACACAATTTGTGGAAAATAAATCATATGCAGAGGGGATCGTGGGTTTCAACATAAATAACCCTGACAATTCCATTTGAAAAACATGCTCCCTCTGTGGAAGATTTTTCTTAAATCTTCACAGTGGTATGACGTATGAACATGATTTTATCACGTTTTGCATCTATTATGTTTTTATCACTTTGCAAGCAGCTACCACGAAAATAACAAGGCACAAAATATATTACTTTTGTATATGGTCGTTGTAAGGAAGCTTATAATCGTGGATTTAAAAAACAAGTGAAACCGTTAAAACTGGCAAAGTGCAAAAAATTAAACAAAATTTTCCACTTTTTACCTTGTGCCAGAGCATCAAATCATTTGAAAATGAATATTCATAAATATTCTGGTAGTTGCCGTACCGAAATTTATTATTGGTCAAACGAAAGTGTATTAATTATGTATGTATAGTTTTGTTGTAAATATGTTGAATATTACTAAGCATGTTGCTTGTTATCGTTCAGTAGTTGTGAAAGAGATAAGCTATTTTTTACAATGTATTTAAATCGCTGACAAATAAAAGAGTTTTAAACTTGAATTGACCGTGTTGTTATGTCGATTTTTGTGTGTTTTTCATGTAGATAATCAGTGTAATACGAGTCCGATTTGACTACTAAGTAGACCCTATAGAGTTATTCTAGTTGAAATCCATACACCCTGTTTGGAAGACCTACCTTAATCTTCCACGCAGGGAGTGTAGATTTCAAATGGAATTGCTCATTCAGGTGACTCCCATTTCAAATATCCGCCCCCCCCCCCTGTGCAGAAGATTAAAGCCATAATGTGTGATTTGCCTAAAGAATTCCTATTTAAATGTTAGTTTTCACTGATCACATTGTCCCCTTTTAATTTTGAGCCAAACAAATGAGGCAAAACAAAGAAAATTGCCATTTCAATTCAGCGCCTACAATGCGTATATTAGCTCGCCGATTGTATTATCATGAACATTGGCGTAGCTTCACACAGCTAGGATGAACAAACAAGATATAAGATGAATAGTGATATGCACACAGTTTATACGTCAAGACGCAAGACAAATATCGATCTGCTCACAGTTTATACGTCAATGATTTGATAATACACATACCGTATTTCGTCATACATTTTCCAAACGGGGGGGCGTTTATTCAAGGTCAATTTTAGAACGATAATTCACGTTAAAATCATTAGGTAAACTTAAAACTCACGCTAAAATGACGAACTATGAACTAGAAACACTGACTTCTGGTTCACTTCGGGTTTCAATCCAGATTTTAAGCCAAAAGTGACGCTATTATTGACCATGTGTGCAACTTGGTAAGCTTACTACACAAGATAGCATGGAAATATCGGCCTTTTGAAACATCTTGGTTGAAAAAAGTGGTGGGGCGTTTATTTGAGGGGGGGCGACTATTTGACTTGAAATGCGGTACACGCGATGTGTTTAGCCACAACTCTGAATAAACCAGAGATCTAATATAAAAACTTAAATTTTACTCTAATTAAAGCTCTTCAGGCTTAGTCTTTCACATGGTATTTTAGTACACCATTAGGCATTGCAATCATGCAAAAACTAGAAATTCAACAAAAATTGAGGGGATCGATGTGGAGCAAATCACACATAGCTTCAAGGTCATGTTTTCCATAGAGGGTGTATGGATTCAACTGGTAATATAAGTCTGAAGACATGCCCCAAATCTCCCACACAGGGGGTGTAGATTTCAAATGGAGTCATTCATTCAGGTAAACCCATTTGAAATTCACATTCCCTGTGTGGAAGATTAAGGTCATGTCTTCCATGGGGGTGTATGGATTTCAACTGTAAGAGCCCATTGATTGGATGAATTTTGAGTAAAAGGAATATAGCATATGGGTCAGTCCATATCAAAACAGATTGAGTGTACACCCACTCTCTTGGATTTTGCTCTCCTTTGGCTCAGGGGTACCTTTCATGGATCCCTAGGTGAGGTCACAAGAAAAAATTCAAATTCCATTTCGTTTTGAATGGCTGGCAATCAAAGTTTGGCGACCTCGAACAAAATTGGGAATTTAAGGGTCCAAATGACAAAGTGCTCTCTTTGAGGGCACTTTCTTCTTAATTGAATCAGTTGTGATCCTCTTTTTGAATGTGGTCACTCACTGGCTGTGTCTGAAATACCTAATGCCAAAAAGATAGATTTGAATTTCGTTGGGATTTCAGAGGGGTCAAAATCAGCACTTCGTACTGTTCAATCAAATTATCTTGATTTTGAAGGACCCATGATGATGTCACAGTGCACTTATAGGTCCTAATTATGTTCAGAATGGATTAACCATATGCCAATGTCTATGAGCAATTCAAAAGAAGAGAAATTTCTAGACCCCTACAGAATTTTAGGCCACCCCTAAAGTGGTTCAGCCACAAATGGCACTTAAAATCGGCAAATTTTGACCCCTAATAACTTTAGGTGTACACCAGATATGAATTTCTAGTCTTTTGCATCTGAAAGAATGTAGTTTAATGTTACTAGGAACATAAGATTTGTTTTGTATTTTTGTGTTTTAGTATTAAGTTGACGCTTTCAAAAATAGTCATTTTTGCCTAACATACCATGCATACAGGATGCCAATTTTAGTATGATATTTTTTTTATATTTTGATCACTTTATAGCCATTTTATTATTTATCCTGATATTTCAAGTTGCTCTGGAGTCAAGTAATAAGAAAAAACTACTTTCTAATCCTCTGTATGGATTTTTAAGGGGGTCAAAAATGCACTTCCTGGCAACGATGCACATGCAAAGTACAGGCTGGGGGGTCAAATTTTCAGAATGCTCCCAATTATGTCAAGTAATATATCAAATTACTCGTATGGTCATGAGGATTCCAAAATGTATAGTTTGTTATGTGTCAGACCTTTCAGGAGGGCGCTATGACGAAAAATGTTCATAGGTCAACGACCTTTTTGAATTCTGACCATAGTTAACAACGTCTGATTTTGGTAATTTTGGTGTCTAATTATATATGTTTTCTTGCATGAGAAATACAACTAAGCAAATTAAAAAACTATACAAGGAACCGATGACCCTCTTTTGCAATATGTCTGCCAAAAGCGTCCATATTGTAATAAGGAGGTCATTGGTTCCTTGTACAGTTTTTTAAGTTATGAGTTGTATTCTCTCATGCAAGAAAACATAATTAGACACCAAAATCGGACGTTGTTAACTATGTAATAACAGGACAAATAAGACAATGATCAAAAATAGAAAAAAGGGTATGTTGAAATTGACATTTTGTACCCATAACCTGTACATTATTAGTCAAACATTGGGATTTTGGGACCATCAACTTAGTATCAAAACACAAAAATACAAAACAAATCTTATGTTCCTAGTAACATTAGACTACATTCTTTCAGATGCAAAAGACTAGAAATTCATATCTGGTGTACACCTAAAGTTATTAGGTGTCAAAATTTGCCGATTTTAAGCGCCATTTGTGGCTGAACAACTTTAGGGGGCCTAAAATTCTGTAGGGGGTCTAGAAATTTCTTTTTTTGAATTGCTCATAGACATTGGCACATGGTTAATCCATTCTGAACATAATTAGGACCTATAAGTGAACTGTGACATTATCATGGGTCCTTCAAAATCAAAGATAATTTGATTGAACAGTACGAAGTGCTGATTTTGACCCCCTGAAATTCCAACAAAATTCAAATCAATCTTTTTTGGCATTAGGCATTTCAGACACAGCCAGTGAGTGACCACATTCAAAAAGAGGGTCACAACTGATTTAATTAAGAAAAAGTGCCCTCAAAGAGAGCACTTTGTCATTTGGACCCTTAAATTCCCAATTTTGGTCGAGGTCGCCAAACTTTGATTGCCCGCCATTCAAAACGAAATGGAATTTGAATTTTTTCTTGTGACCTCACCTAGGGATCCATGAAAGGTACCCCTGAGCCAAAGGAGAGCAAAATCCAAGAGGGTGGGTGTACACTCAATCTGTTTTGATATGGACTGACCCATATGTTGTGCAGCAGACAAATGAGAACCCTAAATTTAATTGATATAAAACTAGATTAAAATACCAAATGTGATAATGGTGAGTGTCTATAGCTAACATTATCTTATAGTGAGCAAACTGGTCATCATGCAAAATTAACCCTCTCCGTGCGGGTGTCGACTGCAGACGACAAATTTCTTTTTTTTTTTTTTTTGTAATGTAATTGTACATTTTCATGAACATAGTTGGAATCAGCATGAAAAATGCATTGAAATGAATACAAACAAGCTTAGTTTTCGGTTCAGTGATTCTTAAGATAGGTCTTGACTCTTGATATTTTGAGAAAATATCCCAAAATTTTTATGTTGAAGCCTCTGTGGCTAGCATTAATTCTGTATGTAAATATATGTACGTGCAGATGGTAGTTGCATACTGGTTGAACCTCTAGAACTAAAGCATGGTTATTGTTTGAAGGTCAAACTTGGATCAGGAACTGCTAGGATACTGGTATTTGGTATTTGAAACTAATGTCATGGATTCAAGAATATATTGGAGCGCTAAGTTTGAAAATGCTTTTTCATTGTGATGATATTTTTAAGACCGCTACCCATCCATGTCTTCCTTCTTTCACTTGCTAATGCTGTTGAAAAACAAGAAGTTCATCAAGTGACATCCTTTTCTGTATCCCCCTACTTCACAGAAACGGCGGCAGAAACCCGGACGTCTGGCCCAGCATTCCATGTTATCTCGACAGAATGTGATGACTGCGATTCTCCAAACGGCAGGTCCAGTATCCACACGCTATGCCATACGGCAGAACTGGAGATTCCTGCGCAACGTCCCTACAGATGAGTTCATACAGGCGGCCACAGTGCTTGAAACTTTACACTTAGGAACTCTTGTAACCTTGGGAAAAACCGTATCGTCTCGAGTGTTTGTAAAGCGCCCTCCAGTGGAAGTCTTTGATCTCTTGAAGGCTAATCTAAGTCTCTGTGATCCAGAGATATATGCGGAGCGATATAAAAAGCCTGCAGCCAAATCAATAACATTTGCTGTGAGAGCTGGGCTTGTGAGAATGAAACTTGTGTCAGAGAAACAGTTTATGTGACTTGAAACTTATTGCGGAGAAAAATTTCTGACTGTACTGTAAATAATCATGCTTGCCTTTGCTAGTTCAGTAGTTCAATGAGGTTATGTTATTTTGGCAGGAAAATGGTTATGGCCATGTGTTTTGAGTTGGTAGATTTTTCGGTACTCAAAATTTCCAATTTTTTTCCCGCTTTTTGATACAAATATAATTATTTGTTAACTAAACCCATAAGTACAAGAAAAGTATACATTTCCTGACAGGAAATTAAACAGGGAATCCAAAAATGATATTAGTTTCCCAGTAGGAAGATTGGTTAGGGAGGTAGTGGAAGTTGAATAGCAACATTTTCCATAAAAAATGTTCTACCTTAAGTGGAATATATTTTTTACATATTATACCCTATGCTGAAAAGAACATCATATTTGAGTTCCTTGGCTCAAGAGCTTTAAAAAAATGTATACTTTTATTGTGATACCTACTACAGGTTTCACTGTGTGCGAACATATTTGAAACACCCATTTGAGGCATTTCGAATAGGGATTTACACACAAACAGTGCAATTTAAGGCATTTTCTGTAATCAAATGATTTGCACTAGAAATTCACTGAATTTTAGGACAGAGTTACCGTTCCGTTTTTAGTTTCTAAATTATTGTTCTTAAGTCTTTAAAACATAAAATCAATTAAAAGAAGCAAATATTTCAATATAACACCATTTTTTTGAAATTTTTAGTTAAATTTACATATCAATCCTCCATATCAATCCTCGGCTCCACCCTGTCATTTTTTTAACTAAAATCAAATAACTTGGATAGAATGGTAAATGCTACATAAAATGTTATGGTATCAATACAAAGGTCTCATCAAAAGCTTTAAATTGATAGGTAATTTGTCTAGGTAGCTGACACCCTTGACTTAAAAATAATAATAATTAGCACAAAAAATCTCGCACAAAAGTACTGCTCCACCCTATTGGTGTACCCAGTTTAAAACGCATGGCCTTATACAACTCCCCAACATACATTTTGGAATAATAGTATGCAGTAGACATTGTGTGGCGATCATTTTGATCATAGTTCAGGACTCCAAAGCATTATTCAGTTGACATTTGGATTACATGTAACACTTTAAAGGGGAATCATGCTTAGTTATTTAGTACTTGAATGAAGATATGTTTTTAAAGTAATGTAGATTTATGAGATTTTAAAGTAATGTAGATTTAGGCAATGAAGGGAGTATCTAGAATAGTGATTGTGTTGAACATAATAAATGTAAGGCTTCTTGAAGAGCATTGTCACCTAATTGGATTATTGGAATTTTTTGTTCATAAAGGCTGAATTGATGGTTTGAAATGTTTTCAGTGGGAATATTTGTTCCAATTGTTTTGACTGTTTAGCATTTTAATTATTCAGGCTTATAGCTAGTTTTAGCTGTCTCAATGTCTCAATTAAATGTCTAAAAGCTATCTTTGTCATCATCAACACGCAACATTACCATACAAACATATCAGACATGGACACAGTGACAATACTATCAACAACATCTTGTATCGTAACATTAACAGCTAATCATGAACCAACAATTTTTTGTAGTTTTGGTTGTGGTGAATTAAACTTTAATACATGATAACCAAACTGACAGTACTTTATTTCATTTAGTCTGTATCATTATGGTTGTGGGGAATTAACCCCATGAAAACTACCTGCCGATTGGCCAAAATGAAGTTTTCATTATCAATTGGACCAATCGGCAACATTGTTAGAATAATTTCACCACACAAATTGGGGTGAATTATTTGCAAAGCTCCATTCTGATTGGTGATTAAAGTGAAGATATCATGTAATTGACCAATCAGAGGCAATGTTAGATTGGCAGGTAGTGCTCAGGGGTTAATATGAAAGCCAAACTGTGGAGTGGTTGACAGTATTTTATTTCATTTACCCTGTTGTACAGATAACTGATCCTGTCAACCCGGATGGTAATGAAGCTGCCAAGCAACCACCAGCTTTCACCACCAGGAGCATCATGTCCGCTATCGTGCAGACAGCAGGACCCGTGGCAATCACCAACTCCCTCCGCCAAAACCGCAAAATATTCCGCAATATCTCAGCGCAGCAGTTCCTCGAAGCCGCAAACGAGCTTCAAGATCTTGGAGTTGGTAACTTGGTGGACGTCACAACTACAGGGTCCTGCACTTCGGTGTTTGTCAAGAATCCTCCAAATATGGTAGAAGAGATCTTGGGTTCAAATCCTGATTTGTGTGACGTGGCAGTGTATTCAACACGATATAATGCGGCAGCATCAAAATCTATCAGTTTTACGTTGCGTGGAAGACTTGTTGCTATGAAATTGGTTTCTAAAAACCACTTCATGTGATGAGCTGAAATGACTATTAAAATATTGTTGAAACAAACGTATAAACAAATAATATCACTCAGTAGAAAAAGTTTTAACATATATTTGATTACACAGACATACAGCACATCATATATTAGAATGAGATATGGCAAATACAAATGCTTGTGAACACAATGATCCATACAAGTTAACTTTTTCAGCAGCATTTTCATATTTCTAACACCCCAGATCTTAAAATTTTCTTAAACTTGTCTTACTTATCAATGGGATAATACAGCTGAAATCCATTCACCGTCTATGGAAGATGTGACCTTACTCTTCCACATAGCGAGTGTGAATTTCAAATGGGGTTACCTGAATGCGTGACTCCATTAGAAATCTACACCCCTCTGTATGAAACTAAGATCACAGGATTCATGTTTTTCATAGGGGTGTATGGATTGCAGATGGAATAGCCCAGTCATTATGTTTGGTTCTGAGTTGCTCTCATTGCTTGTTCAGTTTATAAATGGTTAATTTTTTGTATTATTGGCGAACCGGGAAAGATAATTAAATCATCTGAGGATAGGCGTAACTGTATGTTTGGTAGATTAAAAAACTAATAGGTAACATGGAAATTGATACATAGGTCAATGTGAAGCATATTGTTATATGAAATAATCAAAAGCGACTTGTGGGTGAAATCCATTGTGCTATTCCAATTGAAATCCATACACCCCTATGGAAGATATTATTTCCAACACAGGGTGTAGATTTCAAATGGAATCACCCATTCCGGTAAACCCATTTGAAATTCACACTTTGTGTTATGGGTAATTTGGTTACCAAAAAGAAACCACAAGTACATAAGGGGCTAGTCTCTGAAGTTCAAAGTCTGGATTAATATTGGGTCTCCTCTACACCCATGCATGTTATTTCTCTGTGTGTGATTGCATTTAGTATCATTTTAAAATGGAGTCTGCAAGATATTTACTTAAAAATGGTTTTTGTCACTGGAGTATTTCGTGCTCATTTGGAAGTCTGGTTATATTCCCATACCCAATTCGGATAACATTTTAGGTAAGAAGTGAGGGTCTATTCCCATCTCGGTAGGATATCATCTGTATCTTCTCTGTTCTCCTGTGTTTCACTATGGACCACAATGGCCTCATCCCAATGGCATAGTTCAATAACCTCAATTAAACAATCATAGTGCAAAATTTGACCTCATGTTGCAGAGTATGAGTTTTTGTACCCAAATTGTCAAAGGTCATTCAATGATTGTACAAATGTATTGGAGTCAAAGAATTGTGCCCTAATTGATGAGCATGTTGTGGATCCTATTGTTTTATCCAAATGGCCTGCATGCCATGCAATATTCATACACAAGCCTTACACATTTTGCTTTCCTCCACTATTCCTTTGTAACTTTGCAGAATGATTGTTAGAACAAACAAGCATTCAAACATTCCTTTCTTCTTTTCTTACTTGATTTGCAGAGAAGGGACAGATTAGCTCGCTCGCATGTCGGCGTGACAAAACGAGGCATTATGTCGGCCATTTTGCAGACCAGAGGCCCTATCAGCACCTTTGGTGCGATTCGACGCAACTGGGATTACCTGCGATCCATGAGTAGTGCAGATTTTGTGAATGCCGCCACCGCGCTTCAGACATTGGGGTTTGGGATTTATACCAACGCCGATCCAGAACAAAGGAATAGGCAGTTTGTGTTCATCAAAAAAGAAGCGTATGAAGTAGTGCAGCTATTGCAAGATAATGAAGATCTGTGTACATATGAGAAGTATATCGATAGGTACCATCAGTCACCTTCAAAGACTATCAGTCTGGCGTTGAAGGCTAACCTTGTCAAACAAAAACTGATATCGGAGAAAGCTCTGCAGTAGATGCAGTGAACATAGGAAGTCTGTTTTATTTAAAAGTTCACCTTTTAAGGCTTTCCGGACAGAAATCTATCGGAGGAAGTCTTAAATGTTCACCTTTTAAGGCTTGCAGGACAGAAATGGATATCGGAGAAAGCACTGCGGTAGATGGAGGATAAAAGAGAGGAATATCTGTTTTGAAAAGTTTTTAAATATCTGTTTTGTCACTGTAGTGTAAATCTTGTTCTATCATATTATGATTGTCCTTCCATGTGTTTGTTATATAGGAAGTCAGCATTAGGCTGAGCATTTGACTCGTATGTGTATATAAGAGGTGCAGGGAGCAGTACAAAATTAATTAGAAAATTGAATCAAAAGAAAAAAATGTTTGACTACTTTATTTTAAGGAATGGCTTTTGTTTTAAGTGTGGGTATATATTGAACTCACACACTGCAAGTTACCAGGATATCAATTTTCTTGTATTAGGTATTTACAGCTAATTGGAAGTTGGTGCTATAAATTAAAATTGGCAGGTTTGTGTGGCGAGAAGCAAAGTGGTTTTGGAGTAGACTACTCATTAGCATAACTTCAGGTATTATTAGCATAATTGGGGCATTTGAAGCACCCTAGCATACACGTTTGTGAATTTACGCAACTGTAACATGGGACTTCCTTGACCTGAGCATTTCGAATAATTTTGCCAAACATGGTTACAGCTACAGACTTTTCATCAATACTCACAACATTTACCCAGCTTATAATGAAACATCCTTACAATACACCCAACATGCATACTATGTACAGAAGCATGTACTCGTAACCTTAGTTACTAACTGCATGATTTAATGAAGGAAGAAATGTAAAACTATCACTTTCTTCTTTCTCTTTGCAGAGAAGGAAAAGATCAACCAAACGTGGCCATTACCCCGTACCTACCCAAAGAGACGTAATGTCTGCGATTCTGCAGATCAAAGGTCCCATCAGCACTGCGAGAGTCGTCGGTCGCAATTGGGAGAACCTGCGCAGCATCACCACTAGTGATTTTCAGAATGCTGCGACAGAGTTGGAAAATTTGGGTTTGGGGACCTTGACAAGTGCGGATCCTAATAGGAAAAACTTGCGCACTGTGTTCCTTAAGAAAGAGCCACAGGAAGTAGTGAATATTTTGTGGGGCAATCCTGATTTGTGTTCTTTTGAGAAGTATGAGGATAGATATCATCAGTCGCCTTCTAAGTCTATTAGCTTGGCTGTGAAGGCTAGCCTTGTTAAACAAAAACTTGTATCGGAAAAGGCAATGCAGTAGTCCTCATTTAGATACGATTTTTGGTTAGGTTTATTTTCCTTCTGGTGTATCACATTATGCTATATCAGATACAGAAACTTTTGAGCTGAATGGATTGTATAAGATTGGTCCGACAAACTGGTGTCGGAAAGGCATTGTATTAGTCCATATGAAGGTAGCAGTGCAGTCATCTTCCACTGGGATGTGTGGGTTTTTCAAATGGAATAACTCCTTTTAGTCATCCACATACATCTCTAGGTTGGGTATTTTGTTTGCATGCATGATAGGCTCTGTAGTGTATCACATATCTACAGCACATGGGTGCTTAAATGGGTTCTCGGTTCTGGATGTGATTTGGGTGTGCTTCTGCCTTTATCGTACAATCCCTATAGGATCGTACCCAAGAAAATATACCCAATATATGTAATAAACAATACACACCTGTGGGCACAAAGTTTCCTTATTTTCATAAAGATTGAAATAATTATGATATTTATAATATGGATCAATATGCCACTTAAGGCTTAACCTGTGTAGTCCCAAATTGTTGCATATTAATTTGTTTTATTTATTGGCTATTTCGTTAGTTGCACACAGTTTTTGAGTGGTACCGAATAAGGTTGGAGCTTTGACATTCTCATCTACCAGTACACAGTTCTTAACCCCGATAGGCTTCTACATGCATAGAATGACCTTTTGAGTGTGTTGGGTACAAAAACTCATACACACGATTTGAGGTCAACTGTGAGCTATGTTTGTTAATTGGAAGTTACTGTACATTGTCATGAGATGAGATCATTTTGTCGTATACCTATTTTTTTTAACTGTGTGTTATTATTGTGTTATTGTGTACACATAGACTTACAATTTCCAAAAATGAAGGAAATGTGAATGTCATACTTCCGTTTCATAAAGCAAAATCATGAACAAAGTTACGTAAAACATTTGATATTCTTAATCTTACAGAAATACCACGGCAAAGGTCGTCTCCTGGGGCAAAACTCGGAGAAAACAAAGCGTAACATAATGGCGGCCATTATGCAGTGCGCTGGTCCTGTCTCCACACAGATAACCATCCGTCAGAACTGGAGATTCCTTCGCAATGCATCTTCTAGCGAGTTCATAGAGGGCGCTGTTGCCTTAGAACGAGCGGGGTTTGGAAAGTTAGTATGTTGTGGCGGAGACAAAGGTAGCGTTAGCAAAGTCTTTGTCAAGAGGAAACCGGAGGAGATTTTGGGGATCCTGAGTGCAAATCCAGATTTGTGTTATCCTGATATTTATCCAGCGCGATACGCTCTAACCCCCTCTAAGTGTTTGCCATTATCTCTTAGAAGTAAGCTGGTGTCGATGAAAGTGGTCGGTCAGAAACAAATGATGTGATGTATGGTCATCGTAGGTCTTTGGGCACTTAGGCAGGTAAAAAGTTTTACCAGTTTTGTGAGTCTGGGGTCTGGTATTCCCTGTTGCAGATGGGGAAGTTACATGCATAATGGTTCATTTTAAAAACGAATAAACTGTATACAGATTTGAGCATATATGAATGCGTTTGACTAAAACTGGTAAAAAAACCATGGAAGTTCAATGGTTGTGTGCTGTTTATAATATGTAGGTTTTTTTTTCTGTAATATTGCATTGTGAAATCTGAGTACTGAATGACTTTATATCAAGAAATCCATGAACAGTGTATCGTTGAAAAACTTGTTTTGATGTTCATTGTATAATACGAGGGGGGTATCCAAAGGTTTTTGACATCACTCAGAAGTGAAAGAGCTATGCCGATGAAATTTTGTCAGTGTAATCACTAGTCCTTATGTACATTATGGTCCAAAAATGGCCTCATAGGTATGTTTACTTTCTTCACAGGTGGCACTAGATGGGACGTAGGCGCATAACCTTTTCATGATAAGATCCTCCACTTTCTTGAGTTTCTTCACTGTGGCCGCATCATCCGTAAGTGATGGACGTCCACTTCTTGGCTCATCTGTGAGGGACATGTGGCCAGTTTGGAAATTCCTTTTTCAAAAAGCAACAGTGCCATATGATGGGTAATCATCACCAAAGATAGCTTTCATTTCATCATTGATTTTCTAAGCATTGTAGGCCTAACCCTTCAAATGCAGGAACTTAATCACGCTGCATGCCTCAATTTTCACCATCTTTTAGGTTATGCGCCTACTTCCCATCTAGTGCCACCTGTGAAGAAAGTAAACATACTTATGAGACCATTTTTGGACCATAATGTACATAAGGACCAGTGATTACACTGACAAAATCTCATCGGTATAGCTCTTTCACTTCTGGGTGATGTCAAAAACTTTTGGATACCCCCTCGTACATGTAGGTGAAAAACAAATAATTGTGTCTATGTTACCATCTTAACAATTAACATGTGTTATATATAGTTCAGTTCTGTTTTATTTCATAACAGTTTCATAATAATGTAATACATATGAGACATTTTTGGCATTAAAGCCTTAATGTACGATTTCCGTTAAATTTTAATTTTGTTATTCTTTATTCAAAATGTTGAAATAATATTTAACCAAGTGCGCTTTGCATATTGTGTCAAATATGTTGTGTGAAGTTCAACTTGAAAGTCTCAAAACAGTCCGAAATAAACATAGTTTGATATTCTTGCCCTTGCAGAAACGTGAAGGTAGAGGTAAACTTCTAGGGCAAAATTCAGAGAAAACAGAGCGTAACATAATGGCAGCCATTATGCAGTGCGCTGGTCCTGTCGCCATACATCAAGCCGTACGTCAGAACTGGAAATTCCTTCGCAGTACATCTTCTAGTGAGTTCCTAGAGGGCGCTGTTGCCTTAGAACAGGCAGGGTTTGGACAGGTGGTATGTTGTGGAAACACCGCACACAGCGGTGGTAGTAAAGTTTTTGTCAAGAAGAAACCGGAAGAGATTGTAGAGATCCTGAGTGCGAATCCGGATTTGTGTTCTCTGGATATTTATCCAGCACGGTATGCTCTACCCCCATCCAAGTGTGTGTCATTAGCTCTAAGAAGTAAGCTGGCAGCAATGAAAGTGGTTGATCAGAAGCAAATGATGTGATTTGATCATGTTCTGGTTGTAGTTTTGCGGATAAAAGTTGCTCAGACACTCATTGAATGTTGCCAGCTTGCGAATCCTGAGTGAAACTAGTCTTCTTGCAAAACGGTATATGGGATAATCAGGAATGAGAATTTTCAAGCTTGAGCCTGAATGCAGGCTTTTTGGGGGTCCAAATTTCCGCACTTTCTTTTAATTTCAGCCGTTTTTTGGCCTTTTAGCCTAATTTCACACATTTTTAAAGCTATTTTCAAACTTTCTGGTTTTTTCATGGATAATCATTCTCATGCCTGGATAATGATTAATCAATTAATCCCAGAACCAGGGATGTGAGAGTTCCTCTTTTCAGCTGATTTCCTCTTTTTTTGTTGCCAAAATTTACGCATTTTCTTTTATTTTCAGCCCATATTTGGCATTTTTACCCTGATTTTACGCTGTTTTTCAGCGTTTTTAGTAATTTTCCTCTTTTTTGGTCTGTGGCCTCTCACACCCCTGCAGAACCATTTAAACACATGTTGGAGATTAACACATTTAAAAGTCCCCTCCCCAAAATTTGTAGGCATGTGGGATAGCAGATTGGCAGGGAGCCATATTTTTTCCAGTTTTTGCCATTGAACTAAAAAAAAACTGCTGTGTATAATATATAAAAAAAAACATCGACATTTAGTGATATTTTCTAGAGTATAATTAAAAAAATCAATAGATGAGTCTGTTACTATGTAGACATGTTATTCCTTTTTTTGTTGTATTGGTTCTTTGTTTATTAGTAGTAGAAAGTTCATACTTCTAGTGGGCTGTTGCAGTTGAAATCCATACACCCTTATGGAAGACATAACCTTAATCTTCCACAGAGGGTGTTGGGAGTTTCAAACAGGGTTACACCCTCTGTGTGGGAGACTATGGTTATTTCTTTCCAATTACGTAGAAAAACATAGATCGCTGAGCTCGAGCTGGTACGTTGCCGTTTCATTGACAATCACACACTGAATAAGCCATTATGAAATGAAGGGACCTAACAAAATCAGCATCAAATACAACTAAAATGGAAACTGAATTTACTCTAGCATGTATGGATAAATTACTTGTTTTAGCATATTCAACTTTACTGTGTACCATTTTTTTATCAAAAAATTGCTGAATAATAAAGGCAAGCACGCTCCTAAATCTAGTTCATTCGCCCGTTGCCATGCAGCGCTACAGGAACGGCGACTGAAGGCGAAATTGGTAGAGTTGTTTAGCGTGGCAACACTGATGAAATACCAGATTCAGGCGTGTTTGCCTTTATAATTCAGCATTTTTTTGATAAAGACAATGGTATACTGGGAAATTTAATGCGTTTTAATACATGATTTGTTCAACTTTGTGATCTATCCAGCACCCAAACTGGGACCCAAACCTGCTTCACAGATTCGGCGAGCATGGCACTCTATCCTTTATACCTCATTGTTTCTTTCATACAGGGTGTATGGATTTCAACTGCAAGAGCATGTCATGTAGGAAAGAATAATTTGTCAGTTCAGAAGTTGAATTCAGGTGCATGCATGCATCTGATATGTAAATAAGATATTTTAACCAAGTTGTGTATTGTAATGTTTAGGACCTGCCAGAGTGAAGAAGTTTTAATCAGAAAATAACTGTGTTGGACCTAATTAGTGCCTGGGAACTTTTTTTAATGCTTATTAAAGAAGATGGAATGAAACTCCAGTCAAAACAGGGAATTAACACACAGATGCATTCAAAATTCAGTGTATCTGAAGTTCAAATCAATCATTTTCCTAAGTCACAAGGGGTGAATTTATTTAGATATTTTAACAATTTTATATGTGTGTACATTCATATCAAAAGGATGTACTTTTGGGCTGATACATTTGTGTCATTTTACAGAATAGCTAGGATTACATCTTTGACTTATCTCAAGTGGAGGTCACTTCAAATCACTCCCAAGTCACATGGTTTAGGAATGTTCTCTGTATTCCTAAACCATGTGACTTCCGCTTGAGAAGAGCTTGGTATTTATTCCTAGCTATATAAAAAGAGACGCATGTAGCAGCTGACAAGTACAACCTTTTGATATGGATGTACACATTTAAATATTCAGGCACATCAAAATGAGGATGCGAAGACAGTTGTGACTTGCAAATGTTTGTAGGAGTGCTTATTAGGTCGAATATGGTCTTCAAACGTTAGCGAAAAATAGTGTAGTGTTGAAGTTAAAGTTCAATTCACTTCAAATATGTTGTTGAAAATTAATGTATGTAGTCTCTTTCAACTTAAATACAGAACACAATTGAACATTACATGTACCATATATCCTCTGATAAACGCCCTCTAGTTTCTTCAAAAATAGAATTACATAAATGACCCTATAACTCCCCATGAAACAAACCAATTTCCATGCTATCTTGTGTAAGTAAGCTTACCACGGTCCACACACACGATCGGCATTGGTAATCCCGGAAGTGAACCGGCAGTCATAGTTCATAGGTTGTCATTTCAGGGTGATTTCTAAGGATATATGGTATTTTGTTTTCTTTTATTGTGTACTACAACTTTGAGGCAGATATTGTATTCTAATCTCTTAAAATTTGGAAAACATTTTGTACAATCCAATCAGATCGAAGACAGGATGTGTAAATGGGAAGTATGATAAAAATATCAATGTACATTCTAAAACAAATTGTATGTTACATTAAAATGTAGGCATTATAAGATGTGTAAATTTTCAACTGAATGTGCTGGGGATGCAAGGATTTCATGTACAATTGTGTTGCTGTCAAACACAAGGTTCAAATAAAAAAAGTTAAGTTGAAGTAAAACAAAATGCAGGAAAGTAAACTTGGTAAGTCACACATCTTAACAACTTGAATGGGCAATTCCAGTTGAAATCCGTACAGCTCATAGAAGGAGGACATGACCTTTATCTGCTGCACAAAGCGTATAGATTTCAAATGGAGTAACCCATTCAGGTAACCCCATTTGAAATTCACACTCCCTGTATGCAGACCTGCCAACTGTCCCGCATTTTGCGGGACAGTCCCGATTCAGTTTAAAACCCGAAAATGCGGGACGCCCCGCATTCTCGCATTTCCGTCCATTGAAAAAAAATCATTAAAAAACCAACAAATTGTCCGATATCGTCTGGCACGAAAAGAATTGCGGCGGCGCTATACCTATTTAAATGCATTGAAAATGTGGTGGCGCTATTAAAAGCCTGATTAGCACGCGTGCTTGCGTGTTAAATTCACGTTGCCCATTGTAATACATTGGATATGTATGAACGTTGCCATTAAAAGGAGGCTATTATTTTCGCCTCATCGCCGGTGCATGGTTCATTGATGCAACATTGTATAACCGATGAATTGCGTATCTTTTTCGGATTGGTGAAGAGGTTATTTTCAGCTTTTCACTGTGTCAATGTTTCCGAATTCGGAAGGTTCGTCGTAATTTCGTTGGAATTTTGGAAGATTTTTTAGTGTCCCGCATTTGGACTTTCAGGGGTTGGCAGGTCTGTGTATGGCAGAGTAATGCCATGTCTTCAGACCATAGTTGTGTCGATTTCAATTGCAATTGTATTTTTGAAGTTTGTATCTGAAGTCAAAATCATCATAATCCTGAACCAGTAAATTTAGATGTTTATATTAAGATGGAATTTACTTGTAAATATGTATTGAAAAAGTGGCGATAATACAAATGTTGCTTCTAAATGATATGTAGTTGTGCTTATTAGAGGAGGGCACTAATTCTGTTGAATTCAATAGTAATTTAGATGTGCCCTTGAGCATTAAAAAAAATCATGGACAAGATTTTGTGTACTTTAATGTTTGACAGAATAGGAACATTCATATCATGTGCTGTATTTCCTTTAAACTCTCCTCTAATAAATGCCCCATCGGCCTTTTTGACATTGAATGAAATAAACGCCCTCCTTATTTCCCCTGAAACAAGTAATTTTCATTCCTATATCTTGTTTAGTAAGCTGACCAAGGTGCACACACGGAGGTAATGGCGTTGATAATTGGCAAAAGTGACATTGTAAACCTGGAAGTGAATCATTTGTTTTGTTTTGTTTTATTTCTTCTTTAACCTGGGACACTCAATCAGTTGAAAACACAATTAATCATCTGTTCTTCCTTGAGGCCCAGGGATCCGAAGTTCATAGTTCCTCAATTCAGGATTATTTTTAAGCTTGCCTAACAATTTTAACAGGAGTTATCGTCCTAAATCCCCCCTCGCCTTTTCAAAAATTTCACAACATGTTGGCGTTTAATAGAGGAAATACAGTATCTGATTCTTGATATTGTGTGGCATTAAAGATTTGCTCACTTCTGTCTCTGCACTGTTTAATATTGTATTTTATTGTTAAAAAGGTAACTTTTAGAGTTAAAATGTTTTAGATGTTCTTGAAAAGAAACTGTTGTTCTTTAAAAAAGAAACTGTTGTTTTTAAAGTCTCGTAGTTGTGTAGATTATATAATGGCAAGAAATGTGCTATTCTAGTTGAAATTCATACACTTGTTATAGAAGACATGACTTCAATATTACACAGCTTCAATCTTCCACATGGAGTGTGAATTTCAAGTGGAGTTACCTAAATGGGTGATTCCATTTCAAATCAACACCCCTGTGTGGGAGATTAAGGTCATGTCTTCCATAGTGGGTACATGAATTTTAACTAGAAGAGCACAATGAAACTTATTTTGAAACGAGTACATGATTGGTATCATCGTTGGGCAGGAAAAACCTCCTAGATGTGCCTGTGGCCCTTGAACATGTTTAAAACAAAACTGCCGACAGGTTATAGAGGTTTTGCTTTAAACATGTTCAGGGGCCAATGACACATAGGAAGTTTTTCCTGCCAAGTGATGGTATTTGTATTGCTAAAAAGCAAGGTGAATTTCAGAGTTAAAATGTTTTAGATGTTGTTGCTTGAAAGAAAAATGTCTTGTTACAAGGAAAGAGTTTCATAGTTGTAGATGATAATGTCAAGAAATAAAACTTTTATTTTGTTTTAAAGAGTAAATGATTTGTCATAGGTATGATCCTTTATTGTGTGTGATCTTTCATTATAGGTGATATGAAACAACAATATTAAGTTTACATGCAACAATTTAAAACAATTACAGTATTACAGTAAAATTTTGCAAAACAACTTCTGCTTTTTGACATACCGTATTGTTTGTAATAAACGCCTTTTTCCTAAGGGGGGGGGGGCGTGTATTGGAAGTGAATTGTCAATTAAAAAAAAGTTAAAAACTGGGTTCAATTTCCTGATGATGCTCCTGTAGAAAGGATGGATTTATGACTATGCTAATGCTATTTCCATGGCTCTGCCCATGGAAGTCGAGTGGAAAATGGCATTTTTATGGGAAATTCTACCATAATTAGGCAATGAAATGGATGGAAATTTGAGTCATAAGTTTTGTCCATGCAATTTAGCGAGCATCACTGCATGACTGATTCAAGTTTTAAGCTTACTCACACGATATGACATGGAAATGTTTGCATTTTTATCAATTTTTCACGGAAATATTGGAGGGGAGTTGATTAGAGGGGGAGCGTTTATTACAAACATTACGGTACTTCTAATTATATTAAAACAAATACAGTGTGCACATGCTAACAAACAAACAAATATTACATTTGAAAACATTGATAGAATTCAGTGTATAGATGTAAAAAAATACTCAGAATAAATGGACTTGAAATATATTTCATGACTGCAATTAAAGGCTATTCCATTTGAAATCATGCAATTATCACCCCCTGTGGAAAACATAACCTTAATCTTTCACGTAAGGGGTGTCGACTTCAGATTGAGTCACCCATACTGTGTTAAAGATTATAAGGCTGTGTCTTGCAGCGAGCCTGTATGGATTTCAAATGGAATGATCCAATAATTTAGCATGTGATACTTACCGTGATAGCATGGAACAAAAGATTTTACTTAGAATTTTGTTAAAATATTGAGCTGAAAATTCCAGCAAAATAGGTATTACATCTGGTCTATGTGATAGTTTTACACTTGTCTGATGGTGAACCTGTTGAAATCCACAGTTTGTATCATGAACACCAAGGACCAATGCGATTTGTGTGTATCTCCATTCACCATTGCAGTCTGAACTTAGTAACTGAAATAATCCACTTTCATTAACCATCCAAAAAGATGCAGATGGTGGTAGATTTTGTTCTTAACAATCCTTTGTGTGATGGTCTTCAGTATGTTTTTGTAAACTTGGAAAAGTTTTGTTTTGACTTTAGCTTGTGATGTTAATGCCATGGTTTTAGCTGCTGAATTAGGTTTCTTGAAGATCGTTTGCTCTGATCATGAAGATAGTTTGCTGCGATCTTAAAGATTGTTTGCTGTGATCTTGAAGATTATTGCCTGCGATATTGATCTTGAAGATCATTTGCTGCAATCTTGAAGATCGTTTGCTGCGATATTAAAAATCGTTTGCTGTTTTATTGAAGATAGCTGGCTGATATTCAGATAATTGTCTTTGACTTGGCTAATATTGTACTACTTTTGCACATGACAGGCATGTATGTAGTTTGAATCTGTTGATTTTTGTATATACATCACTCTCTCTTCCTCTTATTTTGAAAGTTTATTTCTGCAACTTGAGTATTTTTTGAAGTAGCTGAACTGTTTCTGTATCTCTTTCTCACTGTACAGGGATTGCATTGGCCTCGACAACAAGGGAGTGCAAAGCTTAGTCAGAATGCAGAGCCTAACAAACGCAATATAATGGCTGCGATTCTGCAAAGTCGAGGTCCTGTGGTGGAACACAAAGTAATCGTGTGGAACTGGAAATTCCTGAAAATGATGTCGTCAAAACAGTTTGCCACGGCTGCCAACGAACTTCAGTCTGCAAATCTTGGAACTGCATTGAACTTAGGAGGTCGTCATACTAGTGTGGTGTTCGTTAAAAAGCCACCCGAAGAAATGGTTGAGGCGTTGGCGGCGAATCCGGATTTATGTTCGTTAGATCATTACAGCTCCAGATATCATTTGCCGGTGTCAAAATCGGTATCGTTGGGGTTACGTCATCAGCTGGCTACTTCGGGCATTATACCGGCGAAGCTGTTAAAGTGATGGCGCTATGGAGACCGATTTTGTACGAGTCTTAGACTTGGTTGATTGCATAAACAGTTTTCAGTTTTAATCGTGTTTTATTTGATTACCGTAACTGCAAGCTTTATTGCCAGTGTTGCTTGTAAATATAGATGGGCAAATGGGACTATATTGATAAAGCTGTAGAAGTTAAGCTTCCTTGTAGCAACCTCGTCTTTAATAACTTCTATATGTAGAACTAGAAGGTTTTTGTGAGAATTTTTTGTGTGATGTGATTTAGATAGTTGCATTATTTAGTGTATGGACTTCTCAACATAATCAATGTGAAATATGCTTAGATTTAAGCAGACAAATGATAGAAACGGGGGCTTACATTTTTTGATTCCATATGAAACCAGCGAGGTTACTGTACCATCATGTTCATGATTTTTTTCCCTTCTAGGACCCTCAGACTAGCAGTAGGCTATTCCAATTGTAATCCATACACCCTATGGAAGACATGACATTAATTAGGATTACCGGGATGGGTCACTCCATTTGAAATCCACACCCCTATGTGGAAGATTACGTTCATAGGGGCATGGATTTCAACTGGAATAGCTCATTCTCTCCTCAAGACAGCCTTTTAATATGCCACTCACTATGGACCACAATGGCCTCATCCCAACAGCAAAGTTCAATAACCTTAATGAAACAATTATATTGCAAAATTTAACCAGTTGCAGAGTATGAGTTTTTGTACCCAAATTTTCAAAGGTCATTCAATGAATGTGCAAATGTATTGGGGTTAAAGAATTGTGCCCTGATAGATGAGCATGTTGTGAATCCTAGTGACTGAAAAAGTTGGTACATGTCAACTTTAACAGACTGAGACAACTGTATACCCAAGACTATCAGTATGCAAGTTTTTGCAACCGAAGATACTCTCAAGTATTAAGGAAAATTTTTCATTGAAACAAAACCAAATAATTTACTCACTATTGACGGTTTCGCCTATCATGGTCGATAGGCATCATCAGAATGATGACGGATGATCCTTACTTCCGGTTGGACGTATCCTGTAGAGGGTGTATTTACAGCCAGGAGAGGATCATACATGTGACTCAGGTAGTGGGCCCCCTCGTCTCTGTTCATGACGTTGGTTCTTCTTCTCCTGACGTTGGTTCCTCTTCTCCTGATCTGAGTAGGCGAAACCGTCAATAGTGAGTAAATTATTTGGTTTTGTTTCAATGAAAATTTTCCTTAATGTATATCTACAAACCTGATGAATCTATTCAATGGTACTCTCAAGTAGTTGAACCATTTCTATCTATCTCTCTTTCTGTACAGGGAAGTTACAGACCTCGGCGGCAGCGTGACAGTTCAAAACTTGGCCAGCATGCCGATCCTACCAAACGCAATATAATGGCTGCCATTCTGCAAAGTCGAGGTCCGGTTGTGACGCACAAAGTTGTAGTCTGGAATTGGAATTTCTTGAAAATGATGTCGTCAAAACAATTTGCTGTAGCCGCCAATGAACTGGAGACGGCTAATCTGGGAACCGCATTAAACCTACAGATATGTGGGGGTCGATATACTAGTATGGTGTTCGTTAAAAAACCGCCCGAAGAAATGGCTGAAGTTTTGGCGGCTAATCCGGATTTGTGTTCGTTGGAACATTACAGCGCCAGATATGATTTGTCGGTTTCAAAATCAGTTCCATTGGGTGTACGTCATCAGCTGACCTCTATGGGCATTGTACCGGAAAAGCTATTGAAGTGATTTAGATGGTGTTTTCAGACTGTTTTTTTGTACAATTGATTCAAATAGTTTGTTGATTATCCAACATATTTTTTATGTGATTAGCTGTAATTTGTATGTTAAGGACAGGCATATATGGGGCTATACATATACTAGCAAAGCTATAGAAATTATAAGACAAGGTTGCTACGTCGGCACGCATATAGTACTTTAGTAGGTGATAAAAGTGGTTTTCCAAGTAAAGTGTTTGGATGCGAGCCGTTAGACCAATAGGCCTATAAAATAAACGCTGTGTCAGACAAAAGTCTTTGAACATGGCAAAAGTTCGAAGTCAGCAAAAACATCTAAATCCAGCGATGCTCAGGTCTTCATCATTGCTCGGGCCCCAGTAAAAATTAGAAATACTCGGAGACTCGTTTCTGATTAGAAAACATTAGCACAAACGTGTAAATCTAACTCGAGCAGATGAGCTGCTTCTGCGGTTGATGATGTTGTTTACTGCAGAGCTGCCAGATGGTAGAGGCATTCCAAGTAGTAGGCGTAGGGCGCTCAAGTCGCGCATGGTTTAACACACAACAGGCGCAGATGGAAGATGCAACTGGTGACGCAAACACTGACGCACAGTCCATGATGTTGTAGGCTGGGTGCAGAGGATGAACATAACTGGAGTCAGATGATTATGATGACCAAAGTTCAGTACAAACCTGGTAGAGCTTGACTACCAGAAATTATAGTCGGGCCATGACACTTGTATCCTATCCCTGTATCACCTCACCAGCATTTTGGGAGCTTTAACCCAAAAATTAATGTATGTGTGCAGACTGCAATGCTTATTTACTGCTTTAATAGTGAAACTGACTTTACTTGTAATTTTGTTTGCTTGACAGTTGTTAGGCTTGATAATACTTTGTTCCAGGTCTTCGATTATAAGTTATGATTTAACACAATTATGCTACATACTACTTTGATACAGCAAGTCTAGCATTGTCTGCCTGTTGTACGTTGGAGTGATACAGAACTTTATTTGCTCAACTGAGTGGCTTATCCTATCGTATATAAATTATTACATTTAACAAACGGCCTGCATGTTACTGAAACAAATGCTGCACATCAACTTGAACAGATATGTTGATTCGAACAGACTGATACAAGTTATACAACAGTTTTATGTGGTCTTTATGTGGGTTATATATAGTTGCTGAACTATTTTCTGTGTATCTGTTTCACCGTACACTACACAGGAGCCTCAACATTACGACAGTTTGAAACTTGGCCCCAGTTTTTGCGGTCTAAAACTAGATCACTGAGTTGAATATTGTATACACATCCTGGCTACAGTGGTCGCATTCTTGTGTGTCCTGGACACTTTACTTTTTGTTTTTGACCCCTTAAATTACAAGTTGAAGCTGACCAACAGGTCCTATCAAAACTTCCTGGACACCTTAAATTTTATGATGCATGGAAGCAATTCATTGCCGAGTTGCTCATAAAGTCTTTTGTCATTGTCGATACAAAAAAGGTACCAATTATGACACGGAAAACTTCAAAAAATCTTCCGAATAGAGCATTAAAAAATCATGAAAATAATCGGGTCAATACAATGACAATGCAATAACATCAACCTTGACAAGTTACCACATATTTCTGGTTGTGCATGCGGACCCCTTAGATTCTCACTGGACTTTTGCAGGGCTCAAAGGGTCCGCAAAAAATCAACTGGACACTTAACATTTTTGAGCTTGCGCTACCCCTGCTTGACTATATCATTATGCATGTTGCTGCAACTAAAATGTTTTGCTTTGAAGTTGCTGAACCATTTTCTGTATCTCTTTCTCACCGTATACAGGGACCTCGACATCATGCATGTTATGACAAATCCAAACTTGGTCAGCATGTGGAGCCTACCAAACGCAATATAATGGCTGCAATTCTGCAAACTAAAGGCCCAGTTGTGGAGCACAAAGTAGTCGTGTGGAATTGGAAATTTTTGAAAATGATGTCGTCAAAACAGTTTGCCGCAGCTGCCTATGAGCTTCATTCCGCTAATCTGGGAACGGCGTTGGACCTTGAGATGCAGAAGAACCGGCATTTTGTTGTGTTTGTTAAGAAACCTCCGGAGGAAATAGTGGAATCTTTGGCAGCTAATCCGGATTTGTGTTCGTTGGAGCATTACACTACTAGATATAATTTGCCTGTTTCAAAATCGGTGTCTTTGGGTTTACGTCATCAGCTGGCCTCTATGGGTGCTGTACCGGCAAAGTTGCTGAAGTGATTTGGATGGGTTTTTTAAATGATTTTGAAAGCTTTGTTCGGTTAAGGAAGTGTACAGACTTTTACTTAAGTACAATAGTTTTGGTATTCAAGTTTGAATGGTCTCAAGGCATTTTAACATTTGCATCAAGGCATTACTTTATAGCATTACTTTGCAATGGTATTACTTAAATTACAACAGTTTTGGTAAAGTTTGAATGGGCTCCATTCATTTTAACATTTGCATCGATGGTATTGCAAGGCTTATTTACATTGAATTAGTGATCCTAGGTTTGTAGATATTAGAGTGGAAGGTCTTAAGTGATTGACAAAGTGGTCCAGTTTCATGTGACACTTTGTCAGATATGTGGCTTATTGGTGGCAAAGTGACTTTCGGTTTGATTTTAGATAATTATACATACAATAGAAATTTTCACGTAGATTGTGTGATTAATGTTACTACTTACATATTGTGTCATTCAACCATTTTTTATTGTTTTAAATATTGTATTATTCAACCATTTTGTAACATTGAAGATTGTAAAAAGATTTGTTTTAGAACAAACATTTTGTGTATAGTTACATGTAACATTGGCTAGGTGCTGTCAACTAAATAGTAAAAACTTTGCCAGTTGTATAATAGTTGTACAGGTCTATTAACTTCATTAATACTCCACCTACACAACAAGATTCCTATTGCAGCTGCCTGCAAGGTACCTGACTGACACATACATAGTATCTACACAGTACCAATGCTGCTACTGCATAGGACCCACCAACAGTGGTACTGCACCGGTGCTACAGTGGTACCCTCCTGGCACAGCCAAGTAATTTGACTTTAAGCCTGTGCAGGCAACGGCAATAGAAACCTGGTAGTGTAGTTGTAGTGACAATACATGGGATTCAGTAGCTGGTGGCGGTTTTTTAAAAAACATTACTATTTTGAGTATTTAACATTGCAAGAGTAAAAGATTTAACCCTGTATACCACAAACTACCACTTACACTGCACAATTCTAGAGATAAAACATTAACTCCCTGAGCATTACCTGCCGATCTAACATTGCCTCTGATTGGTCAATTACATTATATATCTTCACTTTAATCACCAATTAGAATGGAGCTTTACTAGTAATTCGCCCCAATTTTTTGTGTGGTGAAATTATTCTAACAATATTGCTGATTGGTCCAATTGATAATGAAAACTTCTTTTTGGCCAATTGGCAGGTAGTTCTCATACTAGGGTTAAAGAAAGTCACCAAGTTGTCGTCATAGTGGCTCTGATCAACTTCATAGCACTGGAATTTATTTATTTTCAATTGAATTTTTTTACAGTCTCTGGATACCAAAGATTCAATACCGTCTGCAGCATCTAACATTAAAGCGGCAATACTCCGCTGCCCGGGTCCGGTAGTCACCACAAGAACCTTCAAATCAGGAACTCCCACACGCCTACGATTAACAACACCTCAGGAAATCGCCAGTGCAATGAATGATTTGAAAGGTTACGGGGAATTACACAAATTAAAACTAATAGGACAAGGGAGACTCTCTGTGGTTTTTGTGAAGAAACCCCCTGTAGAAGTAGAAGTTAAGGTTCAGGAGTATGTCATCCCACCGAAAGAGTATGCAAGGCGTTATGCTCTGCCATGCCCTAATAGCGTGGGGCCTAACCTTAGGGCAGAGATCATTCGACTAAATTTGGCATCGAAAATTGCGTTGGATGGATTTGAAGAGCTCTGATAAGTTATCAGGTGCATGCTTTGGGAGAAACGGGGCATTGTAGCTGCTCAGCCCCTTCCCCCACACATATGGTTGGACTCCCACAGCGGTGAAGCAGAAGATATCTGGGCATGTACCTACGCCACATGTTTTAGTACACCATGTGTAATGCTGGTTTCATACTTTCTGCCGCTTGTCGCTGAGCGGCATGACGCTTTATCATGCCGCTTGTACTTTCCTGCAAGCACTGCTCCAAAATCGTATTTTGTTCTCATACATCGGAGCGGCACCGCTCTGAGTTGACTTGAATTCAACTCCCAGCGGTGCTGCCGCCACGGCAAAGCGGTGGAGTGATCGATATATCGGTTTGCCGCTGGTCACCGCTAGCGACTGAGACTGCGCAGTGAAGTAAAATCATCTTCAGAGCGGCAAGCGGCAGGAAAGTTTGAAACCATCATAAGGGTAGGGCTTAAGTTCTGGATGGGGTTTGTATAGTGTAGAATTAAGGTTTAGGATTTCATATCATATCCACATTATGCAAGATTGCGATTAAAACTTGAGGACTTGGACCAAATTTAATTTGGATTGGGAACTTGAAATAGTGCCCCAGCTCTTAATAAATATCTGTATTGTAGACAAAAGCATGAGATTTTATATGTAGGGGTGAGCATGTTATTTCATGACCAATGATTTATGTTGTGGTGAAGAATTTGATAAAGCTCCCTCAGCTTGAAATGGGCTATTCCAGTTGAAATCCGTACACCCCCTGTGGAAGAGATGAACTTAATCTCTAATACAGGGGTTTGAATTTCAAATGGAGCCACCCATTCAGGTAACCCCACTTCCCGATCCCCACAGATAACAAAAAACACCTTAATTGCCATTGCAAAAATGACAAATTTTAGGCAGATTTTCCTATTTTACCTCCCATCAATTTCACTTTCCAATGTTTTTAATTTGTAAAGTTATAAAAAAAAAAGATTCAACTGGATGGCTTTTGGGAATTAATATGTATCCTTGTTTTCTCACCTTAAATCAAACTTGACCGGCGGTCAGCTACTGGTTCCGGGCCGTTGGTTTCCATTGTTTAGAACAATAGCAACTGGTCGGAATCACCCGGAACCGCCGGTCGAGTTTTAATTTCGTCCCTAAACTCTGTTGCATGTTGTACATTAATATTCATGTGATGTTCTAGCACTCACAAAAAAAGTAATACAGTAGAATTCTGTCTACAAACATATATGCCTCTAAATGAGTGTTTTCTTGATGTAAGGTAGACACCCTCCACAACAACATTACAATATTGGTAGAATTTTCAGTAATACTTGTTTGTACAGCTGCCTGTAGCAGTAATCACAGCAGCTGAAGGGAGTATCCCATTATGCTTTGCGGTACCCTAATAAACTGCACGTGCCATAGAAAATATACACAAAATTTCTCACTTTCAATTACTTGCTCTAATTAGGGGTGCTTAGAATTTTATTTGAACAAATATGACCCCTAAAGTATTGTTAAAAGCATTAAAAAAAACAATCATTAAATCAGAGGCATATATTCTTGTAGATGGAATTTTACTGAATATTGTAAATAGTTGTCTTGTATTGTAAATAGTTGTAATTGGAGTTACTTTATTAAAATGGTTTTTGTGTTGGCATTACTGGGAGACAAATTATCTGTGAGCAAGGTTAACTCTTATTTTCATTAATATTCAGAAATATACTTCCTAATAATTTGTATCCATTTTGTATAATTGTTATATTCATGTATACTTAATTTACTTAGTGAGAAGGTATGTTATATGTTAACATTTTTTAATCAGAAAAGGTTATTGTTCATTATTGTGTTGACTATTTATTTTGAAAAGTCTTACGCCACATGAAAACTCTCTTTGCCATGGTTCATCATTCAACAGGGGTGTGATTTTTCCGGATTTTTCCGGATTTCTGAAATTTTTGGGATTAAAAAAAAAAAAAAAATCCGGATTTTCAAAAAAAAAAAAAAGCTAAATGCTTAACAGAGATGTCACATTTCCGAATTTTCAGTTCGGATATGAGAAAATCTCCAATTTTAAAATGAAAATTCCTTAGAACCCTGACTGGATGATTAATAGACACACTGTACTGTGCAAAAATGGTGATGCAATTTCTCATGTGTATGTGAATGATATGATACTGGAAGTATCTATTCACAGATAATAAATGTTTTGATACTATAAAGTGAAGTATTTTAACAGTTTCTCATTTTTGCATTTTACCCCATGAAATTGCATCTCCAGTGGTGCTCAAGTGTGTAAAACCCCTCTGGCTTTGGGGGCTTCGCCCCCTCAACCCCCACCGGGGCATTGCCCCTGGACCCCACCAGGGGCCCTTAAGCGGGCCCCTGGACACCCCGCCGCAACAGGCGAGAGCTACGCTCGCTCCGCTTCGCAATTTCATTGCTTTGGGTTTTTTTCAGAAAGCACCAATCACACCCCTGATTCAAGCTAGGGGCAATGCAATTACCAATCTGGTCCCACTGCCTGGCCAGTAAACACTTCCTGACCAGGCAGCATGTTGCCAGTGCAGGCAACATGATATCCCGCAATGCAATATATTTCAAATAGAGTATCCTTTACAGGGGGGTAACCCTATTGGTTTTGGATATGGATTGTCTTTAAAATTACATAATAATATCAAATATCGCCTCCTTTATGCTGCTTTGTGAAAAAGCGAGAGCATTTTCAGCGTAAATGTGAATAAATAGCCAAATTTGCAATCCAATACCTTGGTATCGTGAATTGCATTCTGGGCAGGCAATGACGAATGCTGACATGCTGTACAATGCCCGGCCCGTATTGAACGGAAAATTTTTTTTTTTCGTAAAAAAAAAAAAAAAAAGGAAACAAAATATATTTCCCCTTGCAATATGTACATTTCAAATGAATATAAAAAAAAGTTTGGGTAAAATGGAGAGGAAAAAAACCCTTCCGAGACCGGGTTTTGAACCGGTACCTCTCGGGTAAAAAACAAAGCACGCTAGTCAATTGAGCTATTTAGCACACCACGCTTAACGTTGCCGTTTTCATAACTATATACGGCGCACCGTCTTGCGGTGACTGATATTTCGTTCATAATTCCCTCCCAGAATTCCAAAGTATTTACCATTGTTTACAAACTGGTATACCTGTAAAAACTGCTGTGATTCATGATTTCTCCGAAATACATCGACTTGGAGCGTCAAATTTCAGGATAGTAATGAGAAAAATAGTATCTATTATGTGATACCAAAACCTCATCAACAATGAAAAAAATCGGGGATGATGCTGTCGATCGGGTTACGGACCTTTAATAGACCGTTATTTCTTGGTTTAGAGTAAAGAAGTAAGTAACACGTACAATATCAATGGATATACAATCAGTGGTGTTTTTTTCATCAATTTTAATAAAGATAAAGATAATTTGCATATTTAAATCAAATTTTCAAAAAACCGTTAGAAATTGTTTTATTATTAAAAATATCTTCCTCCAGGTGACATTTTTTCGACTGGTGAACAATTGTCATGCCTGGTGAACAATTGTCAAATTAGATGTACCTCATTCGTGTAAAAGTAACATTTCCTCCAATCTGTAAAGTCGCCATGAACAATTTAGGGCTTAGTCTGCCAAATTCAGCTGTGTTTGCTGGGCAGGCAGTCAGACCAGACTGATTATAGTAAGGCCCAAAAAAATATTGTTGTGTTGCCCTCAAGTGGGAAAATGGGAAATTTGGGTGGATGGTCGGATTTCTTTTTTCTTTTTAAACCTTCAGTTTTTAAAAATCCCCTCAAATATTAAATACTAGTAATGCTTCTTCAATTAGGGGATATTGGTCAATTTTGACTTCTGGATACCTGTTCGTAAAAATCATCATTCAAAAAAAAAAAAATTGTGACCCTGATTTTTCAGGATTTAGGGTCGGACGGTTGAGGGCAACACAACAATTTTTTTGGCCTAATAGGTGTTGCATAGGTGCATTGTCAGGTGCTCAGTGCTTCGATCATGGTTGGGTGATCCCTGATTGTATCCCAAATTTGCTCATTGTGTTCTTTGACTGACATATAATCAGTATTTTCAAATTAGAAATGAAGTAAGCGCTAAAATAAGGTCTTCCTTTACTTATGCTAGTTTTATTGTAATTATTTATGAAGTTTGTATGTTGATTGTTAAAAATGACAAATAAATGTAGAGTGACTTCAAGAAAAATACCATTGTCTTGATTTTGTGTGTTTCAAAATGTACTCTGTTGTATAACCTCATGGGCACTACTGGGCACTTTCCTATCAAGCCCCTGATCAGGTTAATTACCCTCCCAATCAAAATAAAGGTTTATATCTAGATCTCTTAGCACATTTGTGACCTGATACCAGGTATTGAGCGTAAAGTCGCAAGTAGGTAGTTCTGAGACGTTGTGGCTGCTGTGTTGGTGTTCTTTGTTTCACATGCACCTGTTCAAGCCAATAGTACCTCTGTATGTCCTTCCTACTGGTATGGGGCATACTACTGGTTTGTACAGGTGCGCAGGAAACAAAGAACATCAGCTCATCAGCCAGGATTTCACCAAACTACCAACTTGCAACTTTACGCTCATTTCGTGCTAGCAGGTCACAGCTTAATTCCTTTCAGCCTCATCACTGGGCATTCTTACCAGATTTGTGATTGTCTCAATACATGATATACCTAGTACGCTCTCGTGAAAATTGAGTTAGCTTGAAATTCCCCTGGACAAGGAACTCACTGCTAAATTTGTCTCGTTGTAACCCGTACGAAACTCGGGGAGCTGATCCTGGTTGCGATGGTTATTTGTGGAATGTCTAGGGTGTGCGCTTTTGAAGCAGCAAAGTCCCTGAATGGTTGTTTAATGGTTTATGGAATGATGTGGGGCCATAGTGGTCAGCGACAACCTGTAAAGTGTGCTGAGGCTTGTGGATCAACGTCTGTAGGCGTTGTGCCTGTGCGTAGCGCACTATAAATCACTGCGCTTTTTTTTTTTTTTCAAGTTGTAACCAATCAAAACAGTTCTTAGAGGTTGTACCTATAGAGTTAAGGCTACCACGTCCTCATTGCCATCTCATATTAATTTCTTCCAATGCCAAAGTCTCCTATTCATTTTCTTCACTCCCCATTTTGTCTTTCTTCATCTGCAGGCAAGGTGTGGCAGTCGCAACAAGTTGAGCCAAAACGCAAACCCTTCCAAACTAAATATCATGGCCGCCATTTTGCAGGTCAAAGGTCGCGTTGTCACACACAAACTTATCACATGTTACTGGAGATTTCTGAAGCTACTCACCGCCAAACAGTTTCAGAATGCAGCCTCTGAGCTACAGGCACGAAATTTGGGGAAAATATGGTCAAGCAAATCCAGCAGTCGGGTGTTTATCAAAGCGCCACCGGAGCAAGCAGAGTCGGTGTTGATGGCGAATACAGATCTGTGTCCCATTGATTTCTATACGATGAAGTATAATTTGTCGATATCGAAGATTGTGCCAAGTTCAATAGTGAATTGTCTGGCTGCTGAAGGGATTATTCCAGTGGATTTGGCTGCTTTGCACAAACAGAAATAAATTTTGGGAGATTATTAGGGTGAGGAGATGATTTTAAACTTGAAATGATGATGTTGTTTATTTAGTCAGTCAATCAGTCCACAAACATGTACATAGCACCAATATTGATGAAAATACATGTAATGTGATCAAGGAAATTCAGTCGGAAGTGGTAAATATTGATTTTGAGAAAGGAAATAATTTCTTCAGTTTCCTATTGTTTTGGAAACCCTTCAACTGCTCATATCTTTGGAATAATTTGTCCAATTTCAATGGGGTTTTCTGCAAAATGTAGCTTTGAAAATTATGTTTTATACATCAAAGTTGCAAAATGAAAATTGAATATGCCGATTTCAGACTGATTTTGCTTGATCACACCACATATCCATAGATGCACACCCCCTATATAGAGGAGTTCAGATATCCGGACTTTTTGTCCAGTCGTGACTTTTAAAGTGCCCAAAGGCAAAAAAATCCGGCAGAAAAATAGTTCAAAATCAGAAATCCTCAATTTGACAGCTCATTTTCAACATTTCCGTGATTTTTCCTTCATTTGATTGGATTTCCAAGCAAGCTTTTTCCAGTAACATTGGCAACTGGAATTCCAGTCGTTTTCAGATAGCAGACTTGGAAATCCGGACATTTCTTTGATTGAAAATTTACTCCTCTATAGGGGGTGTGCACCTATTTTCTGGAATAGCCCAATACACATTAAACTACAGTTTTGATTTTTCTCATCTTGATGAACTTACAACTATATGCCCATCATATTCGTATTACAAGGGAACAAACAAAAAGTTTGATGATGTCCTATAAATGAAAGTCCTTTTGATAGGAGTGTCAAAAGGTCCAATTACTAGTCAAAAACTAATTAAAATATCTGTCAGAGTTGATATTTAGATGTTGAAATTGTCAATATTTCACACTAGTTACTGGGAGGGAGGAGAGAGCAGGTACAGCCTCCTAACAAAAGCACCATTGTTTACTTTTGTTTATAAAGTGCTTTCGTTTAGGCAAAAAAAAAAAAAGGTTCGTCTCAAAGCTTGCGCGCGCGTTTGTAAAATCCCACGATTTGACAGACAACAAATGCGAATTTTTTATTTATTTCAAAAAAAAAGAAAAAATACCATGTAAAAAAGTCGGGAATAAAAAAAAAAAAAAAAAAAAAATCGCATTTCGCATTTGTTTTTAAATTTCTCGTGAGCTTTGAGACAAACCTTTTTTTTTTTTTTTGGCCTTAGGAACAGCTCAAAAGTTTGATGTCCTATAAGGCCAAAAAAAAAAAAAGGTTTGTCTCAAAGCTGTTCCCTAACTATGAAGGGTGATCCAAGCATACATAAACATCAATTTTATACACACCATAAGCATGTATTAAAAGACAAAATATCGACAACACAATACATGTAAACAGAATGATATTTCTAATGCTGTATGATTATGTGACTGTACACACCTAAAAAGTGTTTTGGCTGTTTTTATGACGAATGAGTCATGATGTGTTGCTCTGATGTATTGGGCAAATATGGTTGAAATCAATATACCCTCTATGGAAGACATATATATCTTACACACGGGTGTGTAGATTTCAAATGGTGGCACCCATTTAGGTAATCACATTTGAAATTTACACTCCCTGTGTGGAAGATTACGGCCATGTCTTCCATATAGGGCGTGTAACTTGATTGTATAATCTGAGAGGAGATATATATATATATATATATATATGCACAGATTTTCTTGGCGACTTCCAATTTTGATCTTTATAAGCCAGTTGTCTTTTCTAGTGTAGCTATTTTCTATAATATGCTGTCGTCTATTCCATTCTTAGCATTTCTTCAAATACGATTCTGTCTTTGGATAGTTTTCGAGTGTTTATTTACAGATGTGAAATTGCCCCACTAATACTGATCAAAAGGTTCAAATTTCTTCTCAATCTTAATTTGTTATGTTATGATGTCTTATTCCAATGCATTGATATCAGGGTTACCATTGTTACTGATTGTTGCATGACTTTTGTGACAGTTTTAATGACTTGGTGTATGTGTCTTTACTATGAAATAAATAAGTAAAATAATGTAGGCATTTTGCTAGTGCCTTGGATCCGTACTTCAACAGATTTCAAACTACAATTTTGCTGTCAACAACGATGCCTCTATGAGTGCCCCTTTACAGCTCCCCCTGTACACCTGGGTGGATTAGGACAAGTGAGGTAAAGTGTCTTGGCCATTAACACAACATGTTGGCCCTGCCGGGATTCGAACCCACATTCTTGCGGTCGTATGTTGAACTCAATCAACTGTTAGGCCACTATGCTAATTGTTTTGTGAGTAAAATTTAATGGTGCTTTGGGTGTTTTTTTATGTAGCTTGCACCATCCGCCTTTTATGTGTTCACTAAATTTTCAAGGATTTGGGACATCTGATTACATTGACCTATTACATGTTGACCTTGAAATAACCGCCATAGTCATGACTATTTCATGCCGACTAGCTGACTTCTAAATACTGATAAAGTTGTGCAACCTTACTGTAAAAGTCAATATTTTCGCGAGAAGATATTTTCGCGATTTTGAAGATTTTGTCAATTGCGCGAGTATTAAATTTCGCGGTTTTGATATTGATACAATATAAACCTAATGCAAAAGGTTATTTTCGCGAGTTTTTATTTTCGCGATTTTATGTCCACTCGCGAAATTCGCGAAAATAAAAACCTCACAAAAATTTCTACTTTTACAGTAATTGATACACAACTTTTGTTTGCTATGATCCTACAGGCGCAACCAAAGTACGAGCCACATCAGCCTTGGAGATTAACACCTCGTTCGGAACCAAACCATAGGAACATCCAGGCTGCAATCCTGCAGTCACCAGGAGCGCTCACAACGTTTGCCGTTATCATATCCAACTATAGATTCCTAATGAAAAAAAATAACGAATTTAAATTTAATGTGAAACACTTCGCAGACGCTGCTAATGATTTGGTAGCGATGGGTTTGGGCACGCAAGTTGCGGCCGGAAAAGCTGGCGGATTGAAAGTTTTCATTAAGAAACCACCGAGTGAAGTGGCGGCCATTTTGAGTTTGAACTTGGATCTGTGCTCTCCTGATTATTATGAGAAGAGATATAGCCAGCCGTTGTCAAGGACGGTGTCTTTGGCAGTACGCCACCAGCTTGCTGAAGCTAAGCTTGTACCTAAACAACTGTTGATGTGAAAAATAAAGCAGGACAGACATGAATTATGAAGTTCAGGATCTGAGATCAAAGTATAATATGCGGGATAATATGTTGGAGTAGTCATGTTCATGAATGTGATCAGTTGGATTGACATTTAGTTGAATGCATATTTGTAGATAATTTGTGTGCGAATTAGTTTATCTACTTTTTAACCAAACATTATAATCAAATCTTTGTTTTAGTTATTGCTGTTAAAATAATTGTATATATATCATTAGTTCTGGTAAAGTTGGGCTCTTTCAGCTTCAATATGTACACTCCTATGGAAGACATGACCTTGGGGATTGTATGGATTTTGGCTGGAATAGGCCAATAGTTCCATAGTTTCATAGTGGCTGCAGAAAAATAATGTTTGAGTGAAATAATGTGATGTGATTAAGGGATCTTGAATGAGCGTTTTGAGCGTTTCGACAGAACATGAGAGCACCTCAGACGTATCGAATTGCATTCTGAAAACGAAGCATGTCTTTCTGATATCAAATAATTTTCATTTTATGAAATTTACGATATTATACAAATTGTATGACAAATTAATAAAATATGGCATTTTTCACATTTTTGAGATATAACAGTCCTCGAAGTAAATTGTATAAATTTAATGATATATTCTTAAAGTGTATGTAGCTGGGAGGAAAAGCTGATGATCAATTGAAAATTTTGACCTTTCATATTGAAGATATGGATTTTTTCCCCAGAAAGACGTTTTTTAATTTGGTGTTTTGGGGAAAAAAATCCATATCTTCAATGCGAAAGGTCAAAATTTTCAATTGATCGTCGGCTTTTCATCCCACCTACATACACTTCAAATATAAATCACCAAGTTTACTACGAGTACGGTTAAAAATGTGTATTACATTGCAAATTTCAAAAAATCTAAATTATTTGAAATCAGAAGGAACATTCTTCGTATTCAGAATGCAATTCGATATGTCTGATGTGCTCTAATGTCCCACAATAAATACTGTCCAAACGTTCATACAAAGTGAGTATTTGAGGTTAAAATTTTGTTTCACTTTGTAAGATGCCATTTTTCAATTCAGATGCTCCTCTATTTACTTTGGGTGTAGGATAAACAAACTCTAAGAGAATCTCATGCAAGTTAGTTACAGGATTGGATAGCAATGTTTGCATAGTGTTTTTGTGGGACATGAGAGCATCAAACATCAAATTGCATTCTGAATACAAGGAATGTTCCTGATGATACCAAATAATTTTGATTTTTGGAAATTAGTGATATACCAATTTTATGGCAAAAAACCCAGATATTTTGACATTTAACAGTCATCAAAGTTAACCTTATAAATCAAATTTTATGTACTTAAAGTGTAAGTAGCTGGGAGGAAAAGCCGACTGCTCCCAACTTTTATACATAAAACATACATATAAAACACAGGAAGAAAAAAAATAACATGTCAAAATATGAAATTATACCATGTAATGAAGGGTATAAATATTTTTAGCATTATGATATTTATTTGTGGCAGTTTTTGACCATTTTAAGCATTTTTGATGGCCATTTTGAAAAGCGCCCTCTATCTGGAGTTTCCCACCATTTGACCATTTCATACTTTTACATGCTTTCAAAGTACAGAAAAAACACTTTCAAATCATTTTTCCTATTCACTATTTTCACCCCTACTTTATATGTACATCCCATAGAATTAGAGGAGCGCCCCCAATACGCGCGGAAGTAAACAACACTGGTACAAGACAAATTAGCAAATCTAATCTAATTTATTGTTACATTTACTGTGACGCTTCAAACAAGGCTGATATTTCATTACAGACAAACAAAAGAACATTTTTGTTCACATTTCATAGTGAATTGTGCGGGAAAGCTTGAATTGCGCGGAGAAAGGAAAATTTCAGGACACTTCGTGCGATTTTGCGCTGCGAAAATCGTTGGACCCTGGTTATATTTTATATCGGTTCTTAAATTATCAGTGAAAAGGAGAAAATAAAAGCACTGTTACATTGTACAATCTACTGCTATACAGTTGACCTGCTGGAAATATAAAGTAAAGTCTGCACAAAAAGTAACTCAGCTGTTATAAATACGCCTATAGATTCAGAACTAATAATTGTTTTCACAATATTTCAACATAGAGAGAAGGATGATTTATTTACACGCATTTTGATACCCAATTCGTCAAATGTCGTTCAATATTAACAACGCAGTAGTGCTTTTACAGAAAAATACCCGAATTTAAAAGTTGCAGTTTACAGCGATCAATTGTTATAATGCCAGCACTGTATACACATAAAGCCCGCCATTAGCTTCGAGCTTACTTCAAATCAATACAAATAACTGCAACTTTTAAATTGGGATATTTTTCTTTCAAAACACTGCTGTATTGTCAAAACTGAGTTACTTTTTGTGCAGACTTTAGTTCAGTTATGTCCTGGAATAGAGTGGTAGGATGTATAAAGAAATTAGTCCAAAAAGCTGTATCAATTTTTTGATTGTTAGAAAAAAGTATTTTGTGCTTTGTTAGAAATAGTTTTTGTAGATAATTCATGTTTTGATAGTTCAGTAATAAAGTTATGTCAAGATGGTAGAAATCTGTTCAAGAAATTTGTTTGTTTCTTTATTTATTGTCATTTTCATTTGAAATTGAAATTTGGGCATGATTGTAGTTACAGCAATCAGCTGAAAGATGTTGGTTTTGAGACTACATTCTTGACACGCATGGATGCAAGTCTTCCAGAAATGTCTGGGTGTCCAAAAATGGGCCATAAAAACATGGATTTAAAAGAAATTTAAATTAATGTTAAATTTTTTGATGATGAACAATGTCCTTTTAACCCTTTAGCCTATCCCCTGGACTCACACCACAGACTCAGTCATTGGCCAATAGGTCAATTTTCAGGAAATGGAACTGTTAGCCACTTTTCTCTGCACACTATCTTGAGATTAGCGGTTGAATTTTGTTACTTGTTGTAAACACAGATTCTTTCCCTCTTGCCATTTCAATGTTGTCAGTAGTCCATATTCTTCATGTTTCTTCCAATGAGCTTTTCATTTATTTCTTGGGATATGGTGGCTAAATAGTTTGGTCATTTGAATCATGTTAAGGTTGTACGTTGGTGCCTTGTTAGAGCCAGTGTTTTGTGTCCTTGGGTAAGGTACTCACTTGCCCCACTCCTGGGCCCCACTCCACCTAATTGTAAAATGGGGAGCTGTTAGGGGGTAGTCAGTGTGCTATACAGGCAGCCATGTGATTCTAGTAGCAGTGAAATGAATATAAAAAGAGCTTTGATAACTTCCCTTAATGTGCCATATAAATACCTACATTTATAGTGTCTTTTACTTGTTTTAGTTATTTGGTAAATTCACAAGAAATAATTCATAAAACTGCCTTGTAAGCAGATGAAAATGTTAATTTTTTTTAGTGTCTTCTGTAAATGTCTTCTTTGTCCACTTTCTTCTGGCATGATGTCTTTCTGTGGTGCATTGATTTACATAATTTCTTCTGGCTTGATGTTATTCTCTAGTGCATTGATTGACTTAATTTTTTCTGGAATGTCATTCTGTGTCAGTGCATTGATTTACTCAATTTCTTCTGGCAGGGCATCATCTTGTGGTGCATTGATTTACTTCTTCTGGCATGATGTCTTTCTCTGGTGCATTGATTAACTTAATCTCTTCTGGCATGATGTCTTTCTGTGGTACATTGATTTACTTAATTTCTTCTGGCATGTCTTTCTGTGGAGCATTGTACTTTCGTCTGGTACAATTTATTGCTGCAATCCATTGATATATTCTTCTTTATTATGACCCAACAGGATATCGATCCATCATACGATCACCAGCAGTGGAAATTGCATCCTCGTTCCGAACCAACCCTGAGAAACATCCAAGCTGCAATACTACAGGCGCCAGGAGCTGTCACAACCTTTGCTGTTGTTATCACAAACAATAGATTCCTTCGTAAAAATCCAGAGTTTCGATTCGGCGTGGACCACTTTTTAGATGCTGCAAATGCCTTGGATGCATTGGGTTTAGGCACGCTATTCACAGCAGGAAAACACGGCGGGTTGAAAGTTTTTATTAAGAAACCACCGAGTGAAGTAGTGGCGGCCATTTTGAATTTGAATCCAGATCTGTGTTCTCCAGAATATTATGAGAAAAGATACAACCATCCATTGTCAAGAACTGTATCGTTGGCAATACGTCACCAGCTCGCTGAAGCTAAGGTTGTACCTAAACAACTGTTGATGTGATGTGGGTGATGCAACATCACTGCCATGTCAAATATTCATCTAAATGTTTGTTGTACAACTAAACCTCGGTGTATCCAAGTGACAAATGTGATATGTTCATTGAAAAAACAAATCAAATTGGTACATATCACTTGTTGTACAAATACTATGACTTATATGTCAAAATAACTTATACATTTGAAGTCGAGGTGCAATCTCAGTTGAAAATAAGAGTATGAGGTGCAAGAATACTTCTTGTTTGAAATTTTGCACCCTCCTTAAAAAGTTGTATTGCAACAGGTAAATTTTGGATTGGGAAGTGCGATGCGATATAGCTTGATGGGCTATTGCCGTTGAAATCCATACACCCCCTATTGAAGACATGACCTTAATTTCCTACACAGGAGTGTGAATTTAAAATGGGATTAATGGGTGACTCCATTTGAAATCTACACCCCCTGTATGGAAGATTAATGTCATGATTTCCACAAGGGAGGGGTATGGATTTCCACAGGAATAGCCCAATTCATAGTTTGCTGTGAGCATATTCCACAGATGTTTAGATATGATGTATTTTGTACTAGAACAAAGTTGTTATGGATTGTGCGGAGAAACGAGTTTTGTCTTTCATCTGTTAGAAGATTTGTTTAGATCATTCATGTTTGATGTTTGATGTAGCCATTGAATTTAGAAGTTATGTGAAGATAGCAGAAGTATGTGATGTGAACAATAGGAATTGGATTTTGAAATAGTCTATCCCATGTAAATTCCATAAACACTCTATGGAAGACATGACTTTAATCTTCCACACAGGGAGAGTGAATTTAAAATGGGGTCATTACCTGAATGGGTGACTCCATTTGAAACATACACCCTGTCTGTGAAAGATTAGGGTATGTGCAGAATGTAGAATAGCCCATTGTTTATAGTTCTATTTATTACTATTAGTACAATAACTTGTTATATTGATAAATGGTTGAATTAAAATAATTATGGGAAGGGAATTATTAATTTCCTGACACCAACCCAATCTATTTGACACCTGATACTGTTAACCCATCTCTGCTGTGCTGTAGTGACCTGCTGATTCGCCATGTCATATGAACCAGGTGGTGTATGACGTGCATTCCCTAAATTCAGTAAATTTTCATCGTCAACCGTGTAATTGAATGGGATTATTTTGAAATTTTAAAACGCTTGAAATATCACAAACAAATAGGTCTATGTTGATAAATGATATAAATACAAGCTAAAACCGTTGGGGTTCGATAATGAACCCCACAAAACTAACCGAGTATATGGAAAATGCCATACGGCCTGGCGGTTTTACGAGTTACCGGCTCGATCATGTCATCCGCTGCCTGATATGAACTTTCCATCTTCCTGATGACAGGAAGAACATCATAGGAAGGAATTCCATTTCAAAATTAAACCAATCTACAATTTTTTTTAACCTGTAAGCTTTCATACTACCTCTGTAGAAGACTTGAGCTAAATCTTACACAGGGGGAGTGTGTATTTCAAACAGAATAGTCTACTGATGTACAGTTCTTGTTTGCTATCTATCATCTTACAGAAATGTGAACCATCTGACCAACCATGGAGACTGACTCCCCATTCAGAAATAACTCCAAGAAATATCCAAGCTGCAATTCTTCAAACTGCTGGCACGGTCACTACTGCACAGGTTGTTAAGACGAACAATAGATTCCTTCAAAATGATGAAAAGTTTGGTGCGGAATGCTTTTTGGAAGCTGCAACTTTCTTGGAATCGTTGGGTCTCGGCACAGTAGTTACAGTAGGAAACCAAAGTATAAAAGCTTTCGTTAAGAAACCGCCAAGTGAAGCAGCGGCCATTTTGAATTTTAATCCAGATCTGTGTTCTCCAGAGTATTATAAAGAAAGATATATATATAGACAGCCCTAACCTTAATCCCCTCAGGGCTTTTTCGCGACTGGAAGGGAAAGAAGGAAGGAATAAAGAGAGAAAAGAAAGAAAGAAGTTGTTTGCTCTGGGTGGGATTCGAACCCGAGACCCCTCGCATGCCAAGCACTGGGTCGGCGACACCTTGCCACAGGTCTTGGGCTTCGCTGGCCAGCGAAACCGTGCCTATATATCACTTAGGACGATTGCGTCATCACACCACGTGGGATGCACGCATTAACAGCGCATATATCAAGTAGTATTTTGTAGTACTTGGTCCTGTTAGGGTTAAGTCAATTATTGTCAAAAAGAAGTTCATTATCAGCTTGTTCCTAGCACTGTATATCATCACCCTGCTCCGATAATTGCCCAAGTCATTTTTTGTAATTTGGGTTCAAGCAATATGGTTCAAGCATACATCAGTTACGTAATCACCCTATTCATTTCTGATTATTCCTTTAATTTGTCTCTTTATCATGTGTTCTTTCACAAAGATTGGTGAATAATTAATATGTATAAATGCATGCTTGAACCATTTTGTTCTCAAATTTATAAAAAATGACTTAGGCAATTATTGTAGCAGGGTGATGTTATGTAAAAACAGATCTTATATGTAATTTGGAGTTGGTAGGAATAGTGACAATGTACCCCGCCTTTGTCAGATTCCTTTTGCTGCCACCCCAGAGGTACTCTGTTGCCCAGCTACTTCATGGTACCTGTGTGGTACCTACTCTAGAGTACATCTGAATCAAATGTACAGTACATTGATACTTTTAAGTAGCCATAAATAAGCTGGACAGCAGCGTACCTCTGGTTTGGCAACAATAGAAATCTTTTAGTGTATATGTTACCCGGTTTCCTGGCTGCTTGGCTTGTGTCTCAACTTCTTATGTGATAGATCTTAAAATGGTCAGATGTAATGTTCATCCTACCCTAATTTGTATATATATAATGTATAAAGTTGATATGTTTGAATGGGCTGTAGATAGCAGGATAAACATGTGGAGTTAAAAACCATAGATAAAGATGTAATTGTATATTAGGTTTAAAATACATAATAAAATAAGTGTGGTTGATTGTAGAAAGAAGAGTATTTTGATTATTATTTCCCTAGTACCTTGTTAAGTTGTGAATATAATAATAAAAAAATAAACTGAAAAACGTAGACATTTGAGTGTTAGTACCTTGTGAAGTTGTGACAATAATAAAAAAAAATCAACTGCAAAAACTTAAAACATTTACGTGTTTCACCTCTTAGCGACCAAAATTAGGTTTTTTGTCAAAATTGGTTTATGACTTTATTAGGAAATGTGTTGTTTTTTCCAACATCTCTAGTATTGTAATGTTCTGTCATGCTGTGAACTACATGTATGACACAGCATACATATTACATATTTACTGATAGCACCTAACAAACAAATGTACAAGGCATTAAAACATACACAACAGCAACCAAAAAAGAGGTGAAATTTTAATTCCATGCATGGATCAATTATTATTGTGCATCTTTTGTCTGGTATAATTCTACAGAATGATGTCCACCAACCTTGGAAATTGACTCCACGTTCGGAACTAACGTCACGGAACATCCATGCTGCAATACTCCAGACGGCAGGACCCATCACCACCTCAACCGTCGTCAAATACAACAATAGATTTCTACATAACAAAGATTTTGGTTATAAACGCTTTTTTCAAGAGGCACACTCCTTGCAATCGTTGGGTCTTGGCACAGTAGTCGAAGTAGGGAAGCTTAAAGTTTTTATAAAGAAACCACCAAGTGAAGCGGCGGCCATTTTGAATTTGAATATAGATCTCTGCTCTCCAGAGTATTATGATGAGAGATATAGGCTGCCTTTGTCAAGATTGTTGTCTCTGGCAGTACGCCATCAGATTGCTGTTTCTAAGCTTGTGCCAAAGCAACTATTGATGTAATATGTAATAAATTGATTAAAACCACCAAGTGAAGCAGCGGCCATTTTGAATTTGAATATAGATTTATGCTCTCCAGAGTATTATGAAGAGAGATATAGGCTGCCATTGTCAAGATTGTTGTCTCTGGCAGTACGCCACCAGATTGGTGTTGCTAAGCTTGTGCCAAAACAATTGTTGATGTAATATGTAGTAAATTGATTAAAACCACCAAGGGAAACGGCGGTCATTTTGAATTTGAATATAGATCTATGCTCTCCAGAGTATTATGAAGAGAGATATAGGCAGCCTTTGTCAAGATTGTTGAATCTGGCAGTATGTCACCAGATTGCTGTTTCTAAGCTTGTGCCAAAGCAACTTTTGATGTAATATGTAATAAATTGGTTAAAACCACCAAGTGAAGCAGCGGCCATTTTGAATTTGAATATAGATCTCTGCTCTCCAGAGTATTATGAAGAGAGATATAGGCAGCCATTGTCAAGATTGTTGTCTCTGGCAGTACGCCATCAGATTGCTGTTTATAAGCTTGTGCCAAAGCAACTATTGATGTAATATGTAATAAGTTGATTAAAAATTTAAATACTCTTTTGAAACTAGTAACACTTTTTATTTCAATTATTTGTATATTTTTGTAGGTAAATATTTTGTAGTGGCAACAGATGTATAATAGAGGTTAAAAAATAATAGGCAGATGTTCTTGGAGTGAACATCCTATTTATAATTCTGCATACCTCCTCTGAAAAGCACCCACACACAATAAATAACACACATACTGTACCCACCCCACCCAACACACTCTGACACTGTACAATCTTACTTCCACCAGAATACATAATATCTATAACTGTGATATGTTAATTGTTATTGATATTATATAAACACCAGACATGCTGATTACTTGAAAACATTATTTTCAACAATTTCATGATTTTGTAAATTAAGATAAAATAAAATCATCCCTCAAATCAACTGTAGTTCATATTTCTTTCTCATTATGATTTCATGTGTCATGAGGTGTCACTGATGCATTGTTGTACCTATTTTGTCTGGTATAATCCTACAGAAAGACTTCCATCAATCTGACGAGCCGTGGAAATTGACACCTCGCTCGGAACCAACCACAAGAAACATTCAAGCTGCGATACTACAAACAGCTGGGCCTGCCACCACCTCTACTGTTATCATATATAACAACAAATTTCTTCATAATAGGAACTTTGATAAGGCGCATTTTCTTGAAGCTGCAAATGCACTCCAGGCTTTGGGTTTGGGAAGAGTAGTTTCACTTGGCGGCAAAAGTCGTGTGAATGTTTTCATCAAAAAACAACCCGGTGAAGCGGAGGCCATTTTGAATTTAAATCGAGATCTTTGCTCACCGGAGTATTATGAAAAGAGATATAGGCAACCTTTGTCTAAAACATTGTCTTTAGGTGTTCGGCACCAGCTTGCTTCTGCAAAGCTTGTGCCGAAACAGCAGTTGATGTAATTAGCGTTTGGTAGAGAACTAAGCTAGTCATTAGTATCATTTCATCAGCTTGCTGGAAGCATGTTTAGACACAATATTCTCATTAGAGATCCTTGGCTGAATGTATCATGTTTGCTACGTGTTGATTATATTACTGAGGTTCGGCTGTATTATTAGGCACAATACATTGTTAGAGATCTGTGGTCGAATGTATCTCAGTAGCTATTTTACCAGTTGTTCAACATGTTATCGTTCTGTGTCTCCACTTTGCTGATCTAGGACATATTATTTTATTATATTGTATTTCGGGCATTGTTAGTATCATGAGCATCATTTTGTTTCTCCACTTTGCTGTAAATAATAGAGTGTGTTCTCAGTAACACATTTTTTTAAATCTTTGCTGTTCTAGGATTAGGTGATTTAACTTGAATAATGGCATTTTTAGTAACATGAGCATCCCACCCCTCATGCCTACTGATGCACCCCCCTCCACACCGAAGATATACACAATAATACCCACATCTCAGTGGAACAAAATAACTAAGAGTTCAAACTAAGATAAGATAGGATATTATTATGAACACTGTAATATGCAGTGTAGTGCTGGTGTGTTTACAGAGATACACTTGTGTGTCTTCTTTCTGTTAAAACACATCTTGTGTGTCATTTTCAGAGGGGTATAGAAGCCATTTTTAAAGGTATTGGAAAAAGCCACACAAGCAAAAATACACTAAACAGTCAGATACACACAAAAGTCACACAAGATGTAAAAATAGACACATGTATAAGATGTAAAAAAAGACACAGAAAATATGTATTATACTGAAAAAGATACACAAGAAAGTCACACAAGCTCACAAACACACCCCTGACTCAAAATCATGACCAATTGCTTGTAAAAATTGAAAATGATTAGTAAATTATAATATTCATACAAAATTAATTTATAGTCCCAGGCATATTTCAGTCTCAGTGCCAGTACCTTGATGCAATGGGCTATTCCATTTAAAATCCACACTACCCCTGTGGAAGATTTAGCCCAAGTCTTCCACAGAGGGAGTACGAGTTTTGAATAGAATAGATAATTGGGTAACTTCCATTTGAAATGCTCAAGTTGTGGAAGATGTAGGTAAAGCCGAATACAGGGAGTATGGATTTCAAAATGATTAACCCTGGCAATTACATTTGAAAAACATACTCCCCCTGTGGAAGATAATTCCAAAATCTTCCACAGGGGTAGTGTGGATTTTAAATGGAATAGCCCAATGTTACGCTTGGACATACGATTGATGTACATCTTTTGTCTGGTATAATCCTACAGAATGTCTGCTATTCAGGTGACCGGCCTTGGAGATTGACTCCCCGTTCAGAACCAACCCTGCGGAACATCCAAGCAGCAATACTTCAGACAGCAGGACCTGCCACAACGTCATCTGTTGTCATTACCAACTATCGATTCCTTCATAATACAAACTTTGGTAAAGCGCAATTTTTAGAAGCGGCAAATGCACTCCAGGAATTGGGTTTGGGAAGAGTAGTGTCACTTGGCAGAACTCATGTCAAAATTTATATCAAGAAACCACCCAGTGAAGTGGTGGCCATTTTGGATCTAAATCCTGATCTTTGCTCACCAGAGTATTATGAAAAGAGATATAAGCAACCTTTGTCCAAAACGTTGTCTCTTGGTTTGCGACATCAGCTTGCTTCTGCAAAACTTTTGCCAAAACAACAATTGATGTAACAATAACAGAGTTGGGTAGATCACCTAGTGTGAAATGGGGCCATTTTGAATTTTGAATCTTTGCTCCCCGGAGTATTATGAAAAGAGATATAAGCAGCTTCTTTTTAATTCATTATCTCTTGGTTTGCGTCATCAGTTTACTTTTGCAAAGTTTGTGGCAAAATGGCAATCGATCATTGATGTAATTATAGTTTGGTTGACCACCTAGTGTGAAGTGGGAGCTATTTTGAATTTAAATTGGGATCTTTGCTTTCCGGAGTATTATGAAAAAAGATATAAGCAACTTTTGTCAAAATCATTCTCTCTTGGTTTGCATCATCAACTTTCTTCTGCAAAACTTGTGCCAAAACAGCAAGAGATATAATCAGCTTATGTGTATGCGTTCATCACAAGCTTGCTTCTGCAAACCTTTTGCTGAGACAGCAAATTAGTCTTCAGAGCTTGTGGGAGTGCGTAATCTACGAATAGCGCTTTTTTAATATGGAATTAGGCATGACCTTGACACAGTATCATCCAAGCGCCACAAGTCATGTCACATTGAGTTATTCCATTTAAAATCCACACTCCCCCTGTGGAAGATTTTTGAAACATCTTCCACAGGGGAGTATGAATTTCAAATGGAATAAATACATTAGGCAGCGCCATTTAAAACTCACCCTCCCTCTGTGGAAGATTCTGGTTGAATCTTTCTCAAGAGGGTGTGTGAAATTCAAATGGAGATACCTGATGTGCTCATTCCATTTGAGATTCATATTCCCCCTGAAGGGGAGTGTGGATTTGAAATGGAATAGCCCATTGAAAACTGTTATCCATTGTGTTGGCAGCATATCACCAAGGATTCTCGAGTACTAATATACTATAGGATAAGCCACTCGTCTGCGCAAATGAAGTCAGTCACACAGCCAATGCAAGATCATGCATGTGATGGCACGCGCTGTGTAGGAGTGTATTTTCTGTGGAAGAGTTGATGCATGTTTACGACATCGTTTCAAAAAAAATTAAATGGCCAAAAACAGCGAACAATTGGTCGTTTCTTTCCATTACTATCATATTTTGAAAAACCAAGTAGCTGAGGAGTTACCTTAATATGCTAGGAAAATATTATAACCGATTACCCCATGATGAGACTGGCTAAATAAGCTGTATTTTTGCCGGAAGGGTCCGAATAATTGGCAGTCGATGTGCGCCATCTTGGAAAAATAGCTCGAAATAGACTTCCTCGACAGTCGTTCAAGATTGAGGAGATTTTAACCTGACGATTGACCAATCAAATTTTGCCCACTCAAATGCCCTAGCAACTGTCAATCAAATACAGGATAAGTCCTTTTGACCAAACGTGCATCATAGCCGTTCACAAGTACGTAAGTTTTAGGCTACGCACTGGATTGCATAGCAACCCGCACTCAAATGCCCTAGCAACCGTCTATCAAACAGCCGTGGAATGCTACTGGAATGCCGGCGAAGTGACTTCACTTTTTATACAGAGATTAAATACGAGTGTCACAGCCCTGATATCACTCAGTAGCTTGCTGAAGCTATATGATTATACTTTAGCAAATGTTAATGTGATGTAGGCAACACAAAATGTTGTATTTGAGTAGTTAAATTATCATAGTAATACTGATGTTGCACAATAATGTATAGGCAAGTGCATCTTTTCTGGAACAAATTAATGCTATTGTTTGAAATTTACATGTAGTATTTGTAGAATATTCAATTTGATTGAGTACATCTTTGGAGTTGTATCCAAGAAACTTGATTGCACCATTGACACCCTTTTTACCTTTACAAAATGAAAATGTGCTGATTTCCAGTGGCTCCAAAAACACTTGTGTATGCCATTGCTTATGTTCAAGACTTTCCAGTAGTTGAAACTTGATTAGTTGTTGTATGCAGGCACAATACTTTGATAGAGATCCTTGGTTGATTGTATCTCGGTAGCTGTATTATACTGGATGTTCCACATGTCATTGTTTTGTTTTCCTCTTTGCTGTTATATAGAATAATTATGTATATAAACTGGCCTCAAAAAGAAACTTATAATTTTTCACAAGGTCATATCTTAAAATCCTCTCTATAAAAATGAACCAAAATCGCACACAGGATTACTTGAATACTCTACTCTAAACACTGGTCATCAGTAACCAAACAGTTGTCCAACTGACACAACAGCAAACTGCACTGATATGGAACACCTTCCTTGACCACATTAACAGCCCAAAAGGCTGGGTTCCAATTATTAGCCTGTACATGAACAAAATTACACACAGGATTACTTCAATACTCTACTCTAAACACATGTCAGTAACCAAGCAGTTGTCCAAGCAGTATTGAAGTAATCCTGTGTGTAATTTTTGTTCATTTTTATAGACAGGATTTTAAGATATGACAAAAAAAAAAATTATAAGTTTCTTTTGAAGCCAGTTTATTTCAGAGCTTACTTACGGTAGTTGAAACTTGAATAGCAAGCAAAATACTTTGTCAGGGATTCTTATAAATAATATTTCTGGTAGATATATTATGTAGTCTGTAATATATATAGGAACATGCAATGGAGCAGTAGCATAGGACTCATTATCATGTAATATAGGACCGATTGCTTGTGAAAATAAGAAAGTAATTGCTTGAATTGAAAATTTGTACAAAATAAACGCTTCCACCGATAGATTTACAGTCAGAATATTTCTGATATGTCAGTATCTTGATCTTTTATGATATTTCCTTCTTAAATAAAAGAAAATTTATTTATTGTATATTTTCTCAGGCATGTATTCTTTGTGATACTTGCATTTTAATACTTAATGTGTTGCACTGACTGATGTCCTGCTAGGACACATCAGATAGGCTGCCCTCCCTCTTTATATTTCCTTTTTGTCCCTCTTTATATTTCCTTTTTGATACATTTATATGTACATCTTTTGTCTGGTATAATCCTACAGAAAGTCAGCTCCCAGTTTGTACGTGACCCACCTTGGAAACTGACTCCTCGCTCTGAACCAACCCTGAGGAACATCCAAGCAGCAATTCTTCAGACGGCAGGAGCCGTCACGACTTCCGCTGTTGTCATTACGAACAACCGATTCCTTCACTGCACAAACTTCAATGTGGAACGCTTTTTGGAAGCTGCAAATATCTTGCAATCGTTGGGTCTTGGCACAGTAGTTGTCGTAGGAAAGCTTAAAGTTTTTATAAAGAAACAACCTAGTGAAGTGGCGGCCATTTTGGATTTGAATTCAGATCTGTGCTCTCTGCAGTATTACGAAGAGAGATTTAAGCAGCCATTGTCGAGAACTGTGTCATTATCAGTGCGTCATCAGCTTGCCACTGCTAAGCTTGTGTCAAAACAGTTGTTGATGTGATATGTATAATGGCAGTAAAAAATTGAGTGTTCATGTTGCACTTTCTAGCTGTTTATACTACTTCCGAAATATTTTATTCAAGTTTGTTCATTATATAGCTGTTGTCTTCAATATCGTCACAATATCTTATCAAGATATGGTACAGGGAATGCTGTAACTCTCTTTTAATATCTGCCATAGACTTAAATCATTTGTTTGCATTATTTTGATTAGCTTAAATATTTGACAGGTTCAAAACAGTAAATACTAAACTGATATTTTTTTGCTGTAATTCTACAGAGAGTCACCCAGTCAACTAAACAGGACAAGCCTTGGAAGTTACACTCTCAATTAGAAGTAACTACTAGAAGCATCCAATCTGCTATTCTGCAGTCACCAGGGCCCGTCACCACTTCCACCGTCATCGTATACAACAATAAATTCCTTCACAATAAGAATTTTGACAAAGAGCAGTTTCTTGAAGCTGCTAATACCCTACACACATTGGGTTTGGGGACTATAATAACACTTGGTGACCGTAAAAGGGTGAACGTTTTTATCAAGAAACCTCCCAGTGAAGCGACGGCCATTTTGAATTTGAATCCGGATCTTTGCTCTCCACAATATTATGAAAAGAAGTACAACAGGCCTTTGTCAAGAACGATTTCTTTAGCTGTACGTCATCAGCTTGCTTCGAAAAAGCTGGTGCCGAAACAGCTCTTAATGTAATCTTGATGTTGATAAGAAAAATGATAGGATTTTCAGGCCTGTACTTGATGTATGTGACCTTTCAGGCATGCTATCGATGTTCCTCATTCCTTATGTATACTGGGTTACTTTGTTACTAACTTCTAACAACATTACTCCACAACTATACATCATCAAACAAACATTCAAACAAGAAGTTAACATTGCAGTTAACATTGCAAACAAAGCCTGATATAAAATAGTGTATATAATGATCAACTACACAGGACACAGAGGATTGGTTTTTGCTTAATTTTATTTACCTTTTCATTATACAGAGAACTGATTATCACACTACATCAAAACAGCCATGGAAACTAACACCGCATTCGGAACCAACACCTCGAAATATCCAGGCCGCTCTACTACAAACCACCGGACCAGTCACAATTTATTCTGTTGTCGCCGGAAACTACCGGTTCCTCAAGAAATTCAGCGTGGATCAGTTTGTAGAGGCTGCCTATGCATTACAAGCCTTGAATTTAGGCGATGTAACGTCAGTTGGAAAGACTGTAGTGTTCATCAAAAAGTCGCCAAGTGAAGCGGCGGCCATTTTGGAAACAAATCCAGATCTGTGTTCACAGGACTATTATGAGGAACGATACAGTCAGACGTTGTCAAAAACGGTTTCATTGGGTATCAGACATCAGTTGGCTGTTAACAAGCTTGTACCTAAACAGCTTCTTATGTGATGGAAACCTAATATAAGACGACATCATTTTTGCACAATTACATCATTTTTGCACAATTACATCATTTTTGCACAATTACATCATTTTTGCACAATTACATCATTTTTGCACAATTACATCATTTTTGCACAATTACATCATTTTGCACAATTACATCATTTTTGCACAATTACATCATTTTTGCACAATTACATCATTTTTGCACAATTACATCATTTTTGCACAATTACATCATTTTTGCACAATTTTATAACCAGCTGATTTTGCTTTTTTTTTCAATTACAATATAAATATTATTTATTAACACATAGTATGTTATATTACTGGTGTCAACACAATTTGTTTTTGAATGCTGATTTTAGTAGCAAAACTACACATTTGATTATTTGAAAACATTGAGGTTGGTAGCAAAATAGCAAAACTTCATTTGATTCTTTGAAAACATTGATGTTGGTAGCAAAATAGCAAAACTATACATTTGATTCTTTGAAAACATTGATTTTAGTAGCAAAATAGCAAAACTGTACATTTGATTTTTTGAAAACATTGATGTTGGTAGCAAAATAGCAAAACTATACATATGATTCTTTGAAAACATTGATGTTGGTAGCAAAATAGCAAAACTATTCATTTGATTTTTTGAAAACATTGATGTTGGTAGCAAAATAGCAAAACTGTACATTTGATTTTTTGAAAACATTGATCATGATGTTGGTAGCAAAATAGCAAACCCCACATAAATTGGATTCTTTAAAAATATTGGTTATAGCGAAATAGGAAAACTATACATCATTTGATTTTTTTGAAAACATTTATTTTGGTAGCAAAATAGCAGAAATATAGATTCCATTCTTTGGCACATAATATTTTATTACTGGTGTAAACACAACTTGTTTTTGAACGCTGATTATAGTAGCAAAATAGCTAAACTACACATTTGATTTTTTGAAAACATTGATATTGGTAGCAATATAGCAAAACTATTCATTTGATTCTTTGAAAATATTGATTTGGGTAGCAAAATAGCACAACTTTAACTATACATTTGATTCTTTGAAAACATTGATTTTGGTAGCACATAACAAACTATACAGTTGGTTCTTTGAAAACATGGATTTTAGAAGACTAGTAAAATAGCAAAACTATACATTAAATACTTCGAAAACATTGATTTTGGTAGCAAAATAGCAAAATATATTCATTTGATTTAAACATGTACAACAAATAATATTACTACATTCACCCAGACAAAACACCATTTTTGCTGTGACACAAAATCAATCTTTGTGACATATGCATAATTATTACAATAATTATAATATTCACCACCACAAACAATCCCCATATACAAAATTCAAAATCTTAAAAAATCAAGAAATGCTCATTCAATTGGCTAGTCGAAACTTGTCTACAGTGTCAGAACTTAGGGGGGGGGGGGGGCAAAAGGATGAAATTGATGCTGAAGTGAAGAATCAAGATTTGAAGGTAAGAACACTTTTGATTTTATTTTTCCACTAACTTTTGCTTTAAAAAAACATTTCAAAAACCTAAACATTTTTTAAAGGAATATTTTTGTTTTCATTTAGGAGCCCAAAAACCTTATGAAGTGTATGCTGATGAAGTACAGTTTGACATGTGAGTACATGGATTAAAAAAAAAAGGCTATTCCAACTGAAATTCACACACCCCCTATGGAAGACATGACCCTTATCATCCGCACAGGGAGTGTAGATTTCAAATGGAGTCTATTCAGGTAACCCCATTTGAAATTTGCACTCCCTGTTTGGGAGAGTAAGGTCATGTCTTCAACAGAGGTGTATGGATTTCAACTGGAATAGCCCAATAAGGGAGCAAACCAAAATATTGATGACGTCCCATGAAGGAAATTAGTTTTATCACAAGGTTGACCCTTCCTACCCATCTGAAATGAAAACCATGGTTTAAATTACACAAATCGTCGGGTGCATTACATAGTGACTGATGTCAAACCCAGGGTGTTTTACATAGTGACGCATGTTGATCGCAAATTTATCAAAAAATTGGCTTCGGGAAAATGTTGAGTAGGTAAATTGTAGTGGGCATAGATTACAAACTTGTCATTAATGTTCAGTAATTCATGTGTCTATTAAAAGTAGACCCTTGAAAGATATTTTCAAAATGTTAAAATGTAGTAATATCGTACATATCACACATATAATAGATTGCCAAAGGTATGCATCACTATTTTTTACACAATTATTTTGAGATCTCAACATCTGTCGCTGTGGATCTTACCGTAAAGTGCAGATCCGTCACTATGTAATGCACCCGGCGAAATGGTCTCAATATACAGGGTGTATCAAAATGATTAGTACCCAACTTTATGCATGCGATTTGATACTCCGAGCAGCGAAAAATCGCACATATGTCACTGCTGAACTTACAGTGAACCAAAGTACACCACGGTATATCAAGTTGCAAGATGGGATCCACATAATGTATAGATCAGTGGGCTATTCCACTTAAATTCCATACACCCCTATGGAAGACATGATCTTAACCTTCCACACAGGGAGTGTGAATTTCAAATTGGGTTACCGGAATGGGCGACTCGAGTTTTTAAATACACTCCCTGTGTGGAAGGTTACGGTCATGTCTTCCATAGGAGATGTATGGATTTCAACTGTAATAGCTCAATGTCATAAAACAGTATATTGCAGCCATTTCAAGTGGATGCAGTGTTGCATTTTGAAGAAATAGGCATTTCAATGGATATCAAAATTAGGTACCTATCATTTTGATACAGCCTGTACAGGAATCTGCAAAGGATTTCAAATGTTAGATGATAAATGTTTGTGATATTTCTTCAATGGAAATCGTCCATATGCCGGACATGCGAAGTAGGGTTGTGTGTAGAATTTAGCCAATTTCACCTATTTTGTATGGAAATTGCTGGTGTGTTTCATCCATAGATTAGATAGTGCATAAATTTAGAGGCAACAAACAAGTTTAATGTAAAATTGTGATGACATACCCCAGAATTCCTGTAAAAAAAGTTTCATTCTATATTGAACACATACATGTATGACACCTGGCAGTTATTCTTTTATAGAAATTCTGGGGTGTCATAAGTAGATTAGATAATGCATAAATTTAGAGAGAACAAACATTTCTGCATTAAAGGCCCATGTAAAATTGTGATGTCATACCCCAGAATTTCTGTAAAAAAAGTTGATTAAATTTCACACACACAATAAATGGGTAACATCACTATCATTGCGAATTCCGGTGAAAAAAATCTGAAACATTCATATTGACTATATATAAAAACAAATAAAAACTGCTGGCTTTCATCACGCAAAATTTCCGCGCTGAAATTGCCTGTGGCAATGATGTCATGGTTCTTTGTGTTCAATTGTCGACAGCCTTCATTGTGTTACTGGGACGTCATTGCCACATGCAATTTCGGTGCCCGGGAAATTTGAATATCGGGTTGTGAGAGACAGCTGCTTTTATTAGTTTTTAAAGTCAATATTAGTTTGTTTTAAATAAAACCACATGATTTGTGCTTGATAATTATTTTTCTAACATAAGGCATAATGTTGTGATTGCCAGAGTGTTCCTTTAAGTATATTGAGGGGTTAGTGGAATAGCTGCCTAATAGACATTAGACAATTTTACTTGTTTTATTTTGTGATTCCAACTTGTTTCATGGCATAAGGAATATATTCACGCATTGTTATTTTCACAGTAGTTGTTTGGAACATAAAAAGCAAGAACAAATGTTGTGTGAAAATGTCCACTTTCACAATCTATGTCCACAATACCCCTTGAAGTGCATCACAGTTTTTGATCATATGTATTTTTTTAAATTCATTTATTTTAGGTGCGACAACTGCAAACCATCATCACCACACTTCCACGCCGAGAACACTGTCGTCCTGCAGCACGCCATCATTCACATTCTAACCGCCGACCCAACCTCATGCTGTACGATCCTACCGACGAACATCCGTGACTCACAATGCTTCATAATAGACCTAACTCAACTGCCACCAGGAACAGATTACAACAAGGATAGCATGTGTTGGAGGCAACAAAAGGGACAGATTGTAAAGGAGTATGTCCTACAGGAAAAGGACGGAAAGGTGCATAAGGTGTGGCCGCGTGGGAGGAACAGGAAGGAGTGTTATCTAGAGGAAAGGGATGGACAAGTGGTACAAGTAGTCTCACATATAGAACAAAATTGTAAACAAATCAAGGCCTACAAAACTATTTATTATAATACTAGTATGAAAGAAGCTCATAAGACTATAATAAAAGTAGACAATGTCAGTAGAGTATTTGTTCAATATACAGGGCTTAAGATTTCACACCACCAAATCATAGTCCCATAGAGATGTGCTAAATTTGCCTTAAAGAGGAAGCCTCACCAGAACAGTTCTTTGGTCAGAACCAAATTTGCCTGGTTATCAAATTAATCAGTGACAAGGTTATCTCTGAATTTGACAGGTGCTAATTGATGCAATAACATTAAACATCAATTAGCATCTGTCAAATTCAGAAATAACCTTGTCATGATTAATTTGGTAACAGGGCAGGTTTGGTTCACCCCAGAAGAACTGCTCTGGCAGGGCTTGTCTTTAAGAAAACATCAGTTTTTCTTCACAGGAGCGACTCAGTTTTTAGCGATAGTTGTGACGGTTGAAATCAGCCCTTGGCTGATTCCTCTGGCTGGGCAAAAAGTAGGTTGACCGTCATTATTTTTTATGACTGGCACACGAGATCTATATATGATGTCTGGGAATTACCAAATTTACATGCAAAATCATGCCAGTGTTTCCATATAGAAAACAGAAGAAAAAGGCTGCTTAAAATTACTAAAAATTACTTGATCTCTCCCATCCAGGGTTCCCACTGAGTTTTGGGGTCTTTTAGCACAGTAAAATCATAATGGACTCCATATTTTCAAAATTTTTAAAATTATGGGGTCCACCTGGACCCCATCATTTGAGATTAACATGTGAGAATTTGTGTCTAAAGACCCCAAAAATTGTTTGGGACCCCATAGTTTTCAAATTTTGCAGATTATGGGGTCCAATTAGACCCCATAATATTTTTGGACCTAGCGGGAACCCTGCTCCCATCTGTGGTACACTCACAGAATTTAACATTACTGATCATGGCAAATATTTTTTCCTGGAATTCCTCAACAACAAAAAATGTAATGCAGTAAATGTCCCCTTCAGTTAAATTTCAAATTCAATTTATTAACAAATAATATTAGAAAAGGAAAGGAATGTGTGTGGTATAGAGGATATGAACTTTTTGTAGTGCTTATCACTATCAGCTTAATTTGGGTTCTATACAACTAGCGACAACCCATAAGTCCGTATTTTTGTTGTAAAAATAGTTGTAAAGTGTAATTACCATTATAGTTTTTGCTACTGAAATCATTGTGACATAAAATGAACCTTATTTTAGATAGAATAAAACAATGTAATTATGAATGCATGTGACTCATTTGTGTCAGTAATTTACCATGATGTAACATACATGTATATAAGAAAATCATGTGATTTCACCAAGCTGTTGTTTCCAAAATATCATTCTTGTTTGATGATTGAGGATTTTGTCTTGTTCTATGATTTCATTTCTATATGACTTACCGTCATTCGCAGTACATTGGTACATGATTAAAATACCAGAGATGCTCCTTTTCAGGTTTTAGCCTGAAATCAGGTTTTTTGTTAGTCCGAATTCTAGTGTTTGGTTTTTATTTTCAGCTCATTTTGGGGCTTTTTGGCCTGCATTCACATGCTTTTTTAAGGTTTATCTCACCGGTTTTAGGTTTTTTAGTGAAACTTGAGTGTCATCTCTGAAATACAATGATAATTATTCTGGCTTTAATCATGGGGTAATTCACCTGTTTCTTGTGGTGGACATTCTGATTGAGTTCATGGTTGATGATATTCTGGGCAAAATTCAGCTTGGCGAGTGAGTGGACTGTAATTTGACGTTGAAATAGATTCTGAGAACTTCAATGAATTATAGTGTTGTCTCAATAGTTTTGTGTTTCAGTGAATTAATGTACTTTGTGTAAAAAAATGACCATTATTATTTTTTCTATTTATGACTTGTTTTGCTATGCTTTTGCAGAGAGCTTCTAGTCCACACACATCCTACACGCCAGGAAAACTGACGCCGTACTCGGCACCGACACCACGAAACATCCAAGCTGCTTTGCTACAAACCTCCGGTCCAATCACCATTCATCTTGTGGTTCGTTCAAACTTCACCTTTCTCAAGAACATTGGTGTGGATCAGTTTTTAGAGGCTGCGTACTCTCTGGAAACCCTTGGTCTTGGAACGGTCGCGACGGTTAAGAATCGCTTTAAAGTGTTCGTAAAGAAACCGCCCAGTGAAGCGAGGGCCATTTTGGAATTGAATCCGGATCTTTGTTGCCCAGATTATTACAGTACAAGATATAACAAGTCGTTGTCAAAGACAGTACCCTTGGATGTGCGGTCTCAAGTTGCAGCCATGAAGCTGGTATCAGCCAAACAGATGATGTAACATGAACTCTGACACATGACCTTTTAACTGGGGGTTTTTCAGATCATGATTGGATGAGTCATTTTAAAATACAACAAACATAACAAGAGCACAAAAGATAATACACAAATTACAGTCACAATAATTGTACAGCACATTGTATATTGTTTAGTAAGCTTACACAACACTAAAAAAGCCAAAATTATGTTCACAAACTTTCCATTTGTTTACTTATTGTGTGTTATTCAGGAAACAACTTCAGATCCGCCATGGAAGCTTACGCCATATTCAGAGCCAATGCAAAGAAACATTCAGGCGGCCTTGCTGCAAACTGCCGGTCCTGCAACCATCTATGCAGTCATTCATGCTAATTATAGATTCCTGAAAAAAGTTGCAATCGATGAGTTTCTTGTAGCCGCGCATGGATTGCAAGCGCTGAATCTAGGCATGGTAGTGTCAGTCGGCAAGCTGACAGTTTTCGTTAAAAAAACACCAAATGATGCTATGCCGATCTTAGAAGCCAACCCCGATTTGTGCGGGCCTGATTATTACGCAACCAGATATCACCAACCGTTGTCAAAGTCGTTCCCGCTGAATGTGCGAAGTCAACTCGCAGCTATGAAACTTGTTTCAGCTAAGCTGATGATGTGATGTGTTGCACGGAACGCATTTGGGTATAGCTGACAAAAATATGTGTTGGTATCACAATTGGCTAAAAACAAGCAAATATAACCATTTACAAGGACAACATTAACAAACAAAAGCAAATGAAAGTAGTCCCAAAACACATTGTATTCTATAAGTTGGCCAAGGATTAAGAAAATAATACATGTAGAAAACTCATATTTGAACCCAGGTCCTCCAGGTCTCTAGACTCAATAGACTGAACCCCATTGTTTCTTATGATGCATATAAGTTTGGTGTGATGTTTACTTGTTCAATGTATGGAAAGAGTGAATTATTATATATTTCCATTTGTCTTCTCTTCAAAGTGGCCAAGGATTGAAACAGTTTGATTAAGATTTGAAATTGGTTTCTAGACTGAACATAGCGCTTCATGATGACTCTAAATTGATGGTATTGTTATAATGTTGAAAATAGTGAATGATCTTGTACCTCTGTTCCTTCCTTCAAGTTGGGCAATTCAAGACAAACAAATGACTGGGATTTGCACCTGTTACCTTAAGGTTTCTAGACTGACTGAATCAAAACATGTTTCTAATGATGGGTATAGGTGTACAAAATTGGCATGATATTTACCAGTCCACTGTGAATAATAAATTATCTTCTGCCTATTTATATTCTGATGATTATTATGTCATAATTTGATTGTTCCAGTTGAAATCCATACACCTCCCATTCCAGACACAACAACCTTAATCTCCCATACAGGGGGTGTAGATTTCTAATGGGAGTCACCCATTCAGGTAACCCCATCTTAAGTTCACTCTACCTGTGTAGAAGATTAAGATCATGTCTTCCATAGGGGGTGTATGGCTTTGTTGTAACCTTTGAAGTGATATGGTCTCCTTCAGGGCTTTTTCTTTTTCCCTGAGACTAAATCTTTCTCTACAGAATCCACTGAAGGTTCTCTGTTTATTTTCACTCAAGTGGCATATCATTATTGCATCCCTGGCATGGGCAGGAAAAACATCCCATGTGTCTTTGGCCCCTGAACATGTTTGAAGCAAAACCTCTTATGTAACCAATTTGCAGTTTTGTTTTAAACATGTTCAAGGGCCATAGACACTAGGAGGTTTAATTTGCTGCCCATGGATGTGGCAAAAACTTTTTGGGTGTTGTGGTCTATCTTGACTTGACTTGACTTGTGTTGTGTTAAGGTGTTAGAGATGACTCTTCCTTCAGGTGGTAGATCTTGGAGCAGTATCATTTTGAAAAGTCAACCATAATGATTAAAAATTTTAAAGAAATTTAAAATTGTTACAATGCCAATATATATGTAGTCATTTAGATTCAAATTGTTTTATATATTTTGCTACTTGCCCAAATTTGAATAACAATGTTGCTGATTGGTCTAATTGATTATGAAAACTTCTTTTTGACCAATTGGCAGGTAGTTCTCATAGGTTTAAGCACCAAGTCACACACTCTCTTTCCTATATCCTACAGAAAACAGCAACAAAGCAGGAACTTTTGTGGAAATTGACTCCGCAAACAGAGGTGACGCCACGGAGAATCCAAGCTGCGTTGCTTCAAACGGCTGGTCCAATCACAATTCACCAAGTCGTTCTAAATAACTACAGGTTTCTTAAGTCATTCAACTGTGATCAGTTTCTTGATGCAGCAATCGCTTTACAGGCTCAGGGTCTAGGTACAGTTGTAGCGGTTGGCAGTCAGGGTCGTTCTAGGGTATATGTTAAGAAGCCGCCTAAGGAAGCGGCGGCCATTTTAGAAGCAAATCCCGATTTATGTTCTCCAGAGTATTATGAAAAGAGATACAATCAACCTCTGTCTAAGTATGTATCTTTAATTGTGAGGCATCAGGTTGCTGCTATGAAGCTTGTGCCTGCTAAACTTATGATGTAGTGGCTGGCTGTGGTCCATGTGACCTTTGACATGTTAAACTATTTTATACTTTACTTTTAATAACACATTTTAAAACCTGATAAATCGAGGTGTCGCATGCTAGGTTTTGAGTAATCTTATGGAATTGCACACACACCCCACACACCTCACTTGCATATAAACAACCATACACTAACAAACACATGATGGACATGCAACCACAGGTAAACAGGCTCAAATGATGCCAAGAGAAACAAACACCAAATATACAGAGGAGAGTAGATAGTAAAGGCAGAGATTTGAAACTTTCAGATTTCTTGAATTACAGACATTTCATTATTATGTTTGAAAATGTTTTTTTTTTTCTTTCTTTAAAAAGTTATTGTAAATATGTTTATTGTTGTATGAGCAATTCAAAATGTACAATCATTAGGAAGCTGATTTCAAGCTGATCTTGTGATGGGTATGTTTTGATTTTGGTAGTGACTCACATTCTCCTTGTCTTGGGAGTGTCACTAAGTTACAACAATAGGAGGGCAACAAAGGGGAAAATGCATTGTCAGTGCATTGGGACTATAGTGTGTCTTATCTCAAGTTGAGAGTAATGCCATGTTGGATTTCGCAGTGGCAGGTTCGTCTCAATGCGTTTATGTTGTTGCGTCGCTAGCGTATGGACCCTTTTATGCATGTGTGTGCCCCGTAGGATTAGGTTTGTGTGCGCTATTCATGGTGCCACTACGAAATCCTACATGGCGTTACTATCAACTTGAGACGGGACAGATTACATCTTTCGGTGCTTATTTAGGGTGATCAAGGGTTCCCTTTGGTCAATGTCTGATGGGGAATATTAGCCCCCTGTTACCCTCCCCCCCCTCCCCTTTTGTTACGCCACTTCATGTTGAACATGATTCCCGATTACTTATATTCGAGGAAAGGATTGGGGTAGTGATTAGTCATGATGTAAAGATTTTGAAAACCAACCAAAACAATGTACAGTTGCCTGAATTGCTACCTTTTTTAATAGTTTTAGATGAAAGCTTATTTTAACTCTTTGTAATGTTGTTTGTAAAGCTGTGATTTTAAAAAATAATGTTCAACAATTATTCATAGTTGTAAAAATTGTACAAATTGTAGATGAAAAAAAAATGTATTTTGTATTTTGTTCTTGGTGCATTTTTTTCATTCCTAATTCAAAAATGTTGTTGATGACAAATTTGTGTGTAAAGTAACATTGTAAATATGGAACATAAAAAGCTCTTAACTTCATTGAAAATTGTACATTAGTACTAATGCCAAGATAGAATATAAAGATTAGGAATTTCTGCAGCATGTATTATACTTGTTGATGTTGTAGCGGATTTGCAGTTCCTCATTCCAATTCTTAGGTAAGGGCCCTGGGTGTTCACTTTCATTTGAAAGGCACAATGCAGTGATCATTCTGGAATGTCAAAATACGCCTACCCCACACCATTTTGTAAATACAGGCCTTTAGTTAATGCCATTTAGCCCCTATTTAATACATTATCACAAGGACCATTTTCATGAAAATGTAACCCATTTAGCATTTCAAGGACGCTTTTCTTATCTGATACCCATAGTTTTGGAATTTTTAAAAATGGTTCCTTAAGGATACATCAACAATGTTTCCAGTCTTTGCAGCATATTTTAGATAATTCACAGATCTTGCACCAAAACACCTGAAAATTTTTTATGTTATCGTCTGCTGACCCCTTTCCGCTTTTTTTTCAGATAAAAAAAGCGTACACATATTGTCAATGTGGGTGAACACCCCATTGGGATAAGGTGAAAAAACATGAGATGTAGTTTATTCCAATAAAAATCATAGCGAGACCAATAAAAATTGGGCGTAAAGCATCCAATTTTATCATTATTATGTTTCGGATCCAATGGACTCATCAAAACATGGTTCCACTGTATAGAAGTAGAAATAAGGGTATGTACAGAACTTCATCAATTTCTAAAAGTGTTAAGAACAAGTTTGCTGAAAATATAGACATTTTGATGGTAATTTTTCAATGAAATGTAAAATATAGACATTTGTTACTGCAATTATAAATTAAGTATGTGATGGAATCAAGCAAAATAAAAGTATATTAGAGAAAATGTTTGTTTGCACAATGAATGTTATATTATAACTGTTCATTGGCTTAGCATTCAATATTCAAAATTCTGGAAATCACAAAGCAAAATCCAGTATTCAATTCCTGAGATATTTAAGTTCAAAACAGTTTCACCTTCACCACACTTATTTTGCTTGAGCCCACCATGTACACTGAATTTTTTTTAATGGGCTACAGTAGATGTGATAAGATGTGTAGGCCACTTTGGGACAGCACATTTGACTTAAATTTATCCAAAGTTGGTCTGTACTTGGAGCACTTACATTAGGCAAAAAAAAATGGTTTGCTTGCCTTCCAGTGGGATTTTTGGGGTGGGTGGGTCGGTCAGTTTTTTTATGACTCTAAATGTATAGGCCTGTAGGCAATGAACATAGGTCATATGCAAAGATAAATGAATACTCCACGTCAGACCTTCAATATGCAAGATACACCATAGAAATGGATTCACTTAGAATGACTGCAGCGTACAGAATGAGACACAGTTTATGAGAAACTACAGTTATAAATGGTATAGTGATGATTTTCTTCTTAAGAGAATATTATTGGCCAAATTTAGCATTGAAATGAGCTTGACATACAGAAAAAGTAATATAAGACCATTCAAATTATAAATTAAAATCTACTTATCTACAAAACAAAAGCAAACAAAAAACAAATTTTGGCCACTTTTGTGTCAGTCAGTGGAGGGCAAGCAAACAAAATTTTTTTAAAGCATTAGAGACATACATAGTCTGGTAGATATCCCTACCCTAGTGACATAATGTTTTACTTAGATACCTGTGTGTATATAACATATTTTCTTGTATTTGATGTGTAGACAGAGAATTAGTTTAATAAAATGTAAATGAAGACAAAGTTGTGATCTTGTTGAATTTATATTGATTTGTTGTGTTGATTCCTTAACCTCATAGACACTACTCCCTTTCTTACAGAGCTCCTCATTGGTTAATTACATGATGTAATCGTCTGAATAACCAACCAAACTAGAGCTTATAGATCTTTTAGCAATTGCAAGCTTAAATCCCCTTTAGCTCATATCTGATTGACTCAATACATGATATACCCAAAGATTTTCATGCAACACTCAGAATGCAACATGTTTTTGCAAAATGCTCCAAATTTGATTCCCAATGTAAATGGTACCTATAGACTCCTGCATATTAAAGAGGAGACTCTTTACCGTTGGGGCTCTTAGATTCGTGACCATATTAGGAAAGAAATAGGTTTTCAATGTTCTCTTTTCTAATTTTGAAAAATTAAGAGCCCCTCAAATATAGGAATTATCCACAGTTAGTTATTTTAAACAACAACCAATGGCATCTATCAATCTTACAATTTATGCCCTGCGTGTCATTAGTTCAAAGCCTCCAGACATGCTCCAGAAGACTTGCGAATGCATGGGATACAATAAAATGGAGTACATCACCTGTTAAGTTAAATTGGTATTGATGGAAATAATTCTTTCGAATGAATTGTCTTGTGGAGCATGTTTGGAGGATAATTTGATCTATTGTGCTCCGGAAGTAACTTTGATAGCGGCTATCTTGGTTTGGTTGATAGATGAACCAATTTATTGATCATATCATTACGGGTATTGATCAAAGCACAGATTCTGTGATCAAAGGAACCCCAGAATGCATTGTGGGTAAAGTACTTTTGGTCATGTGTTGCATTATGGGGGTTGCATGAAATCTGCTTTGTGATATACTTGTCTTAGAGGCTGATAATTCAGGCAGTAGGGTTAACCTATCTAAGATAGGTGAAGTCAAATACACACAACCTGTTTCAAAGCCGATGCCTCCCCATTTGAAACAAAACTACAGCATATATTCAACCTTACTTTTATAAGAGTATGAAACTCATTTTGCAACATATAATTATTTTGGAATTGACTTCAGCATCCATACAGTATACATGGTATCACTTTCATATGAGACATTGTAAAGGCCGGTAGGCTATTGCAGTTGAAATCCATACACATCATATGGACCACATAAAAGTGGTTGCAATAAATGGTGTATATATGATTGGTCCTGGTCCTGGCAGAGAAATGATCATGTCTCTGTGTAACAATTTCAACTTGACATACAGGGTCTTTGCATACAGTTGTTATATAATAGTAATAAACTAGTCCAAAGGGGGAGGGGTTTTACCCCTCTTTTATTACTTGTTCATGGGTCCAGTTGGAGATTGAAAGCGTACATAAATCAGTAATTGAGAACCAGTGGCATAGTAGCGACTTTCGGGTGGGGGCAACTTTCAAGGAGATTACGTAGTCTCATTTGCATAAAGTCATTGCTATATGTACACTGACAATTGTCAACATTGGCGAGAAATTTGAATTGGCTTTGAGGAACGTGTAATAAAAAGAAGCAGAAGTAAGGACCAAAGCAGTTTACAAGCCTTATTTTTGGTATGAGGTAATCTGAGTATATTCAATTGATAATTGTGAAAGAAGAAATGTATCCGTCAACAGATGAGGAAAGGGACCGTCTTTGAACTTCACTAAAAATAGGCCTATACCAACCAGCAAAAATGGTGTGAAAATCGCGAAAAAGAGCCCACACGGCAGAAGAAAGAATCCAAATTATCTCCAAAATAAAACCAAACCAAATATGGTTATTGGTATGGTATTAGAGATCATAGTCAGGACAATAGAATTTGTTGCAACAAAAATAGAAATATGCGCATGCGTTGATGGTATGCATGATTGAAAGTACCAAAATGTATGAAAAAAGTAAAAATTCATCTAAAACGAGCTAAAAATATAACTAATACAAAGTTTGCGGAACAGTAGCTGTGTGAGTGAATTGCTATACCAAGTCTTATGCTAAAATTAGACACACCTTTCGAAATTCAAATTTCTTATTCAATCCAGAGCCTCTCTATGGTGTGCTACTTTAATTACAAAAACAAGACCTTTTGAAATTAAGGGTTCATTAAGAAAGAAATGTTTATGGTTTCACCACTGGGACCTCCCTTTTTTATAATCAGTAGATACCCAATCAAACTAGGCACCATTGGTTTAATTTTGTCATCGATTAATCTTTCTATCTCTTATTATGTAAAGAACAATGGGTGATAAAGCCTACTCAAAATTGGAGATATTCAACACGATTTCTTTTCTTTAATAAAAATGGTATATGTCTAAAAAGAGTCCAGCATCATGCCTATGTTATCGGTTTATAAAGCTGCAAAAACCGTGCCAGATTCTATGCTTTTATTCTCGAGATATTTGGAATTATGTAACAATACCTCAATTTGGCGCGAGATTTTCTTGACTACTTTTCACCATAAATCAGGCAGTGCCCATACGCTATTGTGTTTATGCTAATGTCATTACGTAATCAAGCATTCAGCATCGCTAATACATATTCGTTTTGAAAGACAAAAGTACAAACTTTAATTTAGCGTAAGTAACATCCATCCAAGTCATGCATGAGCGGAGATACACCATAGTTGCGGGAACTTATTGACCAGCCCTCGTATTATGCATTATTTTAACTTTTAACCTGCTTTTTTCTTTTATTTTGTAAATTAATTGCGTTGGTCCTTTGATTTTTAAACTTTTTACTAATACAACAGTTAATGCTATATTTACTCTTATGTTATGGTCATACTGTGATACCATAACTCAACTTAAATCCGACATTTTAATGCCTCAAATACTCACATTGACTCACATTTTACTGTCCTTTTATGATCCACAGGGAACACCCAGTTCTTTTGATCCTCCGTGGAAATTAACACAACATGCTCCAATGACATCTCAAACCATCATGGCCGCCATACTCCAGACATCTGGACCAGTCACGACTCATACAGTTATTGCGCGTAACTACAAATTCTTAAACAAGATAACCGCGGACCAGTTTGTGGAAGCAGCTAGCAATCTAGAAACACTGAGTCTTGGTTCTGTAGTGGCTTTAGGCCGTAGCTCAGTGTACATTAAGAAAGCACCTGATGAGGTGATGGCCATCTTGGAAATGAACCCACACCTTTGTTCTAATGAGTATTATGCTAGTCGATACAATAAACCTCTGTCAAGATCAGTGCCTCTTGGTATTCGACACCAGTTGTCTACGAAGAAGCTAGTTCCGGCAAAAATGCTGATGTGATAGGCATTAGAGATACTAGACAATGTAGGCATGTGTTAATTTAGTTATTAGTAGGTGATAAAATGCTGTCTACTGGAGATAGCAGTGATGCCATTTGTGGGTAGCAAAGATATGCTTGACAGGGGTTTTACTGTATAGCTTGGTGTACATTAAGAAAGCACGGGATGAGGTCACTGACGACCATCTTGGAAATTTACCCACACCTTTGTTCTAACAAGTACTAGGCTAGTCGATATAACAAACCTCTGTCAGGATCAGTGCCCCTTGGTATTCAGCACAAGTTGTCTACAAAGAAGCTATTTCCGGCAAAAATGCTGATGTGATAGGCGTAAATCTTCAGTGTTGCCAGTCTTCAGGAATTTCCTGGTTTCAGGAATTTTTACTCCGATGATCCTGTACAAATATATAAGCAAAGTACATTTTTCAGGAATTTTTTTGGAATTTTTTTGCCATTTCAGGATTTGTTGACAACACTGACTGGCATCTCTAGGCATTAGAGATCCTAGTCAAGTGTTAACTTAGTATATGAAGTAGCTGATAAAATGCTGTCTACTGTAGATAGCAGTGCTGCCATTTGTGGGTAGCAAAGATATGCTTGGCAGGGTTTTGTGAAGAAGGAAATGGATTTGATGTGATTTCTGTTGTAAATAGATGGGACTATAGATTTAGAGTTGTCAATTTTATATAAAACAGTTAGTAAAAAGGTTTTTTTAATATTGCTAGTAGCATTGATATGATGTACAGTATAAGTCGGAGGTAGAGATTTTGAGTTTTGAATTCAGGTTGTGGGCTTGGCGTTATCAAAAAATGAAACCACAGAGTATAATGCAAGTAGATACTAGATAAAATAAACCTTAAAAATTTTATCTCGGTGTCCCATATAGCCCTCTTTGCAACCAATCAAAATAGTTGTTTGATAGACACCAATAATTCAGCTGGTGGTACCCATTATATGGGGTTAAAATATTGTGTAAGTAAGTCAATAACCAAACAGCAAAATGTAAATTTGTATTCTATTGATGTGGAAAGCTGAGGAAGTTATCCACTGATGTAAAATGTTTATTTGTAAGGGTAGTTTGTTTGTAATATGGACATTTTGTGTTTAAATAGATAATGTACCATTAACAGTTTTTGTAGGATTTTAATTAATATTTTGTTATTGTAATGACTGTTCCAGTAGGCATCCATTTACAAATTTCAGGGGCGTAATTCACTGTGATTCTTAGACTGGATTTTCCTGATTTTGTTTGGCCAAAATTTATGCAATTGTATTGATTTTCAGCCTGTTTGGGGGGGGGGGGTATTTTAGCCCAATTTCACACAGTTTTTCAGGATTTTCTACTACTTTCAGGATATTGCACAAGCTTTGAATCACATTCCCTGTGATGTATACAAATTTTGTATTCTTATCAGAACTTGTTACATATAGTAGATAGAAGGCTGGTAATTTTCATTTTAGGTTTAGCTCAGAAAGCTCACTCAGGATTTTAAATTTTCAAATTTTTCTCCAATCAAGATTGTCAATTTTTAAACTCTTGGAAAAGTATAAAATTATCTGGTAGTAGAAGTAGTTATAGCAATATAGCCAATGACATATGTGACATGATCAAGGTGAATGAGTCACATGTCTGCACATTTCAATTCAAAGGTTTTGTACATTACTTTCTGGCAGGTTACGAATGCTACATTTTGATGCAAATCCCATCAAAATCGGATATCTTAAGTTATGAGCAATTTATCAATGGCTGAAAACAATATAAAACAAAAAAAATTGAACACTGATTTTGCCAATATTTTAAAAACAATATTAGCGACATTCCGACTCATTCCCCTTGATCATGTCACATATGTGACCCCTCGGCACAACTGAGCCCTGAAGTCGCCAATCATCATTTTTGAGATATTCAACCAAAATATTCTGCTTGAAATTAGCTTTAAAATGATGTATATCATGTCTATAGTACTTGATATTTAAATAGTGAAAAATCAATAAAACAATCAATAAATCCTTTGTTTATTGTTAAGTTCGATGGAGCATATCTCAATAGTGGCACTGGCGACATCCGGGCTCAGTTGTGCCGAGGGGTCACATATGAGAAAATAATGTCTGTCATAGACGTAAGTAACCTTTAAATGTCTATCATAGACAAGTCACTGATGCTGTCTACTGTAGATAGCAGTTGGCTGTGGCTAGCAAAATGCTGGACATGTTTTGGTAAAAGTAGTTTGATGTTGTATCTGTTGTAGAATTTTTAATCAATGCAGGGTTCCCATGGTCCTTGAAAGTCCTTGCAAGTCCTTCAATTTGAAAACACCTTTTCAAGGCCTTGAAAGTTCAGGAAATTTGCACAAGGCACATGAAAGTCCTTAAAAATTGGAATTTTGCCTAAAGTATAATTTTGACAAAATTTGGGGAGTGGAGAGGAGCTGTCACCTTTGTTAATATGTGCCGCATGGAGAGCTGCATCATGATTTTTGTGTTGTGGTAAGTCCTTGAGAATCATGCTTTTGGACCTTGAAAGTCCTTGAAAAGTCCTTGAATTTTAAAGGCTTCAAGGTGCGGGAACCCTGTCAATGTTAATAAATGAGAAGTAGTTTTTGATATGCTATTATTATATTGTAAGAAAGGATGTGGATCTGGCTTTTGTGAAATTAAAACAGGTTTTGTATCAATATTAATTTCTATTATTAGTAGAAGGTGTGAGTTTGGTGTTTCTGATTGTATATACATAACAGTTTTAGTAAATGTTCAAGTAAGTTTCACAAATAACAAACAGTTTTGGTATACTATCTGTTGCAAGTAAAATGTAAAGGTTTGGTCTTTTCAACTGTATTATATAAAACAGTAATTCAGTGTTTTAGATTGCACTATTTACCTCTAAAAGAATCATAACTTGTTGGTATGTTATGATTTTGACTTTTCAATTGTATATTTGTATAAAACTTATTCTTAAAGGGGTTCATTAGGTTTGTAGAAACTTGTATAATATGTATTTCATCTTGTCAAAACCAATTATGTTTTACTGACATGACAGTTTTGACCATCTTGGGCGATGGTCATCTTCAGAGTGATGTTTTGCGATCCAACTCATGCATACCAACAGAGAGCGTACAAGCGCTTAAGATATCCGAAACTGATAGGTCAGTAAAGTGTAATTGGTTTTGACAAAATGAAATTTCTAATATATGTGACCAGATCTGGTCCAATCAGGTTAAATAATAATAATGAAACTCCGATATAGGCAAAAAGAGAGGAGAAAAAAACCCAATAAAAATATAAGAAAGTGGACATATAAAAGGTTCATAACTTTGCAACCAAGTATTCAAGAGACCTGGGAATTCAATATCAGTAGGTACTGAGCATTTAGTAATGGTAGTAACTCCCATTTTCAAAATTTCTGACTTTGGCCTGAGTTGATCAGATTGGGTGACATATTGTATATAAAACTTGTTTAGATAGCAATAGTTTTGATGTGGTTAGTAACAGCTACAGCTTTGGAGTTCTCATTTTATATATAAAATCATTTAATAATCGGCCCTAAAAGTAATCAATGACATATAATATGTATGTTTCTTGCATTGAGATCACAAAACAAGTGTTTAAAAATATATGCACCGAAACTTTATGACCTCCTTTACTCCTTTCAATTCATGACACATCACATGCGGAAGGACAGTGGACTATTCCATTTGAGATTTGTACACCCCATATGGAAGACATGCCCTTAATCTGCCACACAGGGAGTGTGAATTTCAAATGGGGTCATCCATTCAGGTAACCTCATGAAATTCACACTCCCTGTGTGGAAGATTAAGGGCATGTCTTCCATAGGGGGTGTATGGTATAGCCCAACTGAGGTCTGCAGCATTGTTAAGCATTTCTCATGTATTTTATAACTGTAGAAAACACCTTCAGCAACTATTTTCCAGTTTGCTTCTCATCCATAAAACCAATTCTCGCTATTCGCAATAAGGGCGCCGCCAGCGGTTTGCGATGTAATCGTGATGTATCATGGAAAAATTCGACATCAAGTCCGCACAATCGAATATTACCATGCTATTACATAGGAACACGTGACAATATTTTTTAGTTTGTCAAAATAAAGGTGTTACACGCGAATCGATACTCAATAATACTTAATAATGTGATTTGAAATGTGCACAATTAATTTTTACTCTATCGATTTGCGTGTAATACTGTTATATTGACAAACTAAAAAATATTGTCACGTGTTCCTATGTAATAGCATGGTAATATTCGTATTGCGCGGACTTGGATGTCGACCTTTTCCCATGATACATCATGATACATCACAATTACATCGCAAACCGCTGGCGGCGCCCTTATTGCGAATAGCGAGAATTGCAAAATGTTAATTGAAATCACTTGTAAACATATAGTTTTGTAGATTAGAAAAGTCTTAAATAAATTGAATGTGTGAAAATAAAAATCATGTTCTCAATGTTGTTTTGTATATTGAAGTTTGTTTTATTCAGGAATAAGTAATTCTTAAAAATGACTTACGATGTTACAGAAACATTTGCTTCTTTAACCCCCTGCACACTACTGATCATCTGATTGGTTCATAACTTGAAATGCTCATTTCAATTGCCAATTATAACTAGGTTTTAAAAATTGTATGGTCAAACTTTCCTTTACAGATGATCTTATTAATACCTTCCTTTATTGGTTCAAATCTTCATCTTGGTCAATGCAAATCATGCATCTCACATGATAGGATGATGCAATCACACCAAATCATATATATGTAGGCCGGGCCAGCGAAACACCCATGGCTACTGGTTGGCGATGCACTTGCTAGTACTTTACAGGCAACAGGTCCTCACAGGGTACCAAGCAACTTCTTTGTTCATCATCTATCCTATCTCTTTCCTATATGATAGTCAAAAACCACTTTGAGGGCTAGGGTTAATTTGTGATGACACTTGGAATACATTTCCAAGGCTAGGAACTAGGGATTCAGATATATCCGCTATACTATTTAATTTCATTTCCTTGATTATCAAGTCCTTGTCAGATCACTGAGTGAATATCAACATGTTGTCTTTTATGGAAACCATGGCGATGCAAGAGAACAACTTGTGATACACTGAATTGGTCATTGAAATGTGTTTGACATCAGTTTTGCAAGGACTTCATTGATTTATTCATCTTTGAGAGGGTGTTTAAACAGATTTGTTATTTGGGATGCAAATAAATTTTGATTTTGTTTATAAAAAGTCATGTCTAGCAGTACTAGCACTACCTTCATCATTGCCTTTGTACATGTATATGCAAAGAAATTGCCAGCACAGTACCTAACCATAAATATTTGACTAATTCCAACAACAAAATTTCATAAAAAAATGCCAAATTCTAATCAAATTGTACCCATTTACCACTCCTGCAGGGCAACAAAAGAAGTGGAACTGGAAGAGGATCGGGCAGAGGAACTTTTCTCACTCAAAACTCCAGCACTTCTAAACAAAATATCATGGCCGCCATTCTCCAATCCGTCGGACCTGTTACCGGTCATCGTGTCATCGCCCGGAATAACCGATTCCTACGTCTGCTTACCGTCAAACAGTTCCTGATGGCAGCTAACGATTTGCAAACAGCCGGTTTGGGAACCTTGGTATCCATAGATACCGGTAGAGGTCACGGCAAGTCGCAGCTTTATGTGAAGAAGACACCAGCCGAAGTGGAGACGTACTTGGCAGCGAATCCAAATTTGTGTAGTGCGGAGTATTATAGGGAGAGATACAATAAGCCATTGTCTAAGTCAATTTCGTTGATAGAGAGACACTATTTGGCAAAGATGGGAGTTGTACCTGCTACTTTGATGATGTGATCATTATGAAGGTGAATGAATACATACATACCCCTACATCAGTACACCCGTACATACAGTACACCCCTACATGTATATATAACAGATATTTGATGTAGCACTTTACAATGGAGAAGAACAAGGTGGCATTACTTATAACTTCTTGAAATTACAACTTTCATTTCTTTTTACATAACATATTTATCACTTTACAATGGAGAAGAACAAGTGGCATTACACAAAACTTCTTAAGGGGTACTACACCCCTGGCCAATTTTATGCCTATTTTTGCATTTTTCTCAAAAATTATAGCACATTGGTGACAAGTAAATATGTATATTATAGGGGCAAGGACTACAACTACTGTACTAAAAATTCAGCAACTCAAAGCAAGTACTTATTGATTTATTGATCAAATATTGGTCTTCCCTCATTTTTGACTGTAACCCCACGACTGTTGTCTGTGCTGAAATAAAATTTACAGTGGAGTAGTTGTAGTCCTTGCCCCTATAATATACATATCTTACTTGCCCCAACGCGCTATAATTTTAAAGAAAAATGCAAAAATAGGCACAAATTTGGGCAGGGGTGTAGTACTCCCTTAATAATACAACTTTCATTATTTTTTTTACTACTTTTACATTTTACCATACCAATCCTAATTAACTAAAGAGATATAGACTACCTGCAACAGCCAAAGTCCCTGTGCTTTGTATGCTGTGAATTCTCGCATATTCATGAGGGTGAATGAATTTACATGCATAACAGATGGTATTACATAAAACTTCTTAATAATACAACTTTCATTATTTTTTTACTACTTTTACATTTTACCATACCAATCCTAATTAACTAAAGAGATATAGACTACCTGCAACAGCCAAAGTCCCTGTGCTTTGTATGCTGTGAATTCTCGCATGTTCATGAGGGTGGATCATCCAATTGTGTGTGTCTAACAAATCATGCTAGCATTGCGTGCCTTCGCATTATGCGTTGCCTTTATGCGATAGTAACACATCACCTTTGCGTGTGAAGAAGCAGTTTCGTATGTTACACTTTTGGAACGATTGGCCCTCATTAAAGGGTGATGCTGGGTGTTTATAGCTGCAGTTCATGATACCAATATAACATAATAATACGCACAAATGCATGATAAAATTTCCAAATTATTATTGTGGAAATTAGTGAAGCATTTCTTTTGTAGTATCGTTTCAGTAGCATTTTTGCTAGGCAAATCCAATAATTTTACTCATTTTACTGAGGTCTCGATGACAGATAAGTCTTCTTGATCACAGATGTCCAGGCTCACTGCACTTTTCGCAGTACTTGCTAGTCTTGTTCCCACAGTGTTCTGTATTTGTGGTACTATAATCCAGATTCATGGTTCATGTCCTGATTCATGGTTTTATACCCCTCTCTTCTTAGCTTCTTGAATTTTTCTGAAGAATTGAATAGATTTATCCCTGTATTCACCAAACCAATCCAAGTTATCAAGCTGTGGTGGCAGTAGTGTATCCACAATTTTAGTGTGAGGGGGCAAAGCCAAATGTTTGTCCCATTTGTCAATTTTTTGTCCTATTTGTAGTCATTTTAAGGACACTTTACTCCATCCCCATTTTATCCCTGAATTTTCTGGGGGGGAAGATTGCCCCCCCCCCCCCCTGGCTTTGCCCATGTATGGTGGTGACAGCTCACAGGTGAGCTGCAAATGTTGCTTTGAGAATTGGTTTAAAATTAATCCAATCTTAAAGTTTCATACATTTGATTAGTTCTGTATTTTTTTTTCTGTGTACAGGGTTGGACCAAAAAAGGAGTCACCAACATTAGCAGACTCAGTGGGAATTCACAAATGAACAACCGTAATATCATGGCTGCCATTCTACAAACTAAAGGTCCTGTAGTCACGCCTGCTGTCACTAAACACAGTTGGAAATTCCTTTATATGATGAGCACCAAGCAGTTCGCAAAAGCTGCCGAAGAAATGGAGAAATTAAACTTAGGGCAGCTGTTGAATTTGAGTGGAGGTGGGATCAAGCAGACTTTGGTTTTTGTCAAGAAACCACCAATTGAAATTAGAAACGATTTGTTAGAACAAGCAGATCTGTGTAGCATAGATTATTATTCACAGAGATATAACATGCCAAGTTCAAGGTCGCTGCAGTGTATATCTTTGAATGTGAGACAACGGGTAGCGTCTATGGGGCTTGCACCTTTACACTTGCTTATGGCAGAGACCAATAGAGAACAGGTGTCTTACATGTCCAGTGGGTCTACTACAACAAACTTGTCTTGATCTTAAAGATGTTCGCTGGACATTTGGTGGAAATTTTGAAACTTGATTTTCACAGTATCTGTTTGAAAGCAGCAAAGATAAATAGATGAAAGTATACATTTTTGGAAAGATCAACTGTTGGGGAAATCAACCATAAGTGCATCTTCAAAATTTGGAAAAGGTTGTATGCAATTTTGAAAAAAGGTCCACCATAACTAGTTAGGCTTACACTTCTAAATGATAAAAAATTGCATGTTATTGTTCTTGAGAACTTTTTGATACTTTGCACGTTTTTTTTCTTCAAAATATGGATCTAAATATATCAAAATTTGTATACTTTCAAAATTTTACTCAGTTGGGGGATATTTTTGACCATAAAACAAATTTGAGGACCTAATTAAAAATAATGAGAGAGTAGTCTTTTTCTCTACATCAATGATATGTACCAGTAATTTTAATTTTTTGAAAAAGTTAGTGTATGGAAAAAGTAGCCGAATAGAAATCATATTTTTTTTAACCATAAAAAAAAAAAAAATTCTCCAAATGTCCCAAGATTCAGTTGCATTCCTTCAATCACTTTCTTTCCAAAATTGTATACTTTAATATATTTGTTTTTGTGACTTTCAAAAAGATATAGTGATTTTGTTTAAACTTTCCGGCCACACACAATCCTGCGTGCATATCCTTTAAGTCTGTGTGCAATTGCTTTTACAACGTAAATTATTATACCAGCTCCTTCAGCATGGTTTCACTTCACTTTATTTCTAGTAGATGCTTAAGAAAATTTTATCTTAAAAAATAATTTTATAAGTGTACTTTTCATATATAATTGGCATTTATAAAATGAAATCATTTAAGGTGGTACTACACCCCCTGGTAAATTTTGGGACTAATTTTGCATTTTTTTCAAAAAATAACTACACACTGGTAACAAAAGCTATGTATATTATAGGGGCAAGGAATCCAGGAACTACACTGGAATTTCAGTGATTCAAGAGAAGTGGTTCATTATATATGCTAAGAAATGAGGTACATTCTAGCGGTACCTCTTTCTTCTTCTTCTTCTTCCTCGGTAAGTGTAACATCAAATGCATGATGATACTTCAAGTCTTTTCTTTATATCATAAATAATGTACCACTTGTCTTAAGGGGGTACTACACCCCTTGATAAATTTGTGTATGTTTTTGCATTTTTCTCAAAAACTAGTAACACAGTGGAAACAAAAGTTATTTATATGTGACCGTACACCACGAATGAGCCGTAAATGTCCTCAATTGTATTCTGAGTTACAGTGTAAAATGGGCATGAAGGTCATATTCATAGGTATTTCAATTTGGTGCTACGTGTATCTCATTAAATGAGGTACACGTAGCACCAAATTGAGGTACCTATGAATACGACCTTCATGCCCATTTTACACTGTAAGTCAGAATACAATTGAGGACATTTACGGCTCATTCGTGGTGTACGTCTATATATAGTAGGAATCCAATTACTACACTGGAATTTCAGTGACCCAAGACAAGCGGTTTGTTATTTATGATAAGAAATAAGGTACCGCTAGGATGTACCTTGTTTCCTATCATATATACTGAACCGCTTGTCTTGAGTCACTGAAATTTCAATGTAGTAATTGGATTCCTTGCCCCAATAATATACAAAACTTTTGTTACAAGTGTGTTATTATTTTTTGAGAAAAATACAAAAATAGTCACAAATTTAACACAGGGGTGTAGTACCCCCTTAAGTCACTGAAATTCCAGTGTAGTAACTGGATTCCTTGCCCCTATAATATACATAACTTTTGTTACCAGTGTGTAAATATTTAAATTTGAGAAAAATGCAAAAATAGTCACAAATTTATCAAGGGGTGTAGCACCACCTTAACTTCTGCAATATCCTCACTGGGACGGAAAAATGAAAATTTGACCCCTGAAGACAAAACCTCACATGTAGTAAAAATTTTCAATGACAAAACGACTTATGTCTGGTTATTTACAGACCCCTAAATTTATGCAGTTTACAGTTTAAGTTGTATGTTGGTATTCTTCAAGTTGACACACATAAAAAGAATATGACCAGAAGTGCATATAATGATAATGAGGTCTATATATTGGGCCCACCTTTTACGTAGCAAGTTTTGCATTTAGCCTAATTAAATTCAAATTACAATTGGATTTTTCCCTTGGGGTGGGGGAGGGGCACTCACTAAAAAATGAGTGACGGGAATGTGTGGCCACATTGACCATCATTTTTCAACTCCCTCTCACCCAATGACCCCTTATTTATAGGTTAATGAACGAGTATACTTGTTGGGAGAGAAATTAGACAAAATAATGCACGCGCGCTGATGTTGATGCGTCTAATGCACGAGCCCTGAGGGAACCTATTTCATACACGAGAAGAAAAAACATGTGACATTTGCTGTTTTTATAATAAAATTATGACTTAAAATATTGGAAAATAGAACCAAATATGAATGCATCAACCCGCCTGCAAAATGAATCAAGCCTACGAGACGCGAACGCGCGCGAAAGCACTGCGCGTAATACGCGGAGTGCAATTAGACACAATCAATGCATGGTTTTGATTTTTCTAACGCTTGCTCTGATTGGTTCTTGCTATCTAAGAGTGTATGAATTTGTTACTGAACTCCCTCTCAACCAATGACCCGCTTTTGTTGACAAAAGACCCCCTTTTTTCAAATATTTTGGGAACATTTCTGATAATCTCTCACTGCATGACCCTGTTTTTTCTTTTATTTTTCTTTCAAAAATTTTCAATTTTTTCAAAATTTTTCAAATTTTGATGAATTTTTGAAAATGTTGAATCAATATTTTTGACCCAAAATTTTTCCCTGTCTGACTGCTGAATGACCACCTTTTTTGGTAAAATTTTCTTCAATCTCATGGAAAGACCCCTTTTGGGGGGCCTTCTCACTGAAAGAACCCCCCCCCCCCCCCTCCTTTTTTGGTGCCTACAATCAAGTGCAAATTTCCCTGGGACACTTGTTCATATTTCGCGCCCTCTGTTCAATAAAACCGGTCATATGAAGTTCACCATGTGATTTTTTATTTGTATAGTTTCCAACCTATTTGAATCCCTCCTCCCCACCAACCAATGTTGGAGCAAAAATATAGGCCATTTAAAAATGAGGCGTTTGGTATACAACATTGAATAAAAAGTGGGGAGGTCATTGAACTATGAAAGTGTCCCAGCAAATTTGCACTTGATTGTATAGGGGATGCGAAAAAAATAATCTATTAATATCAATAAAATCGCCATAACTCTCGAACGCGCGTTGCTCGATTTTCATAATTTTTTCAGTGATGTCAAGATAATTTCATTATGCATTACATGATTAGCCAATTTTTTTAAAATGTATTAAAATAAACATTTTTTTGAATATCCAACCCTGCAATGCATGCATTTTCAAGGAATATTTGACACATTGATTGCTTATATTAGAGTGGACATATAAATTCTCCTTTGGTAGAATTTACAAACATAATAAAAGCAAACCAAATAAGAAATTAAGAAAATATAGAAATAAATAGAACAGAATCATGATGTTTGTCTCATCATTGATCTTTCAAACTCATTACCCTATTTTCAAATGCTATTATCGGAATGCACGTTAAACTCTTTAATATAGGCCTTCAACTACCCATCGCAGACACGCTAATTCAACGTAACAATGCCATGCCAAAAAATGTATATACATTACACATTTAAAATGTGCTTATTATTGGTATTCAAAAATAAAAAAAAGAGATAAAGAGCAGGATTTAAAAGTAAACATATCGGCGACAATGAGCTTCGAACCGTAGCCCTCATGATCAGAAGGCAGTAAGCAAACCACTACACTATGGTTGAGCTGTTGTTATTCATGCGAATTTATTTATAACAAGGATAACAAGAATTAATGATTTAATAACGGTCTACCAGAATAATATAACTTAAAAAGTAATATATATTTATTTAACATTATGGTAGACCGTGCTCATTTGGCTTAAATGGAGGAATAATTACCAATAAACATATCAAAGTTAGGAAGGTATGTATAATGTGACCGTGTATATTCAAAATATACGTTAGATAAATGTTTAATACTACTAAAACATGAGTTTTAATGAATGATTTCATTGGATCGAAGCTCGATAACACAATACAGTAGCATTGCAATGATAGGATTAAATACGCTGAAATCGAGTGCAATTGTCATCAGTCTCCCGGTGGCATATAGTTACTGGCTTTGCTTCTCTCCCCGAGATCTCGAGTTCGAATCCATGTAATGCTATTTTTCTTTCTTTCTTTTTTTATTCTTTTTGTCTTTCTTTCTTTCTTTCTTTCTTTTTTCTTTCTTTCTTTCTTTCTTTCTTTCTTTCTTTCTTTCTTTCTTTCTATTTTTCTTTTTTCTTTTTTTCCTTTATGTTGCCAATTTACATTTACATTTATCAATGAACTAAAGGGAAACAATTGTTTTGTTTTATGATATTTTTTGTTATTTCAGTAGGTATTTTTAACTGATTGTACTCTATATTTCCAATATGATTTAATTTTGATTAGTTTTAAATTGTTTTAAAAGTGAATTTTGAGATAATGCGCTTATAATAGCAATCATGTGTCAAATATGCCTTAAATAATGCATATATTACAGCGTTTTGATACCTAAAATATTTAGTTTGACAAAAATGACAATTAAAGTAACCAAAATATGCTAATGTTATTTGTTTTAAATTAGTGAAAAAATCATGTCAATCGAGCAACGCGTTTGCGAGTTATGGTAATTTTACTGAAAGTAATATATTATTTTTTGTCTTCTTCAATACAATCAAGTGCAAATTTCCCTGGGACACTTGTTCATATTTCGCGCCCTCTGTTCAATAAAACCGGTCATATGAAGTTCACCATGTGATTTTTTATTTGTATAGTTTCCAACCTATTTGAATCCTCCTCCCCACCAACCAATGTTGGAGCAAAAATATAGGCCATTTAAAAAATGAGGCGTTTGGTATACAACATTGAATAAGGTGCTTGGGAGGTCATTGAACTATGAAAGTGTCCCAGCAAATTTGCACTTGATTGTATAGGGGATGCGAAAAATAATCTATTAATATCAATAAAATCGCCATAACTCTCGAACGCGTTGCTCGATTTTCATAATTTTTTCAGTGATGTCAAGATAATTTCATTATGCATTACATGATTAGCCAATTTTTAAAAATGTATTAAAATAAACATTTTTTTGAATATCCAACCCTGCAATGCATGCATTTTCAAGGAATATTTGACACATTGATTGCTTATATTAGAGTGGACATATAAATTCTCCTTTGGTAGAATTTACAAACATAATAAAAGCAAACCAAATAAGAAATTAAGAAAATATAGAAATAAATAGAACAGAATCATGATGTTTGTCTCATCATTGATCTTTCAAACTCATTACCCTATTTTCAAATGCTATTATCGGAATGCACGTTAAACTCTTTAATATAGGCCTTCAACTACCCATCACAGACACGCTAATTCAACGTAACAATGCCATGCCAAAAATGTATATACAATTACACATTTAAAATGTGCTTATTATTGGTATTCAATAAATAAAAAAGAGATAAAGAGCAGGATTTAAAAGTAAACATATCGGCGACAATGGGCTTAGAACAGTAGCCCTCATGATCAGAAGGCAGTAAGCAAACCACTACACTATGGTTGAGCTGTTGTTATTCATGCTAATTTATTTATAACAAGGATAACAAGAATTAATGACGCAATAACGGTCTACCAGAATAATATAACTTAAAAAGTAATATATATTTATTTAACATTATGGTAGACCGTGCTCATTTGGCTTAAATGGAGGAATAATTACCAATAAACATATCAAAGTTAGGAAGGTATGTATAATGTGACCGTGTATATTCAAAATATACGTTAGATAAATGCTGAATACGACCAAAACATGAGTTTTAATGAATGATTTCATTGGATCGAAGCTTCGATAACACAATACAGTAGCATTGCAATGATAGGATTAAATACGCTGAAATCGAGTGCAATTGTCATCAGTCTCCGGTGGCATATAGTTACTGGCTTTGCTTCTCTCCCGAGATCTCGAGTTGAATCCATGTAATGCTATTTTTCTTTCTTTCTTTTTTATTCTTTTTGTCTTTCTTTCTTTCTTTCTTTCTTTTTTCTTTTCTTTTCTTTCTTTCTTTCTTTCTTTCTTTCTTTCTTTCTTTCTATTTTTCTTTTTTCTTTTTGTCCTTTATGTTGCCAATTTACATTTACATTTATCAATGAACTAAAGGGAAACAATTGTTTTGTTTTATGATATTTTTTGTTATTTCAGTAGGTATTTTTAACTGATTGTACTCTATATTTCCAATATGATTTAATTTTGATTAGTTTTAAATTGTTTTAAAAGTGAATTTTGAGATAATGCGCTTATAATAGCAATCATGTGTCAAATATGCCTTAAATAATGCATATATTACAGCGTTTTGATACCTAAAAATATTTAGTTTGACAAAAATGACAATTAAAGTAACCAAAATATGCATAATGTTATTTGTTTTAAATTAGTGAAAAAATCATGTCAATCGAGCAACGCGTTTGCGAGTTATGGTAATTTTACTGAAAGTAATATATTATTTTTGTCTTCTTCAATACAATCAAGTGCAAATTTCCTGGGACACTTGTTCATATTTCGCCCTCTGTTCAATAAAACCGGTCATATGAAGTTCACCATGTGATTTTTTATTTGTATAGTTTCCAACCTATTTCGAATCCCTCCTCCCCCACCAACCAATGTTGGAGCAAAAATATAGGCCATTTAAAAAATGAGGCGTTTGGTATACAACATTGAATAAGGGGTGCGGGGAGGGTCATTGAACTATGAAAGTGTCCCAGCAAATTTGCACTTGATTGTAGGCTCTCACTGAAAGACCCCTTGTTTCCCACCCAACGACATTATCTTTTAAATGAAAAGTTTTGGTGCAGGATTATCCGAAGTGTTTGTTCTGAAGGGTGCAAAGTTTGAAAAGTTTTTCTTCTGAAGATGCTTTCTTTTGAAGAGTAATTTATCAAAATGGTCTTTTCTCTGAAAATTTTTTGAATTGCAATCCCTTTAGATAAATCATCTTTCAGAACAAGGGTTCTTTTCGACAAATGACACTATTGACAATAGGTAGGCAGCTGTAGTTAATTTGTATTATAATGATATCAAATGAAGGACATTGCCCAAGATGGTTGAAACTGTTAGGTCTGTAAATAACTTATGCGTTGACTAGATGAAATGTATAGTAACCAAGCCTTGAAATAAGCGGGCGCGGGGAGCAAATTTGCCACCAATCCTGGTCCTTATAATATTCACATGAACCAGGAGCAAGTTTCTAAAATAAATTGCTCCTTGGTTCAGATTTACACGGGATGGAATAGTGCTGGTATGCTGTACTTGAAAATTGCTCCTGTTTCTTCAGAAATTGCTCCTGATTCTTGTAAAATCCCAGTGAACCAGGAGCAATGTTCAAAAACAAATTGCTCCTTGTTCCAGTCTTATCTGCTTATTTCAAGGCTTGATAAATGACTATTATGTAGCTGTAGTTGATTTGTATTATAGGGTATCAAATGAATCCAATATAAAGTCTGCACAAAAAGTAACGCAGCTATTAGAAACACGCCTATAGCTTCAGAACTAATAAATTTTTTTCACAATATTTTAACATAAAAAGAAGGATGATTTATTTACATGCATTTTGATACCAAGTTTGTCCAATTTCCTTCAATATTAACAACACAGCAGTGTTTTGAAAGAAAGATACCCGAATTTGAAAGTTGTAGCTATTTGTATTGATTTGAAGTAAGCGCGAAGATAATGGAGGGCTTTACGTGCTACAGTACTGGCATAATAACCATTGATTGCTGTAAATGCAACTTTTAAATTCGGGTATTTTTCTTTAAAAACACTACTGTGTTGTTAATATTGAACGACATCTGAAAATGGGGTATCAAAATGCGCGTAAATAAATCATCCTTTTCTCTCTATTGAAATATTGTAAAAACAATGATTAGTTCTGAAGCTATAGGCGTATTTATAACAGCTGCGTCACTTTTTGTGCAGACTTGTGAATAATTGAATTGATAGTTGTAATGTTTCATATTGTTGTTTTTCATCAGTTATTGGTTGTTAGATGTTTGTTGTAACTTTTTAAGCATTATGAATTCTGGAATTCCTTGATGGATCAAATTGTTATTCAAACATATAAAAGATAAAAGTTGCCCAATTGTTCATGTTTTATGTCATTTACATGATAAAAAACAATAGCTCTATCAGATTCCTGTTGTGTATTTTGATAATTACTATCCACATGGGCCTAGCCCTAATGCGTTTGGAGCATAGCATGTTTAAAAACAAAAAGGCGACATTATTTCACCATGGGCCCCAGTAAATATCAGAGTTGCCACTTTTCAGGAAATTTCCTGATTTCAGGAAATTAAAAAAACAACACCCATTTTCAGGAAATGTTTGCTCTGCACCCTTCTTGTGCAAAAGGATAGGGAAAGGTGCATTTTGTGGATTTTTTCTTGTTTTTCAGGACATTTTGACAGCATTTAAGTGGCATCTCTGAAATATGAAGTGTAGGCTTATTTGTGTTTTGATAGTTGTGTTGATAACTTAGCTCATGCTCATAGCCAGAATATATTTTTAAAGGGGTAGGGGAGGCTTAAAAAGTGGCTTCTGTGAATTTTTCCTTCAAAAGAGGGCTGATTTCATTGTTTTTACCGAAAATAAAAGCCAAACTTTTGTGCATTTTTGCTTCAAAAAAGGGCTGATTTTCAATTTTTTGACAAAAAAAGTGGACCTTTTTATTCAGATTGGCTTTTTTGAAGAGTGCATTGCACCACCTAGCTATGGCTGTACTCACCTAGAAGTGTGACATAATATTATACAAACCTTCATTTTTTTAATGCTCAAGCTTAAAGATGCAAATCATCATTTGATATCAAGCTTTTTTGCGGATAAATGCCATTGGTACGCTTTTTTGGACTCCATGTGTGACAAACCAATGGTGGTTTGCTGTCGCGTTACACAAGAGGTAAATATGAGTCAGTTCTCTTTGAGTATTTATAATGTCTTTAAATTGATCACAAGTATCATGATATTGAATGTATGTGACAAATTGTATTTGGTAGTTTACTAGTTGTTAAATAAAAGAGATGTTTTCAGATTTGTTTCATATTTGTTCTTCATTATTTTGTGTCTTTGTTTCATATTTGATCTCATTATTTTGTGTCCGTTGCAATTGCCATCAAGCTCAGCTATGACCTGACGATTCTTAAATTTGGTTTGGTTAGAAGGTGCCACTGGGAAAGTGGATTCTGGATCTGGATGTTATCCTCTGAACATCAGAGTACCTGCATGGACTCATCGCTATACTAGGCTACAATGAGGCCTGAAATGAACACCACCTTTACATTTATAGAACAAAATTGGGACAAATTAACAAAAACTATACATGACAAAAATCCAGAAAGATATAGTCATTGATAAGCTTTCCTATACATATATGACCAGATCTGATTTAATCTGGTTAAAGTCAGCAATAATGAAACTGAGATATAGACACAAAGTCAGGAGAAAAAAACCCCATAACTTTGCAACCATGTATTCAAAAGACCTGGGGAGCTGGTGGCGTAGCGTCATAGGAGCACGGGGGCACATGCCCCCCCCCCCCATTGATCTGAAATTTAAAAAAAATCCCACGCCACGCCACTACTGGGAGTAACTCAATTTTCAAAATTTCTTTTGACTTTGGCCTGATGAGTGGATCAGATTGGGTCACATATTTATATACTGTATAAACAAGGAAGTAGTACAACTCATAGTAAGACTCATAGAATTTAAACTTATTTAAGAATATATATTTGCCCAGAGTTGCATTCGAAATAAAAGGTCTTGACCAATTTTACATATTTTCCCAATGATTTGGAGCAGAGTTTCTGATATTATGAAAGGAAGAGTTGAGTCTTGAATTTTGGAAGAGTATAGTTCCCTATATATATTTTTGTTTGTTTGTTTTGTTTTAAATGGACAGAACTTTATTTTCCAATTGGGCATAGGGTATGATTGAACAAATTCATCAGGATCGGTGGAGTAAACTCAGTAAATAAAGTTCCTTGTATCTGATCCAATTAGTTGTTGAAACGTTCACAAGTAAGTGTATAATTGGATCACGTTTGTGAAGATTATCTTTCATCCAGGTAGTAAACAATATTAATATTGAACTATAATCTAGTCAACTGGACTTACTGGGTTTTTTTTGAGTGGGACCTACAGTTCAGCGATCAGGAAGATACCTCTCAGGTTGAACTCAAAGGTGGTGACCTGTGATACTACAACATCCGTTTCACAGGTCAATGAACTTTTGCCGCCAGATGATCAGTAGGGCTGATGATGCGTTCAGGATTGGACGTGAAAATTTCCCACTCAAAAAAAACTCAGTAAGTCCAGTTGACTAGATTATAGTTCAATATTAATATTGTAATTGGATCAGATACAAGGAACTTTATTTACTGGGCATAGGGTAGTTTTGTACAACATGTTTGCATTTTTATTTGCCAATTTATTATCATAATCATGTACACTTTTATTGTCACTGGGCTTCTACGCTGCTACCATGTGTTAGGTTTATGCCTTTTAGTTCCCCACATCTGCTCACCTTTCAAAACTTTGTCAATTTTGCCCTTGAATTGGTTTGTTGTCTTTAAAACATCTTCAGGACGTTTGTTCCATGCGTCTATCACCCTCTCTGCAAGAAGAGAAACTTCCTCAGGTTCAGGCTTTTGTGCAGCTGCTTCTCAAAGACCTTATGGTTGTGTCTACTGAGTCCGTGGTGTGTGCATTTGTATTGTGTGACTTGATGAGGAGCTCCTCTGGTCTGATATCGTCTAGACCGTTCAAGAATTTGAATACCTCTATCAGATCACCTCTAGTGCTGGAAGGGACTTTCTTTGGGCAGGTAGGACAATTCTAGTGATGTTTTAATCATAGATTTTTGTCATGTACTCCAGCACATTTTGACCACCCATGTAAACACATGAATTGTAGTTACATGACCACCCTCTCTCTTTTAATTTCATTCTGCAGAAACCATTCACCAAGAAGATCAAAGTTGAACCAAGAGGATCAAAGGGCCATCAGGGGTCAAAGTTGAGTCAGAATACTCCAATGACATGGAGGAGTATCATGGCAGCCATTTTGCAAACCAAAGGCCCAGTCGTCACTCCAGCCATCGTAAAACACACATGGAAGTTCCTGTATATGATGTCAACACATATGTTTATCAAAGCAGCAAAAGAGCTGCAAGAACTGAATGTAGGATCTTTAGTACCAGTCCGTGGAAAGGGTGCAGGTCAAGCAGCGCAAGTTTTTATCAAGAAGAGACCAGAGGAAGTTGGGGTTGCATTACAAATGAATCCGGATTTATGTGAAGTGGATTACTATGCGCATCGTTATAATCAGCCCATATCGAAATCGACCCAGGGGATTTCTTTGTCTGTGAGACATGAGTTGGCTACCATGGGTCTTGTTCCACAAAATTTGCTTGTTTAAGCTGACACAGATTTCTTGTGTCAGCTGACACAAAAATGAGCTATTTCAGTTCAAATCCATACACCCCATATGGAAGACATGATCTTAATCTCCCACATAAGGGGTGTGAATTTCAAATGGAGCCAGCCATTCATGCATGGTGACCAAGGATTCATGTAGGACGGGTCGTTTTTTCATAATCGGGCACTGTACATACAAAAATACACACGCAAGATCAGCCACTGTACGATTGGGCGCATTTAATTGTTGAATTGGGTACATTTGGACAAAAGTGTCCATAAAAGCGCACAGTCCAAACAGTAAAGCCCGGCAGTAAAGAGTATAGAGAAAGTTGTTATCCGAAAATATGCGTAAATCCCCCCTGTAATATTCTCAGTAATAGTAAGAGAACCAGCACATTGATTTAATAGTTTTAGGAATCTAAGGAATACAAGTTTTGAATCATCTGTTGTACATATATTTTGTTGGATGGAGAGAACAATTACTTCAGGTAAAGAACATTCAACTAGGCATATAGCCCTAATAATGTTAATAAGCTACTAATTTCAAGAGCAGTCATAGTTTATGCTAAAAAGTAATAATTTTCATTAATTTTGATGTTGATATTCTTTAAAATAATTATTACACAACAAAGCAAGATATTGTCTCTGTTTAAATGTAATATTTGTAGGGTTTATACATGTAGTTGTACAGATTGTAAAGATGTGTATTAGTAAGACCAATTTTTTAAATGCATTTATTATTATAAAAAATGTGAGATTATTAAAATTGTTCAAACTTACAATCTCAACACAAAATTAAGGCGTAACTCAAATTTTTGGTCACAACTTTGACCTTCATCAGGAAACTGGCAACCCAAGTTAGAGATCAGTGACCTTTTGAACACTTGGCCCCAAAACTGGGTTGTACACTTTTGGTAACTTGTATCAGCCCCCACCCCCTGTCACGTTCTAGTGATGTTGGCTGACTCTGATGTAAATTGACTCCTTCACACCACTTTCAAAGTAACTAGCATTCCTGTCAAGGCTTTTGACTATATCCAATATAATCAACTTAATGGCCAGGGAATGCAATGTGTATATGACTAGCACTTGAATTTTGAGTTTTTATTTAAAAATTGCATGTCTTTGACTGTATTTTAGACTAGATGAATTTGATTGGCCTAAAAGTTTTGTACAATTATGTAAATAATTAGTTGATGTCTAGCTTTCAACTAGGTGCTGTTACCTTGTAATAGTTTTGAACATAAAAAAGTCAATGCATTTTATTAGGTAAACAAATAGTTGTGTGTCCTCCACAACTTTTTTAGCAAAAGATAGTTTGCTTGTCCTCTACAACTTTTTTAGAATTAGGTCGGTTGGTCAGGATTTAAAGGTCATAGCAGAAACAAGACTGTATGCCTTTAATTAGCTTGATAAATAGCCCAAAAAGTTGTATACTGTTTAGAAGTGTGTAGAAACTGTAAAAAATCTTTTCAGGATGTTAAAAATGTTTAACAGAAAAAAACCTTTTTCTGGAATTTCCAAAATTAGGGTCGGTATTCATTTGTACAGTAAACAAAAAAAACAAAACTTTTTTCCAGATTAGGGTCGGTCGGTGGAGGACAAGCCAACAATCTTTTTTTTTTGCCTTATTTCTGTAACAAATGTGCACAACTATGATCATAGTCAATGAATTATTATAGAGGTGATATTGTGAAATAAAAATGAAACTTGTAGAGAAAACATGTATTTGCCTCCCATTTTTTGTCTATTTTTGATGTTTTAGTAACTTGTCAAGCATCAACCAAAGTAATTGGCTTTTCCAATCAAAATTCATACACCTCCTGGAAGCCATGACCTTAATCTTCCACACAGGGGGTGAAGATTTCAAATGGCATCACACATTCAGGTAACTCCATTCAAATCCACACTCCCTGACTGGAAGATTAAGATCATGTCTTCCATAGGGGGTGTATGGATTTCATCTGGAATAGCCCAAAGTATAGATAGGTTGAGCATGTGTGACCGAGTGGATAAGGCGCCCGACACATAATCCATAGGTTGCGAGTTTGAGCCCCGCTCGTGCCAACGTGTTATGTCCTTGGGCGAGGCACTTTATCCTCATTGCCTACTGGGGGATGGGGTTGGGTTGAATTGGGATGTTTGTATAGGTGTTTGTTTCAATGTTGCAATATTGGTGTTGTGTTTAATGTACAATTCTAGCAATTTGACCTGCGGGTCACCATTAGAGTTTGAAATAAAACCTTTCTTTTAAATATGACTAAAAAAGTTATTTTCACCAATGTGATTTTTAATCACTGACCCGTCAGTCGCGGAGCACTAGTGTGTATTATGTGCCTTAGGATAATTGCGTAATCGGATCATGTGGGATGCTGGGCCTTGCAGTCTAGTCGCTTTGTAATGTTGGATTGTAGAGAGTTAGAAAGTTTTCATTTTCAATTGGACCAATCAGCAAAAATTGGCGTGAATTATTAAAGTAAAGATATCATGTAATTGACCAATCAGAGGCAATGTTGGATCGGCAGGTAGTGCTCATGGGGTTAAAGATGATTAATCACTAATTCAACCAAACTGTCTGTATTGTGACTTTCAAGTGATGCTTTACACAGACTTGTGGTCAGACCCAGAGTTCCATATTAATTCAGTAGCTGTAGGCCTATACTTTATCCAAGAAAGATGCCATTGGACAAGTTGGATGCAACATTTGCTGTCAAATATACTAACAAATTGCTGGTATAGAATTCAAACCTGCATTTTTTACAGGACGAACTGCCCATCTCTCTTTTATTAGCAATTAGGCCAGATTTTACTGTGAAAAGTTGATGTGGGGGATTGCCACATCTTCTCCACAGTGTCTCTGTTACCTTCCCAGCATTTAAGAATGATGTTACCAATTTATACCTGAATGGAGAGGAGTATTAATCGAGATAAAGTGCTTTACTCAAGGGCACAACATGATGGCATTGCCAGGGCTTGAACCCGCAACATTCCGATTGTAAGTCTGAGCCCATTCCGCTTGGCCACCATTCTCCCTACAGTTCAGTATTAACGACTAAGTACCTTAAACTTATAAGATGATTTTGGAAATATCTTCCACAGGGGGAGTATGTTTTACAAATGTAATTGGTCAGGGTTAATCATTTTGAAACCCATACTCCCTTTGTATTATGGCTTTACCTATATCTTCCCCAGCTGGAGTGAGTATTTCAAATAGAAGTTACCCAACTGTCTATTCTATTCAAAACTTATACTCCCTCTGTGGAAGACTTTAGCTAAATTTTCCACAGGGGTAGTATGGATTTTAAATGGAATAGCCCAATTAAGGTTCTTGTATGATTTGTCTACAATTTCAACTCTCACTTATTTTACAGAACAAAACTCCATCAAAGTACAGACGATTTGATGGCTCCAAAGTGAGCAGAAGAAACATAATGGCCGCCATCTTGCAAACCAAAGGTGTCCTCGTCACACCAGCAGTCGTCAAATCAAACTGCAACTTCCTACACATGATGTCAACGAATCAGTTCATGAAAGCTGCGTCAGAGCTGGTGGATTTGAATTTAGGAACTTTAGTGAATGTGCCCCAATCGAAGGGCAGGCTAAGCAGTGTGTTTATCAAGAAATCTCCGGAGGAGGTGGAGATGGTTTTGATGGAAAATACTGATTTATGCTCCCTGGAGTTTTATGTACAGAGGTATAATGAGGCACTGTCTAAAGGTATCAGTTTGAAAATGAGATTTAAGGTGGCTGAATTGGGGTTGTGTCCAGAGAAGTTGCTAAAGCAGTGAAGATCGGAGTCCCCCATTTAGGGAGTCCCCCATTTAGGTAACCCCATTTGAAATTCACACTAACGGTGTGAGGGAGATAAAGGTAGAAGTTTAAAAATGAGATTTAAGGTGGCTGAATTGGGGTTGTGTCCAGAGAAGTTGCTAAAGCAGTGAAAATTGGAGTCACTCATTTAGGTAACCCCATTTGAAATTCACACAAACAGTGTGCGGGAGATTAAAGGGGTGTGCATATGTGACATGATCAAGGGGAATGAGTCACATGTCGGTAATTTTCAGTTAAAATTTTTTTACAAAATTTTCTGGCAGTTTACGAATGCTACATTTTGATGCAAACCCCATCAAAATCAGACATCTGGTTACCGAGTTATGAGCATTTTATCAATGGCTGAAAACAATATAAAACAAAAGAATTTGAACACTATTTTTACAATATCTCAAAAATAATATTAGCAACATCCGACTCGTTCCCCTTGATCATGTCAAATATGGAATAGCCCAATGTTTTTAAGTATGTAGTTCACTTTTAGCCCAGGGATTTTAGCTGTCATAGAAACCACTTAAAATGTATAATACAATTCTAATGTCTAAGTCCATGTATTATATCAATGAAAGAAAAAAAATTACTTGGAAAAGTTTATTTTAATTGTACTCATTAATTCATGCATTAGTTCAGTAATATTTTGAACTAAAACAGGCACACAACTATATTGATGCTTTTTCTAAAGGTTACATCTCAAAACCTGTGTTATCAGATTTTAAACCAGATAAAATGGTCAAGCTCAATCATATTTTGTACATTTGGATACCTCCTTTGTTTCTATAGCTCATAAAATAAAATAAAACCAAATTATATTGTCATGGTGACCAATTGTATGAGTAGAGTTGCAAATTGCAAAATTCCATTTGTGACGCAATTTATGACACAATCTGCTCCCATTGACCAGATCGTGTCACATTTAAGCTCATGCAACATGACAAATGTGACTTGGTCACTCAAGCCTGGAATGCAAATATAGCAACATGTATTCATGCAACTTTGCACCTGCAACAACTTTTTCATTCAAAGAGTCATGTGAATACAATTGAAAAAAATAAAGGTATTAAAATGGGCTATTCCATTTGACATCCATACACCCCGTATAGAAGAATCCAACGAGCCAAGTCATGGTCAGGATTTGGTCGGCCATTATTGGGTCCCGCAACACCAAACTGGCGTTGTGACTGCCCAATTGGGTGGATTAAAGCCGCTTAAAAATAGCCTCCAAGGCCGCATCATTTCACATTTTATGTGAGATTGAGCCGATGGGGACCCAGCTTTGGCTGCCATTAAGGTGTAGGAATGTGTGAAATTGGATTTGTCTATAGAAGACATGACCTTAATCTTCCACTCTGAATGGGTGACTCCATTTGAAATCTGCACCCCCTGTGTGGGAGATTAAGGTCATGTCTTTATTAGGGGGTGTGTGGATTTCAACTGGAATAATCCAATATACAGAAAAATGTGATTACCTAGCTGGGGGGTTTTCAACCCCCCAAGCTAGGTACTGTAATGCTATCCGATTCTTCTTTCTTCTTCTGGCAACAAATTTCAAAATGCTTCTCCTCCTACATGTTACACCCTACAATTACGTAACTTGCACATATGTATCGCCTATATCCAGTGCCCATATGGTGCAAACAGAATTGGGATCAAAGGTCATTAAAGGGGCATTTTCGGTATATAACCAAATATCTTCAAAATGCTTCTTCTGCCACATATTACATAGCACAATGACGTCACTTACACATGTGTATCAGCTTTACCCAGTGCCCATACCTTGCACACAGAATTGGGGTCAAAGGTCATTAAGGGGGTAAAATCTTACAATTGCATTATCTGGACATCTGTAAGGAGTATGGGGCTCAAACTCGATACAATAAATCTCATGACCAGGGGAACATTTTATGGGGTCAGGTCAAAGGTCATGCAGAGGTCAAATTTTAGAAACGCATTTCCTGGACATCTGTAAGGGGTATGGGGCTCAAACTTGGTGACAACAAACTTAATGATCAGGGGAACATGTTGGAACATTTTGCAGGGGTCAGGTCAAAGGTTATCTGGGGTAAAATCTTTATAACTTCATTTTCTGGATATCTGCAAGGGGTATGGGGCTCAAACGCAGTGACAACAAATCTCATGACCAGGGGAGCATTTTGCAGGGGTCAGGTCAAAGGTCATGTAGAGGTCAAATTTTCTAAATGCATTTTCTGGACATCTGTTAGGGGTACGGGCTCAAACTCCACAACAACAAACTTACTGACCTGGGGAACATTTTGGAACACTGTGCAAGGGTCATGTCAAAGGTCATCTGGGGTCAAATCATAGAATTTCATTTTCTGGATATCTGTAAGAGGTACGGGGCTCAAACATGGTGACAACAAACCTCAAGACCAGGGGAACATTATGGAACATCATGCATAGTTCAGGTCAAAGGTCATCTGGGGTCAAATCTTAGAATTGAATTTTTTGGACATCTGTTAGGAGTACGGGACTCAAACTCGGTGAAAACAAACCCCATGACCAGGGGAGCATTTTTGGAACATTTTGTAGGGGTCAGATACCTCCACAACACCAACATGCCCCAGCTAGGTTTGTGGTCTATGACCACCATTTGCCACTAGTTTCCTTTTGCTATTGTAGTATGCATATTCAGTACACAGGATTTGAAAATACTGTTTAAATGGGAGCAGGTACATTCTGTAATGTTTTCATCAAAATCTTCCTCTGTGTTGTAAATAAGTTTTATTGTTGTAAATACTTCACCGATTCATTGCCCTTAGATGTTGGAAATAGCGCCGGTGTGCCAGCCATTGGTATGTAACTTTTTGGCTGGGCTGGTAACTTTCCTGACTGGTCTGGCTCAACTTTTTAAATCTAAGTATTAGTTTTTTAATTATTAAAACACATGATTAATGAATGCATCACCAATTTGTTGTTAATTATTAAGGAATCGGATAGCAATGTTTGATCAATATTTTTCGTGAATCTGAGAGCACATCAGATACACCAAATTGCATTCTGAATATGAGGAATGTCCTTCTGATCAGGTGGTGGCCGTATTGCATTCTCTAAATTCAGTTAATTTTCATCGGCAACCGTGTAATTGAATAGGATTATTTTGAAATTTTAAAACGCTTGAAATATCACAAACAAATAGGCCTATGTTGATAAATAATATAAATACAAGCTAAAACCTTTGGGGTTCGATAATGAACCCCACAAAACTAACCGACTATATTGGAAAATGCCATACGGCAGGGCGGTTTCACAAGTTGCAGGCTCGAACATGTCATCCGCCGCCTGCTTCTGATATCAAATAATTTTGATTTTTTTTTTAATTTGCATTATAATACAAATTTTACGGCAAATTATTAAAAATTGATATTTTTGATACTTAACAGTCATCGAAGTAAACTTTATACTCCTAATGATATGAACTTAAAGTGTATGTAGTTCGGAGGAAAGGCTGTCCATCTAAAAATTGTGACCTCTGCACCTTGGTCTGGGGCGGACATTTTAAAAATGAATTTAGAAGAGCAGCAACGACATCACTTGCATTACATTCCAGATGTTAAATCTACATCATATGCAAAATTTGAGGAAATTCGCACGAATCCGTTTTATTTTAGGGCCATTTGTCTATAACTGGTCTTTACATGTAGCCCTATGGAGAGAGTGCCCGTTGAGGGCGCTATAACCCCCATTTTAGGAACAAAAATGTGATTTAAAAAAAAGCGGACTCGTCTTGAATTTTCTAAAATTTTCAGAGTATGTAGTATGAACATGTAGAAATATAATCAAGTAGTTGCCCTACCTGCTCTTCTCCGAAAAAATAAAAAGTCCTATACCTCAATGATAATGAAACCTAGGTGTCTGCTTCAAATAATTTTACTCCCTGGCCATTATAGGCACAATGTGGTAGTTTTCCCCCAAAAGGCCTAAAACATTTGCCTCAAATAAACACCCTTTTTGAAAATTCCACTCCCTGGCATTTTAGACACAATATGGTATTTTTTCCTCAAACAGTTTTGTACATGTAGTGCCTAGAGACATGCTTGTCAGGTAACGAATTGGGCTATGCCAGTTAAATCCATACACCCCCTGTGGAAGACATGACCTTAATCTCCCACAGAGGGAGTATGAATTTTAAATGGGTTACCTGAATGGGCGACTCCATTTGAAATTTATTCCCTATTTGTGAGATAGTAAGGTTATGTTTTCCATAGAGGTTATGGATTTCAAGTAGAATAGCCCATTATTATGTATACATCCATGTATGTTATTCATGTATTAATACCAAATTCATAATGTTACTGTGTTATTGTAGAATTAGTTTTTAGTCTTGTAAAAGTTGAAAATAAAATAACTCTTTCACCGCAGAAAAGCTATAAGTTGCAGTGTTTTATTTAAGTGTTAAATGCTTCAAGTCGAAACCAATAAAGATCTACACACTAAGAGCATTGAGTATTGGATTGGGTGTTTAGATTTATTGGTTTGCTTACTTGCATAATGTAAGGTGAGTGGTGTCCCAAAATTACAACAGCATACCAAATCCTTCTTTCCTGCATGGTCGTCTCCAAATGCATAACATCCAGTCCAGTGTCCTGTTTCCATACGCGTATGTTAGAGGGGGTAATTTTGATGAAGTATTTATTTACTGCTGATACTGATACAGGTGTGGTAAAGTAGCTATCTACTGCTGATATAGGCACTGATGAAGTAGCTATCTACTGCTGATATATGTATTGATGCCATAGTTATATACTGCTGATATAGGCACTGATGACATAGCTATCTGCTGCTGATATAGGCATTGATGAAGTAGCTATCTACTGCTGATATAGGCATTGCTGAAGTAGTTATCTACTGCTGATATAGACATTGATGAATTAGCTATCTACTGCTGATATATTATGTATTGATGAAGTAGCTACCTATTGCTGATACAGGCATTGATGAAGTAGCTATCTACTGCTGATATATGTATTGACGAAGTAGCTATCTATTGCTGATATAGGCATTGATGAAGTACCTGTGTACTACTGATGTAGGTATTGATGAAGTAGCTATCTACTGCTAATATGGCATTGATGAAGTAGCTATCTACTGTTGATATAGGCATTGATGAAGTAGCTATCTACTGCTGATATAGGCATTGATGAAGAAGCTATCTACTGCTGATATATGTATTGATGAAGTAGCTATCTATTGCTGATATAGGCGTTGATGAAGTAGCTATCTATTGCTGATATGGCATTGATGAAGTAGCTATCTACTGCTGATATGGCATTGATGAAGTAGCTATCTACTGCTGATATGGCATTGATGAAGTATCTATCTACTGCTGATATGGCATTGATGAAGTAGCTATCTACTGCTGATATAGGCATTGATGAAGTAGCTATCTACTGCTGATATAGGCATTGATGAAGTAGCTATCTACTGCTGATATAGGCATTGATGAAGTAGTAATCTACTGTTGATATAGGCATTGATAAAGTAGCTATATACTGTGGATATAGGGATTGATGAAGTAGCAATCAGCTGCTGATATAGGCATTGATGAAGTTGGTATATGCTGCTGATTTAGGTATTGATGAAGTAGTAATCTACTGTTGATATGGGCATTGATAAAGTAGCTATCTTTTGCTGATATGGCATTGATGAAATAGCTATCTACTGCTGATATAGGCATTGATGAAGTAGCTATCTACTGCTGATATGGCATTGGTGAAGTAGCTATCTACTGTTGATATAGGCACTGATGCCATAGTTATATACTGCTGATATAGGCACTGATGACATAGCTATCTACTGCTGATATAGGCATTGATGAAGTAGCTATCTACTGCTGATATAGGCATTGCTGAAGTAGTTATCTACTGCTGATATAGGCATTGATGAATTAGCTATCTACTGCTGATATATTATGTATTGATGAAGTAGCTACCTATTGCTGATAGAGGCATTGATGAAGTAGCTATCTACTGCTGATATATGTATTGATGAAGTAGCTATCTATTGCTGATATAGGCATTGATGAAGTACCTGTGTACTACTGATGTAGGTATTGATGAAGTAGCTATCTACTGCTAATATGGCATTGATGAAGTAGCTATCTACTGTTGATATAGGCATTGATGAAGTAGCTATCTACTGCTGATATAGGCATTGATGAAGAAGCTATCTACTGCTGATATATGTATTGATGAAGTAGCTATCTATTGCTGATTTAGGCATTGATGAAGTAGCTATCTACTGCTGATATAGGTATTGATGAAGTAGCTATCTATTGCTGATATGGCATTGATGAAGTAGCTATCTACTGCTGATATGGCATTGATGAAGTAGCTATCTACTGCTAATATGGCATTGATGAAGTAGCTATCTACTGCTGATATGGCATTGATGAAGTAGCTATCTACTGCTGATATAGGTATTGATGAAGTATTTATCTACTGAAGATATAGGCATTTATGAAGTAGCTATCTACTGTTGATATAGGCATTGATGAAATAGCTATCTACTGCTGATATAGGCATTGATGAAGTAGCTATCTACTGCTGATATGGCATTGGTGAAGTAGCTATCTACTGCCGATATAGGCACTGATGAAGTAGCTATCTACTGCTGATATAGGTATTGATACCATAGTTTTTTTTTTTCTTAAATTACTTCATTCCTAATGCTTCTGCATCTTTTGGATACAATTAAAATACCTCTATGATGACATTTTATATATTGCTAAAAAATTATCTTCCATCGCCAATAGGTATCGATGACATAATTATATACCGTTGATATAGGCACTGATGAAGTAGCTATCTACTGCTGGTATAGGTATTGATGCCATAGTTATATACTGCTGATATAGGAACTGATGACGTAGCTATCTACTGCTGATAATTATTGATGAAGTAGCTATTTACTGCTGATATAGGCACTGATGACGTAGCTATCTACTGCTGATATAGGCATTGATAAAGTAGCTATATACTGCGGATATAGGGATTGATGAAGTAGCAATCAACTGCTGATATAGGCATTGATGAAGTAGCAATCAACTGCTGATATAGGCACTGATGAAGTTGGTATCTGCTGCTGATATAGGTATTGATGAAGTATTTATCTACTGAAGATATAGGCATTAATGAAGTAGCTATCTACTGCTGATATAGGCATTGATGACGTAGATTTAGTAGATATCTACTGCTGATATAGGCATTGATGATTTTAGCTATCTACTACTGATATAGGCAGGGTTGGCATGATTTAAATCACAATTTAAATCAACTTTTTAATTTTTTTACCAATTTAAGTAAATTTCTTTCTTAAATTGTCTGTTTTACTTCATTCCTAATGCTTCTGCATCTTTTGGATACAATTAAAATACCTCTATGATGACATTTTATATATTGCTAAAAAATTATCTTCCATCGCCAATAGGTATCAATGACATAATTATATACCGTTGATATAGGCACTGATGAAGTAGCTATCTACTGCTGGTATAGGTATTGATGCCATAGTTATATACTGCTGATATAGGAACTGATGACGTAGCTATCTACTGCTGATAATTATTGATGAAGTAGCTATTTACTGCTGATATAGGCACTGATGACGTAGCTATCTACTGCTGATATAGGCATTGATAAAGTAGCTATATACTGCGGATATAGGGATTGATGAAGTAGCAATCAACTGCTGATATAGGCATTGATGAAGTAGCAATCAACTGCTGATATAGGCACTGATGAAGTTGGTATCTGCTGCTGATATAGGTATTGATGAAGTATTTATCTACTGAAGATATAGGCATTAATGAAGTAGCTATCTACTGCTGATATAGGCATTGATGAAGTAGATTTAGTAGATATCTACTGCTGATATAGGCATTGATGATTTTAGCTATCTACTACTGATATAGGCAGGGTTGGCATGATTTAAATCACAATTTAAATCAGCTTTTTAATTTTTTTACCAATTTAAGTAAATTTCTTTCTTAAATTGTCTGTTTTACTTCATTCCTAATGCTTCTGCATCTTTTGAATACAATTAAAATACCTCTATGATGACATTTTATCTATTGCTAAAAAATTATCTTCAATCGCCAACCCTAGATATAGGTATCGATGACATAATTATATACTGCTGATATAGGCACTGATGAAGTAGCCATCTACTGCTGATATAAGTATTGTTGACATAATTATATACTGCTGATATAGGCACTGATGAAGTAGCCATCTACTGCTGATATAAGTATTGTTGACATAATTATATAGTGCTGATATAGGCATTGATGAAGTAGCTTTCTACTACTGATATAGGCATTGATGAAGTAGCTATCTACTGCTGATATAGGCATTGATGAAGTAGCTCTTTACTGATGAAGCATGCTGATATAGGCAATGATGTCAAAAAGGTATGTCAAGATCGCCTATTTTAACAGTATCAAATTGGAGAGGAAATGATGATGGAGGGTGGGAAAGAATTAGGAACCAGAATATAAACATCCACAGAAACCTAACTGCCTTCAGATTTATTTACCTAACTGCCTTCTGATGATTTATTTATTTATTTGTACAATGTAGTACTGTCAATATTGTAAAGAAACATATTTGAAGTCCTAATTTCCTAATCACTACCAACAAATCTATTGCCGTCATGATGCTATCATCAACACTTCGCTGAAGCCAGAGGAAAAAGTGCCGCAAGATCACATTTTCACAACATAAATAGAACATCAAATGAAAACACGATACAATAACATGCACATGAAGCATATCAATTATATTTCAAATTGTTACAACATGCGAGATGTAGTACCGTACTAGTAATGAATGTTACCAGTGTTTGAATGCTAGGATAAGCATTTAATGTAAAATTATGTTAGGTGTAGTATTAGGGAGGACAGTTTTTGTGGTCTACTTAGCTCAGCAATGCTTTGCTGTCTTCGATAATGGTTCATGTACGCTAGAGCGTTCGATAGGAACAAGCGAACAGTATACAAGTTTGCTGATATCTATCGGAGCGTTCAGCAGAGCAGCAGGATTATAAACACGGTCGATGGTAAAACCAAAATCAATTTCCTTTGTGTTCAGTAAGTACATAACGACCCACTCATCAACTACTCAAGTGGTCATTAAATAAGCATGTCTCTGGTCATGTCTGCGCTCAATAGAAAGTAAATAATATGTGTAAGTTTATGTTTATATAAAGTGGTGTAATTAGGTTTCAAGGGGTTGTTAATTCAAGCATGGTCGTAAAATTGATTTGATCGATATTTTGGTCAATGCGTTGTATCGAGCAGAGTTGTCAATTGAGCGGAGCCTAAAAGAGTTTGCTACAGGTTTTAATGGGTTTGGGCTTTGATAAAAGCCAGGTACCTCTCCGATACAATGCGCTATCGAAGACAGCAAAGCATTGCTGAGCTCAGTAGACCATAAAAACTGTCCTCCCTTAGGATATTGCTTGTGTTATAGGAATAGATTGATCCCTATGATTAGGATACATATTGTGCAAAGGGTGTACACATGGACTTATACTTTGTTCCCAGAGTGCCAGACTGATATGTTTTTTGTTTGTTTCTTTGTTTGAATTAAAACAAACAATTTAATTCTCTTGCAGAACACAAAATTGCATCATCCAACAGGAAGACGAAACGTTCACAGGCAGATTAGTAACATGTCCCAGATGACAGGTAGAAATATTATGGCGGCCATTTTGCAAACCAAAGGTCCTGTTGTGACACCTAAAGTTATCAAAAACGTCTGGCGGTTTCTCCATATGATGACCACGGAACAGTTCATGAAAGCAGGAAGAGAGCTTGAAAACCTCAACTTAGGAAATCTGGTGAAATTGGACAAACCCGGGAAGTCAGCGCATGTGTTTGTGAAGCAATCTCCGGCTCAAGCTCTGCAGATCTTAGAAATGAACGAAGACTTGTGCTCCTTGGAATACTATGAATCCAGATATTGTCAGCCTGTGTCAAAGTCTATATCATTGAATGTCAGGCATGAGTTGGCCAAAACGGGTGTTCTGTCGGCTAAGCAGCTCATTAATTAAGGGGTATGTTTGAAGTGTCGTCATCAAAGGGGGGGGGGCGTAAAAACCATACTATGTGAATTGCTCCACAGATACCCTCAATTTTTCAATGGTGTGCTAAAATACCATGTGAAAGACTAAGCCTGAAGTGCTTTAATTACAGTAAAATTTAAGTTCTTTATAATTTCTATTTAATCCGGAGATTTCCGATTTTATACCAAGTTCACTGATTGAGTGATGGCTAACACATCTCATGTATGTGAGCTCATGTGTATCATTTAATCAACTGTTGTAAAATTATGTTGACTTTTTGTTATCATACAAGAAAATAAAATTGTTAATTTTTCACTGGATCAGGTCCAGTTGTCAGTCTCTAATGTGATTAATTTGAGTAGTGCCTGTGGAGCAATGTGTTAGTTAATATAAAAAAATTATCGTCGGCAGAGTGCAACACTATCGTATGTGCAGTAGAATGTAATAGCTGCCTTTTGTAAAACACCTATTGTTTGCAGCACAATCCCCTCATCGTGCTCATTGCAAAATGTTGATGTTCTGTATACTTTCCTGATGGCCACCAAACTAACCCCAAGATATCACCTTTACATGTAGTTGGGTGTTTTTTCTAGTGTTATTGGTTAAAAGTAAGTACATTTATTGAAATGTTGCAAATGGCAGCTATTGCATTCTACTGCACTTACGATAGTGTTACACTCTGCCGACGATATATGTTTATACAGCAGTCTTAAAGTGGCTAATATAAAATAGCCAGAACCAATGAAATGGGAAATGGACCGGGGAGTCCCCCTCCTCCAACTTGAGATTGTCTGTTCCGCCACGTCAGAACCAAACATTGAAACTTTTGTCACAAAACATGCAAACATTTTTGATATTTTTGCTCCCCTTACAAATTTCATGAGGGATTTACCTATGGTCCTAAGTTTCAATAGTCTGAAAATAAGGTTTGCTAGTTGTAAAAAATGTTTGTTAGTTCAATAAAGCAAAAGGGTTCACTTGTCCTAAAGTTAGGGTTATAGTTAGGGTACTAGCAAACATTCAACCTAGCGAGCCTTAGAACTTCTGAATCTTAGGACTTATGATAGGACTGGTGGTGAACCGATTTCACCTCCCCCTTACCCGTCCCCTTAAAAAGATCATATTGCCACCACTGAAAGTTATAGCATGTTTAACGTTTGCCTGTTTATTTCACACAAAAAGTCCAATACAGCTAAAAGTTTAATTAATTTTCCTCTCTTTCTTTTCCAGAAAAGAACCAATTTAAATCGATGCGGTCGTGGTAGTAAGAGACAGCTCAACAATCTATCCCCAATGACGGGAAGGAATATCATGTCTGCGATACTTCAAACAAAAGGACCTATTGTTATACCGCAAGTCATCAAAAATGTGTGGAAATTCTTACACATGATGACGTCGGATCAGTTTATCAAAGCGAGCCGTGATCTAGAAGCTCTTAAATTGGGGACGTTGGTACAATGCAGCTCTCGCGGGAATCCTTCGGTAGTCTTTGTGAAGGCTCCACCGGTCGAAGCTACTGCTGTGTTAGAGATGAATGATGATTTGTGTTCCACTGAATTTTATGAAGCCAGATATCATGGGGCTGTGTCAAAGACTATCACTTTAAATATGAGGCATGATTTGGCTAAAATGGGTGTGTTGTCTGCAAAACAGCTTATTAACTGAATATTTTATTGTTTTATCCGGCGGTACGTTGATCCAGAGAAGGTATCGTACACTTCCCACAATGCATTTCTTCAATTTCAATTTTCTGTATTGATTTGTTATCTAGTGCAACATGTGTCAACAGTAAATATAACTCAATGAACAGAGGACATCCAGATCTGGCAAAAATGTGTTTATTTCTTGACTATCGACCCATGTTTAGCCAGTCTATTCACAAAATGAAAACAAGGGAAATATGTACGAAGTAATGGGAGTGTCTTTTGAAAAAATGAGGTGATATATCATGTTGCAAAGGATTCTGGGAATGGTAAGATATCTTCTTTGTGTTGATCAAGGATGTAAATACCAGGTTGAATTTACCAGGAGGGGATGAAATCGCAAAGATTTTAGCAATGTGTATATCTTGCTGTATATTTTTGTGTAACAAACTTAATCGTATATAAACAAATGCAAGGGACTTTTCTATCGATACGTTGAAAGGGAACAACATGGCCAGTTTATTATTATTGTTCAATTGCCTTATTGCCCTTATGGTGCAAGTATTAAAACCATGGGTTCTCAAAAAAGGAGAAAGAAATGGGGGATACACACATAGGCAAAGAATAACAACAACTGACATCCAAGCTAATTAAATTGGGCTATTCCAGTTGAAATCCATACACCCCCTATGGAGGACATAACCTTAATCTCACACACAGGGGGTGTGAATTTGAAATGGAGTCACTCATTCAGGCAACCCCATTTGAAATCTACACCCCCTGTGTGGAAAATTAAGGTCATGTCTTACACGGGGGTGTGTGGATTTCAACTGGAATGGCCCAGTTGGATCAGGATTTAGGTTAACTACACTTATGCCCTTTAAACCTTAGCCCTAATATTTGAAAATTCAAATGTCACATTCATTTTGTTTCATGGTACTCACTGGGGGCCTGATAAATATAAAATCAGTTTTCTTATTGGTGTAATTGTTACTATTTTACTTAAAGAGTATTATCGCATGTTTAGATGCTTTGTTATAAAAAGATGTTGTAAATACATGTTGGTTGAAACATAATTATTGAATCGTTAAGCTTGAAAAGCTCCAAAGAAAAATATATGTGTTGGACATGTTTGTAAATTATCCCTCTATGGGAAACCTTTCACGTTCTGGTCATATTGGGCTATTTAAGTTATTTAAATCTGCTCCCCCTGTGGGAGATTAAGATCATGTCCTGGGGTCATGTCTTCCATAGGGGGTGTGTGGATTTCACCTGGAATAGCCCATTTGGTAGTCATATGTATTGTTTGTAAAAAATAAAATTTATCATAAAGCTCAGAAAAGCTGCAAATTAAAGAAAACATGATAAAATAACAGCTAAGTAGATAGTCTTTCTGGACAGGAAGTTACGGTATTATCAGTCCTGATGAAGTCAGATACACATCTGGCGAAAGCTCGACCACTCACACATGGACTTGCTGCACTGGTACTGTGATAACCGATGACGTACTCTAAAAAAAATTATGACTTATTATGATAGCTCGCTGTACATGTAGCAATCAAAGCACTATTTCGTGAAAAAAAGAAGAGGAAAAGAGTACAGTACCGTAGTTATGAAAAAGTACAGCATTATTAATTCATTGTTGTATCAAATAGTAGTGCACATTGAAGATATTGAGCAAATCAATTAATGTGAAAATCAAGTTTAAAGCAAATTGGCAATATGTTCCAAAGCTGTGTTGCTAAGGTTGTCACATATGTCCCAGATTTAATTTGTCGACATTATTAATGATATGTAATTATTATCTGTCACTTATGTATGTGATGCGTTATTGTTCAATTTTTGAAGCGTATGCCATTGAATTGACATTGTAACATACTGACAGATATGCTGATCAAGCTTTCTTTTTAAAAAAATTCATCAAAGATAATTTTTCGTACATCACAGGGTGATGTATCTGGAACATAAAGCCAGTATGTGTAAAAATGGATCAATATTTTTCTGTGATTTTTAACATATGTTAAGTTAATCAATGTTATTAATTAATTTAGGTATATTAAATTCAGCTTTCTACTTGGTTGTACTTATAGAGCAGAAGAGCTTGATATTTAAAACCTTGTTGTCAAATTACATAAAAATGACCCCTGATGAAAAATACACCTGATGAATTTGAATAATTATTTAATAATGTAATTTTTAAAATGTAAGATTGCTTTGTATGTATATATATTTTTTACTGAAGTGTCATTGTATATATGTAAGGTAGCTAAGACTTCATAATATTTGCATTCTCGCATTTTCTCAGTGGTGGCACCATGTATATGCAATGGGAGGGGGAGGAGGAGGGGTTCATAGTGAAATGGGGGTTGGGTCTGAAACTTTCCTATAAATTTGGAACCTTTTGCCCAAAATATTTTTTTTGTTCTGATGGAGGGACAAAGCCCAAATGTGTTTTTTTGTGTGTGTCGGGGTGTGTGGGAGGACACATGCCAGCTAATGGTGAAGTGCATGTCTATTTATGCCAACTTTTCCATTGGGAAGGATCAGAACAAATTAACAAGTGGAGTGCTGTTTAAAATATGTTTACATGTCCAGCATCATTGTCGCCATGTTCAGTAGCGTAGCCAGAACTTTTTTGGGAGGGGCAAATGAAATGAGGGCAAACAAACAAACAAAAAAATGCAATTTTAATGGGGACTAATTTGACAAAAATTGTCAAATCTGTATTTTAGAAAACCCATTAGTTTAATTGAGCAAAAACCGATATTTCTGTTTTTCTTGATTTGAGATATAGGCAAACATTTGTCAAGAAAATGTGTGTTTTTTTATCATAGTTTTAAAGAGTATACATTTAGCACCCCCCAATAAAAGAACAGATTTTTTTGGCATGGATGATGATATGTCATAAAAAGAGTTAAAAAAAACCTTTTTTCAATACTGCATGCAAGCCCTCGGCCACCTGTCCAAGGACCAGGGACCAGATCGATTGTCAGGAAATGGACATGTTGCCCATCTTCATCCCTGTTGGTGCCCCCTTAATGCAGAAATGAAGATGGCATATATTGTGTTTTTCACCTGAACTCTCCAATTAAGTACAATTTTACACTTAATGCCAAAAAAATAATTGTCCATAGATCTGCTCTATGGGGGAAGGGGTTAGTCGGTCAGATTTTTTTGATATGATTTTTTAATGGGCATAGCTAAAATACAGTATGTATATAATACAGTATGTATATAAGCCTAGTTTAGCATAATTAATAGCCCAAATATGTGTGGATTATGTTTCTCTCCTGTTTACCACTTCATTCATGTTTTAGATGTGTAAAAACACTGTTTAAAAAATGTGCAGGATTTCAACAATTTTGGAAAAAATCAAGTTTGTGTTCAAAAACAAACAAAAAGGGTTTTTTTTTTTCAGATGTTCCTATTAAGGTAGGTTGGATGAGGATACTCTTTTTTTTTTGCCTAACTGTTGCCTATATAATAATAATAGATAAATATGAGCATAGTACATGTAGTGTTTTATAGTAATTGCATATTATGTGAAACAGTGTTTTGACAGTGTATAAAAGTTTGTCATGTTTAACTTCATATATCTAGAATTACTAGAATTTTAAATTTGGTTTATAAGACAATTAAAGTGTATAGGTAGGCCAACCCAGCAATCACACAACTCATGTACACACTTAAAACTACGGGGTCAAAAAATGACCCAAACGGGGTCATTTTTGACCCCAGCATAGTTATCAACTAAACACCATACCACTAACGGGGTCATTTTGACCCCATTGGTCGGGGTCATTGCAATGACTACGCATTTGGGTCAAATAGTAACCCCATTGGGGTCAAAATATTACCACATTTGGGTCAAATGAAATGACCCCTTCAAAAGGGTTGCCTTATTGGGTTACTTAATGACCTCATTTGGGTCAAATTTAATGACCCATTTGAAAGGGTTGTTTTATAGGGTTACTCAATAACCACATTTAGGGGTTGTTTGGATTTTTTTAGTAGGCCCTAGGCCTATGGTCATGCTGGTCCCACCAGGACATAAGTGTGTTTCTGCACAGAGAAAGCATTACATAAACAGCAAACTGCAAAATGCATCTGTGTATCACACTCACACACAGTCAGTCATCGCCTATGACAGTTCACGTATTATAAGCTTACATGATATAAGCTTATAACAACTGCAGCCAAGACACCAGCCACGACAGCATGAAATTGGAATGAATCTGCGTGCATAGACAAGGGTCTATGCATCCTTGCAGTCTCACTTTTCAACTAACTTTTCATATTCCACATCATGCAGACAAGCACACACGACAATCCGCTGAGCTGCACAATCAGAACAAATATGGCGCTGATGTTACCACGTGAGCCGATGCACACCGTGTGTGCAAATAGTTCCGAAATGCAAGTCATTATAAAGTTGACAAATTGGGTAACCGGTCAAAAAATTAGTTTTATTTATTAATCAACAAACTATAATTGCAGCTCATGTTTAAACTCATTTATGAATTGAGATTTTCAAAGCGGAAGATTGAAACTGATATCAATGCGCGACGGTATCGGCAAAATGACCACTAAGTTTTTGACCACGTTCGTGCGTGGCTAAAATGACCTCGTGAATGTGGTCAAATTAAAACAGTACAACCCCCTTGAAGGGTCAAAACAACCCCAAACGTGGTCAATTCAAAATGACCACTGAAAATATAACCCCGTAGTTTTTAGTGTGTAAATGTTAGGTTATATAAAGGTCATGAATATGTTTTTTTAAATGAAAAACACAGCAACGACATTTATAAAATGATGTCAAAATGTTTTTGCAAAATGCTTTTTTTTGGCAATCAGTTTTGCAAAATATATTGTCAACACATAAATAGCATTATGTTAGAATCTTTTGCAGCATGTTTTCAAAAATGCTTTTGAATATTATTAAATGTTTTATACCATTTATATAATCTGACATTTAAATGTTTTGTGTTTGCTGGGTATTTATCTTAAAGGAGTATTCCGTGATCTTAGCATCCTCTTTCTATGACATTCTTCAGTACATATCCACGAAAAAGCTTATTCCCAAAATTTCAGTTGTTTCCGATTTTGCGTTTGCGATTTATGCATGATTGTGTGTATTACACTGCTCCATAGACAATGTGTTGTAATTTCGTTCTGGTATACCAGAACGAATTCACAGTATCTTTGCTAAAACGAATTAATCTGCAAGAATTGTTTTGTACATAAACATTGTGTAGCCAGAGGTTTCCAGTGATATAAAAATCTTAACTTTTTTAGAGAAAAGTGGTGGGATGATGTTGTAGATCATGAAATGCCCTTTTAAGTGTTTTTTTTTCTCAGCATTTTATTGTATTTATTATTATTTTGTTGCTGTAAGATTGTAGATGATAAATCAATCAAATTAATCTCTATAAATACATTCCGAAGTGTTGCTTTTCATTTTATTGATCTCTACTACATTTGGCTATTCCATTTGAAATCCACACTACCCCTGTGAAAGATTTTGGAAATATCTTCCACATGGGGAGTATGAATTTCAAATGGAACAAACACATTGGGCAGCTCCATTTGAATTTCATACACCCTCTAAGAAAGATTCAACCTGAATCTTCTACAGAGGGAGGCGAGTTTCAAATGGAGCTGCCTAATGTATTCATTCCATTTGAAATTCCTACTCTCTCTGTGGAAGATATTTCCAAAATCTTCTACAGGGGTAGTGTGGATTTTAAATGGAACAGCCCATTATTTCATCTCTGCTGCATAGCTTATTTTTCAGCATATCCCACAATGTCTTCAGCAGAATCATCCTTCTACGAAAATTGCATAACCCATATTTTAAACAAATTGCATTTTTACCGGGGTACTCAGTATACAAATGACCAATTGGGGATGTGCACAGTGCTGCAAACATGAGTAGCATTTTCAACCTTTTGGTATATCAATAACCCCTTATGCTAGGCCAATTTTGGTATATACATGGGTCCTTTGTTCAGAATTGTATCTGAAAATAACACAATTTTGCCAAAATTTTGACAAGACAATTTGGGTAAAATTCGGGTGAAAGTTTTGATTTTTGGTATATTGATGGGTCTAAATTTCTTGAAGAATTGGTATATTGATGGGTCCACTTTCAAAAGTGGCACACCCATACCCAAATGAAACTTGAGTACCCCCCCCATCCCTCCTGGATTTGTACCCTTTACCTCTCCATTGATATGTGCATCTAATAACCATAGTCATTACCCAATCATGTTTCATAATCAGTTATAAGTTTATATCCAAAGAATAAGGAATAAATGTGTTTTTGTCTTGGGGAGGGGGAAAGTTTGTTTAGGTAATACTCTTTAAGGTGGAAGCTACATGATTTGTGACACGATCTGGTCCATGGGGGCCGAAGGCGGCAAATTTGAAACTGAGATCAAGCCAAAAATATGGTGTAAAAAACAATAAGATACATAAGAAAATACACATCACAAAACCTCATAACTTTAGAACTAAGTATGCTAGACCTTTGGTGTTTTCAGTATATGATAGCCTAAAGTTACTACAAGGTAATAATTATAGTAACTCAATTTTCAAAAATGCCTCCTTTGGCCCCCATGGACCAGATCGTGTCACATTTGGTCTTTGAGGGATCTTGTATTTCATGGGTAGAAATCGGTTACATAGCAGCGTACACTCATTGCGGGTTTTGTTTTTTGTTCCATATATGTGACCCATCATATCGAAACACGGCAGTTGTCGTAAAAAATGAACTTGTAGGTTTCTTTGCCAAGCTAGAGGATTGCTTTTAAGCTTTAAAATGACACCTCTTCCATCAATGTTGCATGTAGAATGGTGATGTTATGTGACAAATAGAGTTCAAATTCCTTATTATATTCTTTATTTATCAAGGCCCTTTTTCTTTGTTATATTTAAATGTGGTTTTCCGACAACTGCCGTGTTTCGATGTGCTGGGTCACATATTTGATTTGAGACTCTTAGGCGACGAAAAAAAGAAAACCTGTTCTATGGGCTGACGGACCTTTCAAGTAGGGTCGGTCGGTCGTTTTTTAGGTGTTTTTTTTGGGAAATGACCCAAAAAATCACCAAATTCTGTAAATATTTGCAATTTGGGGAAATACAAAAAAAAAAATTGTTCCTGAAATTGTCGAAATTTGGGTCGGTATTCATTTGTACAGGAATTTTTTTTCCCAATTTCTTCAAAATCTGGGTCGGTCGGGCCCGTAGAACAGGGTTTTCTTTTTTCGTCGCCTTAAGGTGGTCTGTACATTTGGTGCAAAGTCTATATTTATGCAGGATTAGATTAGTTCCTATTGTGGTTGTTTATTTGGTTAGGATTTGAGTGATGTATGAATAGTTATTTTTGTATTAGAGTAAGGAAATCATTGTGAATGTATACAATTGAGGAACATTCTTTGAACCTGGATTCATTTGCACAAATTAAATGTACAGTATAGTATCTGAAAGTGAATATATGTAGTATGTGTACTAGAAAATATTCTCCATTGGAGCAACTGTAGTATATGGTACATCAAACCTGTCTAATACACAAAACAAAGCACATCTTGCGAATGTTGTCTGGTGGTGTCGTACATAGTTTACAACACAGCCCCCCTCCTATTTTGTGGCGTCCTTTTTATATATCATATCAAACACCAACTAAATATGTTCATACACTTATCTTGATTCAGGTCAAACATCATATCAAAGAAGAAGGCCCCCGAGAAGAGCGAGGTTCACGACAATTACATGGCCTATCGCAGATGACGTTACGGAACATAATGGCTGCTATTCTACAAACGAAAGGACCGGTTGTTACGCCTCAAGTCACACGCAACGTGTGGCGCTTTCTTCACATGATGACCAGTGCGCAGTTTTTGAAAGCAGCCAATGAGCTTGAAGCGCTTAACCTTGGAAAGACAGTTACCACACAATCGAGAGGAAAACCAAACTATGTCTTTGTGAAGAAACCACCTGCAGAAGCTGCACCTATTTTAGCTGTTAACGAAGACTTGTTGTCTATAGAGTATTATGAGAAAAGATATAACCAGTCTGTGTCGAAGTCTATCACATTAGGTGTACGTTCCGAGCTTGTGAAAATGCGTGTGATTTCAGCAAAACAAGTGACATAAAGTGAGGCTCTTTTTTTAAATTCTATGTAATAGTTTGATTAACCCTAACCATACTAAACATCACAAAACCACACTTCACTATCCCACGTGATGCGATTGTGGAAACAGTCATATGGTCGCGGAAAGCTTGGCCGGTGGCAAGGTAGGCCTGTGCACGTGTCTGGCACCCGAGGGGTCGGTGGTTCAAAACCGCAACTGTTTTTCTCTTTCTTTCATCCTTCCTTCTTTCCTTCCCCTTCGCCAAAAAGTAGCGAGGGCGTTAGGATTAATAAAAGTTGTTCTCTTTTTGACACAAATACCTGCTCCAATATAGAACTGCACATTCTTGATTTCAGCATTGAAAGGTGAGAACTACAAAAGGAATATCATTTTCTGTGCTTACATTTTTCTTATGTAGGCCTAAATGTCATTTTTATAATCCTCTTTTTATGAAGTTAAGTATGAAATACTTCAGTATGATGATTCAGAACTCTCACAGTTAACAATAACAACAATACTAGATGAAACTAGATGCTTTAGATGCCAAATGATCAAAAACTCAACACAGGTTAACCCAAGACTTTTCTTGTTTTATGCACTGAACTATATACCTTAAAATGGCAGTGCACCCTCAAAGCTGAAAGTTACAATTAGGTATGTTGAATATATTTACTGATGAAAACGGATGCCGCGCGGATGTATTTTGGTAATATTTCTCAACAAAGTATCATATAATGAGAGAAAATATACCATTTCGAAGTATCAAAACCCATGATGTACTTTTTTTTGCAGTATAACTTGGTCTTTTCCAGTGCAGCCTTTTCGGATGGCCCACAAACATATAATTCCTTGTTGTATTTCCATGCATCGCTCAGTCCTAGTAGTGGTTTATAACCTCATGTCTTAATGTATATTTGGTAGAAATTTTGCTTATATTTTGAGGACTGGTCACAGCAGTTGTACCTAATGAGTTTTATAAAACATTTACTTGATCAATTGTTCATTATGATATTCTGGATCATCATCAGTTGGCTTCTGGGGTTGTCTTTTGTCCACTGATAAAAGCCTCAGCATGTCTTGTCTTGTACCAATCTAATCATCATCAGTATTTTGTCCAACTTGTTACGCCATCCTCTGCTCTCTTGTCCATTGTCTTCCCCTGGTTCTCCTACCATCCGTTAAAGGCTCCAAGACATAAACTCTCTTCATGTAGGTGTCGATTACAGACAACAAGTTTTAAATTTATTTTTTGATTTAAAAAAATTCAGATTTGTATGATGGTAATAGGAATCGGCATGCAAAATGCATTCAAATAGTACAAACAATCCAAATTTGGACTTTTATATGGCTATGACTCCCGGGGTCACTCCCATTGTGGCCTGTACACCATCCGCGATAATGAAAACGCGTAAAAGGGTCGTTTTTAGGTTGGGAAGGCACGATCTGGCGCGTATCGCGTTTAGGGTGTCAAAAACATGAAAAATTGGAAAAAGGGTAGCAAAATTGCAATTTCTAAATACGCAGAAATGAAATTTAGGGTATGGAATTTGATGTTAGGAATGAAATCCTTGTTTAGGGTGTCGTTTTAGCCAAGGGTTAAATCCTTGTTTAGGGTGCTTTTCAAAAGTTGATTATCGCGGATGGTGTACAGGCCACAATGGGAGTGACCCCCCGGGCTATGACTACATGTAGCATGCAGAATGTTACTATTAATAGTGTGGTTTATGTGTCATTTTCCAATGATACCCGACCCTCATAGAGAAGCAGTGGTGTACCAGGAAAAAAAGTGAAAAAAAGTGGATATTTTGCCCAATTCTTATTTGAGTGGGAGGGGGGGGTGGATATTGTCATCACTGCATATAGGGTATTATCTTGAAACAAAAGTATGATTATTTACATATAGTATGAGACACAGTGGGCTATTCTAGTTGAAATCCCCCGGGGGGGTCACTCCCATTATGGCCTGTACACCATCCGCGATAATGAACTTTTGAAAAGCACCCTAAACAAGGATTTAACCCTTGGCTAAAACGACACCCTACACAGGGATTTCATTCCTAACATCAAATTTCATACCCTAAATTTCATTTTCACAGATTTAGAAATTGCAATTTTGCTACCCTTTTTCCAATTTTTCATGTTTTTGACACCCTAAACGCGTCTACGCATGGATCGTGCCTACCCACTAAACGACCCTTTTACGCGTTTTCATTATCGCGGATGGTGTACAGGCCACAATGGGAGTGACCCCGGGTGAAATCCACACACCCCTGGAAGCCATGACGTTCCACACAGGGAGTGTGAATTTCAAATGGGGTTACCTGAATCCATTTGAAGTCTACACTCTAGGAGATTAATAGCATGTCCTCCATAGGGGGAGTGTGATTTCAAAGGGCATAGCACATTGATTGAGATTCTAGTGATATCATTTTGTGGACATTATAATAACAAATCACATACAACCTTCTTGCACTAAACCATTAAATGGGATATTCCATTTAAAATCCACACTACCCCTGTGGAAGATTTTGGAAATATCTTCCACAGGGGAGTATAATTTCAAATGGAATGATCACATTAGGCAGCTCCATTTGAATTTCATACACCCTCTGAGAAAGATTCAATCTGAAACTTCTACAGATGGATGGTGAGTTTGAAATGGAGCTGCTAAATGTGTTCATTCCATTTGAACTCCCCCTGTGGAAGATATTTCTCAAATCTTCCACAGGGGTAGTGTAGATATTAAATGGAATAGCCCAATGATAAGAAAGCACTCACAAGCTTCTCGCACTTAACTACTAGTATTCAATTATAACAAACTAACACATATTTTCTCCCTTTTTCCTGTCCAGACCAAGAAATATCATCGGTCTCAGAGTATTAAGGGAGAAGATGGAAGGAAAGGCAGCAGGCTTCTACACAGCTCGTCTCCCCTCACCTGGCGTAATATAATGGCAGCCATTTTACAAACAAAAGGACCTGTAGTAACGCCACGAGTCGCCAAAAATGTCTGGTATTTTCTCAATAAAATGAAGACACCCCAATTTTTAGAAGCAGCGAAACAACTTGAGGCACTTAGTTTAGGAAAGTTAGTCACTGTTAAACACCCAACAGGAAGCCATAAGTCAGCGTGTGTTTTTGTGAAGAGTCCACCAGGAGAAATGCAACAGAGTCTAGCAGCGAATGAAGACCTGTGTTCGTTTGAGTATTATGTGACACGGTACAAACAGCCCGTGTCGAAGACTATCCCATTGAATGTGAGAGCTGGATTGGCTAATATGGGAGTAATATCGGCCAGACAGTTGACATAATAAAGCTAAAGACTGTGCCAAAGACTACCATAGAATTCCATCTATGAGCATATGTGTACATCCATATCAAAACGATGCACTTGTCGGCTGCTACATGTGTCTCACTTCACATAATAGCTAAAAATATAAACCAGACTCATTTCAAGTGGAGATCACTTCAAATAATCCCCAAGTCACATTGTAAAGGAATGTGCTGTGTATTCCTAAACCATTTGACTTTAATGGGATAATTTGAAGTGACCTCCACTTGAGATGAGTCTGGTATTTATTCCTAGCTCTCATGTAAAATGAGACACATGTAGCAGCCGACAAGTGCATCGTTTTGATATGGATGTACACATATATGCTTCTAAATGTTTTGTTTTTTTTCTAATTTTTTTGACAAAAGACGTGAAAGGCAGACACTCTAGACACATACAGTTTGAGCAACTATATTACTGATACAGGTAGCTATACAAACATGTATTATTGTAAGCCCATCTATTGCAATGTTTTTGTGGAAGTTGTCTGCCTTTAATGATCTCTTTTGTTAAAAGTAAAATTGTTTGATGGGAATTCATGCTATCAAAAGAATGAATTTATTAGTGTGAATTCCGATCAAACAATGTTGTAGGATTTCTGACAAATTGAGATTGTTTTGCCATAAAAAGAGATTTTTAAAAATATTTAATTGTCATTTTGACCCAGGCTTATAATCAAGGAAGATGAAAGAAAACAATTATTTCTTTCCAATGCCATATATTATGCATGTGTGTATCGGCGAATCTGATTGATTGGTGGTAGCATGGAAATGTGGGGAAAACTTTGCCCCATAAATTTTACTTGGGGCTGCCCCCCAAATTTTTACTTGGGACATGACCTGAATCTCCCACAAAGGGGGTGTAGATTTCAAATGGAGTCACCCATTCAGGTAACCCTATTTGAAATGAATTTCAACTGGATTTAGGTCATCAAAGTACATTGCAATTGTATATATAAATCGTAATATTGTGCCAAAAATTGACGGTGTTTTATTGAGCAAATCTTATAATATTATCGCTCTGAATTTGTTTTTCAGTCTTATGTAAATATTTCTATAAGGTTTTACTGTAGAAGTAGTTCTATCTGTGTGATATGGTGTAAATGTTTTATCTGTAAATCTGTTTATTAAATATTTATAGTTTTACTAATTTAAAGACCCATTCAGTGATCCCAGCGCAAGAGTAAGAAAATTAAGATTGTTTATAAATTGCTTAAAAGTGAAGGATAAGTCATTCAAATTGTCATTTGGTATTTTTGAAATGCCAAATTTGAATTCCCTCCTGCGGTTCGTATCTGTCAATGAATTGACCAGATCACAAGGATGTCATTATAGCTAGAGGCAGTATACAGTAAGCCAAATAATTAAGGTACCAGTTACGTTCACCCCCTGTATATCCTAATACAGGTGTGTCATAATTGGAACCAACAACCAATAGCTGCATCTTTTAGCTCGAATTTAAGACCTCATTCGTTGAAATTGTTCAAGAAATAAAGACACGACGATCCAAAAACACAAGGAAGATGCAAATTTGAAAGTTGCAGTTTGCCACATTGATGCCCTATTGGTTAAATACCACTAATTATGTATTACACGGGTTTCAATGGGAAAATGCCTAATTTCGGGTGGAATTTTCTCATATTCAGAACTCTCACAGTTTAATGTCACCAATATCAGGTGAAACTATATGATTTAGATGCCAAATGATCAAAAAATTCAACATAGGTTGACCTGAGACTTTTCTTGTTTTAACGCACTGAACCGTAAACACCTTAAAATGACAGTGCGCCCTCGAAGCTGAAAGTTACAATATGATAGGGTGACTATTTACTAAAAACCGAAGCCGTGCGTATCAATTTTGGTACTATTACATCAAAAATGTCATATACTGAGAGAAAATGTACCATTTTGAAGCATCAAACTCTAAAAAGTACTTTTTTGGCTATATAACTTGATCAATTTCAGCGATTTTAATGCAGTCTTTTCGAACAAATAGTTCCTCGTCGTATTTCAATGTATCGCCCAGGCCTATTAGTGGTCTTTAACCTATTGATTTGTACACAAAGCGTTTGCGAACAAGAGAACTAGCGCTGTGCTTGCATTGATTAGCACGAAAAACTAGCGTTGTGCTTTCATTGATTATAACACAAAAGTGCAACTTTTTATTTCGTATCTTCATTAGGTTTTGGATCACTGTTTCTTTAATTCTCAACCAAGTTCAACAAATGAAGTCTTTTAAAATCAGAGCTAAAGAGTACAGGTATTAGCTGCTTGTTTTAATTTTGACACATTTGTCTTTATTTAGGATATACAGGGGTGAACACAGCTGCTACCTTAATTCTTTTGCTTACTGTATAAGACAAATGGGTCAATGAGTTACATAAAAATGACCTTGTGTGGTATTTGGTTCCCAGGAAGTGAGTTTTGCCTGAGGCAATTTGTGGTTAAATGTTGATCCCTCACTACAAGAGTTATTACTGTTGATTTGGTTGAAAAAGGAGGTGAGACATGATCAAATCTCTCCAGGTAACAAAACGTATAATGGTTTTCGCCGGCAAACTTTAAAGGTGTGTCAATTGACGCTGTTCATCGAGTGTTTACCGGTAAACAACGTGCAATGGAAACTGACCGTTATCCGCCTTTCACCGCTATTTGACGGCGAACAGTTTTACCGGTAAAATGCAGGGGACTCAATAGAAACACGGTCATAGTCAGAATTTTTATGAATTTTAGGGTGTTCTGCTTTGGCCAATATATCACATTAATCTGTAGGCCTAATTATTAACCATGGTGATCTATGTAAATAGTTTCTATTGCATAAAATGTTTATTTGTGACATGATCAAGGGGAATGAGTCGGATGTCACTAATATTGTTTTTGAGATAGTAGCAAAAACAATGATCAAATTCTTTTGTTTTATATTATTTTCAGCCTTTCTAAATTTCTCATAACTCAGTAACCAGAATTATGATTGGATTTGCATCTTAATATACCATTCGTAAACTGCCAGAAAATGATGTAAAAAACGTCTAATTGAAAATTGCCGACATGTGACTCATTACCCTTGATCATGTCACATTTGTTCTTGAAGTTGCGATCACTGGAAGTATAATGATAAAAATGTTTGTTATTGGTATGTATAATCTTGATTGGTTGGTTGTTCATAGCTACCGTAGTCAGTGCAAATTGTATAATAATAATTTTAATAACTTGAGCTTTCAATCCTGGCCGTTTCTATTAATATTTGTTCATCAAAGCCAATTTAGTTGTAAATATTCCAATTCAAGTTGTCATAAAGTAAGTTCAAATGTGATTCCAAAGTTGATTCTGTATATGTGACGTGTCATGTCGAAAGGAGACACTTTTGGGCAGGATCGTAAAATGGAGAAATAGCCAAAAATCTGCACGGGGGGTGATTTTTTCACAATTTGGGTTTGTTGCGAATTTGTGATGTTATTGATGTTTAGAATATTATCCGATAGTTTTCAGACTGGAATATTACTGGCATCTTGTATTTTTTGAGACATTTTTCAAAGTAATTCCAACTCTCAACATTGTCAATAATATTTTTATAGGCCGATATCTCAATTTCTAATTTCTAATTTATTTGCCCTTCGTGCACAACAATGTAAGCTTTTTCATGGAAGTTATAGTCACTGACATTGGCAATTACAGCATCTGGGATGCCATTCTGCAAAACAAATTTGTCGATATCACTTCATTCATTCGCTCGCCACCACACGAAATCGCAAAAGAAAGATGGCGGCTGAGCAGTCCAGGAAAACATTTCGATTTGATTTACTGTTTAAGTCTTTCGAAAGATTTAAAAATAGAATTTCTTTTTCCTGATCCCAAAGAAAATTTAAATCAAACCTCGCGTAAAATAAATCTTAAAGACTTAAAAAATTTCAAGTCTCAACTAAGATTTAAATTTTAAGTCTTTCTAATTTAGAGAGTAGGATAGCTATTTCAAATCACCATCAAAAAAAAATTCAAAACCATTCAGAATGAAACTTGCTAAATATCAATGGCTTCAACTATCTCACAGTAAGAGACAGTTGTACAGTAGTTTTTATTAGGTTTGTTATATAATTATTTGCTGTGACGTTGTGACAATTCATGTTGTAGATATGTTTGTAGTTTTGTGCTTTATATCTGAAATCAGTGAGAAAAGGCCACACTTGGCTATCAAATACTATCATTTGGCGGAGGCGCCATATTTAGCGTTAGCTTTGGATATTTAATCATAACCTGGGTAATTTGGGTGGAATATAAAGAAAAGAATAAAATGTCAGAAGCTTACGGCACCTCAGCCTAATGTGAAAGATAAGTGACTGTTTCTACTTATGCTTTCTAGTTTTGCATACAAAAACTTTCTTTGTAAATCTATATAAACACATTGAAAACCTATGATATTGGCCTAATTCATAGCCTCTGGAAGATTAAAAATAATGAGGAGGTGGGAGCATTCACACTAAGGTGACAAAATTAACCTTTTATGTCAAGTGTGTGACAAATGTACAATTAAACAAATGTACAATTAAACAAGGAGACCGCAATACTTGTAAAACTCCGACAACCAAGAACATCTGAGATGCGTCTGAGAAAACACCATTCAACCAGGGACACACACATTAATTTTGTACTATCCAACTGGGCCACATTAAGAAATCACCATACAACTTCTGACCGTCATAATACCAGGTAACTGCGGACTTGTGTGTATATGCTTTAACATGCAATTTAGACCAAGCTGGAACGTTCTAGCAACCACGGATGTCCCCACACTGCAAAAACAAGTGTTTATATTTAAACACCATATTGTGTTTATCAGAGCAACACTTAATAAACACATAATTCATGTTAATGGTCTAACACTAATGTTAATTTTTCTAACACTAATGTTCATAAATTAACACTTGGTGTTATATTACAAACATTAGTGTTTGTAATATAACACCAAGTGTTAATTTATGAACATTAGTGTTAGACCATTAACATGAATTATGTGTTTATTAAGTGTTGCTCTGATAAACACAATATGGTGTTTAAATATGAACACTTGTTTTTGCAGTGCAGTTCCTGTGTGTCTGCATTTGAAGGGTAGTTTATGTGTGTGTGTCCCCAGTTGAGGGGTGGTACAAATAAGTAGCACCTCACTATATAAATATTATACACATATTGATGCTCTGTCTTTGAGAAAAACATCATTTGATTTTGGGTCCTTGCTGTTCCCATGAGGGACAAAATATATCTTTGCATGGTCTTAATACACACATGGACATCATTGAATCATGTCCCCCTACATTTTGCCGGTGTGACTATTCCTCCCCGAAATTTGGTTGTGTTTAATAGCTCTGTTGGTCGCATACAGTTGTACATTTAAATATAAGCTATTGAAATTTAGGGTCATACGCATACCTCTATTATATATTTTATGTTTAATGTTAAGATAGGCCTGTCAAACTCTATGATGTTTGGTCACACATGCTAGTGCAGCCATTTTGATTCACCTTGTTTGCTGAGGCAGTGGCGGTGCTGGGAATTTTTTTCTGGGGGGCATTGAGGGGACAAAGTAATTTCAGGGGGCAAAATCAACAAATTTTGTGCATAATTAACGCAAAAAGGTGAAATTTTCGTAATTTTGGGTTTTTACTAGGGGGCAACAGTTCTGACTGGGGGGCATTTGCCCCCTCATGGCCCCCCTTCCCTGGGCGCCGCCACTAGAGAGAGGGGCTGAGAGTCTCAGGCTATAACCGAAGGAAGCTGATTGCCATACTGTGGCATTGCTTAAAAGATATTGCAACAGTAGCATTGTGACGAAGTAAGCTTACTTCAACAAATGATTGCTAAAGTAAGCCGGTTTCGGCGGTAAGGCAATTTTGTTGCAGCATACCCATGTTTTGGATGCATTATTTCAGATTTATCAAACTGTATGTCTACCAGATTTGTGTAATAGTAGATTGATAAAGTGTAGTAGTAATAAAAGTGAATAAAGAAAAGGGACAACTGCCCTCATCTGTAGCATGTTTGCGTTATTGTTTTTGACGATTTATTTAGTAAACTTACATGGCTGGCTAGATTGTAAAGGCTAAGTAAAAAGATTTATCATTCTCTTCAGCCAAGATAGGCTGATGTTTTGTTTGTCATTATACCAGGGAGTTCAAGCCTCAATTGGATCCCCAGCACACACCAGATCTGCATGCAAATAACCTAAATAAATGATTTTGATACATAACTAGTCATATGTAAAGAACTAAAATGGAGCTCAAAATGGAAGCAACATGTTTCATTTAATATTTTGTTGTCCCTGAAGAAGAGCAGTTTATCTGCTTGAAACATTGTCCATTGTTTTGGTTTTGTCTGTTTGGTTTTGTTTGTCTGCCTTGTGCAAAGTGATTTTCATCACTGCCAGTGTATTTTTGTACTGTTTTCCTGACACTTCTGTGGGCTCTGGAATTGGCAATTGCTTGGCCTGTTTTTGTTTATTGAAATACCGGAATGCACAAGCTTTCACTACTGCACTTGTAGCCAACCTGACATTTTATAGATCAGCCATCACTTATTTCCATCTCTACTCTTTACATTACAGCCAATCATAAAGCAAGAAGCAAGAGGTCGACATCTCAACAACCTATCGCCTATGACGAAACGTAATATCATGGCGGCTATTTTGCAAATCAAAGGTCCGGTTGTTACCCCTCGTGCGACAAAAAGCGTTTGGACATTCCTCAATATGATGAACACAGACCTGTTTATAAAAGCAGCCAGAGAGCTTGAAATGCTGAATCTCGGGACTTTGGTTCTAATTAAAGGCTCCAAAGGAAGATTAGTGTTTGTTAAGAAGCACCCTGCGGAGATCGTGGATGCCTTGAAGAGGAATGAAGATCTGTGTCCGTTTGAGTATTATGTGAAACGATACACAGAGCAGGTGTCGAAGATAGTACCACTGAGTGTGAGGAGTGAATTGGTTAAGATGGGTGTGTTGACTGAAAAACAGCTGAAATAAAGGTACATTGTGTGGAAACAGCCCATTGGTCTGAAGGGTTAATGGTCTGAAAAGGGTTGAAGTTAGGGTTCAGGGCAGGTTAAGGTTAGCAGTTAGGGGTAAGGTGAGGGTTAGCATCAGGGTTAGTGTTAGGGGATAAAGTTGAGTTGGGTTTAGGGTCAGGGTCAGGTGTAAAGTCAGGGTCATGTTAGGAGTTTGGTTTAGGGTTATGGAATTAGGGCTTAGGTTATAGGTTAGGGTTACAGTTATTGCTAGGTAAGAATTAGGGTTTATAAGTTATTGGGTTTTGAAATAAGGACCCTTTGGACTAGAATTGACCTGTAACCCATTGCATAATGAAGCTGAAAGATTTTAGGAGATTTGAAGATATTTTCTTAATGTTTTTTTTTTTCAAAAAATGGTCTTAGTCCGTCAGTTTCTAGTGATATGCCCTCTTTTCATTACAATTTTTTTCATATTGCCCATGTTTATAAAACTTGGAGCAAAAGTACTGTATGTTGGCGTGTACATTCTGTACAGTCAGAAATTGTCTTGGAACTCCTCACTATAAACAGCCATATCAGGAATGTACTGAACATGGACTTCCATATTTAACAGATGGATATTGATGTACTGTAAACAATGACGTTTTTCAAAGTTGAAAATCTTTTAAAAACCAGATTGTCTCAGCATCAGGGAAACTTGGGCGTTCATGTGCAGCCAAGTCTGGACAATTATCCTATCAGTTCCACTTGAGCCATATCAAGTGCTCTTGAAACTTATGCTATTGATTTGGGTCATGGTATTGGAATGTTGTAGGAGTTGTTGTGTTGTTATAACAACAATCCCAGATTCCTGGCCATTCAGATGGCACTTTAGTGGGGTGCAGCCAATCAGGTATCTGCTTTAATTCCATTTCTTTTGTTGTGTTCATACCTTTCTTAGTAAGCCACTTGCATTTGCTCCTCCGATCATGCTGGACCAAAAAATTGTTGTGCTCTTGGCAGTTGGAAGAATAATACTGTTTGTCTGATGTGGTATTTCACAAAGTATAGGATTGATAATGATATATTATTTCAACAGTGGATGTGATTACTTTATCAATATTTAAGTGTATAGAAGCGCATATCAACATCCACAGAGCAGCAACTGGTTTTATTATGGTCAAATTGGCATCGGCCACTGGCTTCATGTCAGAATCAGCCAATGGCTTCAATTTATTTACAAGCAGGCAAGTAATCAACACATTTATCGGTAATACTTTGTATGAGATAACGAACCCTAGTTACAGTCAAGTATTTTATAAGTTGGATGTTATCAATTAAATACAAGTCTGCAAAATTTTTAGCGTTGGCTTTATTGACAAGTATTATAATTTGCTTTTTTACTCCTTTTATCATGATGTGAAGGGCATAATAGATAAGGCAATAAATGGTATGCAAATTGTTTATACAATATATACCATTTCTTTTTGGCATTATTAGATCACATATTGTCATTATGATAATATGACAAATTATTGGGAATGATTTACATGGATTAAATATTGCTCGTAAAGGTCAACCTGTAAATCAAGCAGAGTATGCGGACTGCATGCTGGTTCTATTATTGGAGATACAAATTTATATTATTACTGAATTAAGTTAAGTTAAGAACTGTAATCATGGTGGTATACCTTTTAAATCTTTAAGTTGTCTATAGTAGATAAATTCTAGGGTTGCGTGTGTTGGAACATCAGGCTTACCAAGCATAAGATATAATCAGGCGCAAAGGTTTCAAACAACGGGGAAAAAGCACATGTAGTTTCTTCTTTTTGCTGTTTGTTTCTTTGTGGTTATATTTCAGGAGTATTGATGTCCTATGCTGATCTCGCACATCAATTGCAGTGAGGTTGTCTGAGCTGTTCGGGTTATCCAAACAATAGAAGGACTCTCAACACATAAATAGGCGATTAAAAGGCTGTGAAGAGTTTCCATGTGCTTCTTTTGTCCAGTTTGCCATCAACATTTAGAAAACTAGTTAAGACCTAGGACACGATCATATCAGGAAGCAAATATTTTGTTGCGAGTCTGAGTTATCCGAACTGGAGTTTGGTTGGCTACGTGAATACTCATAAGTTATTCAAGCTGATTTAATTCTTGCATTCTTCAGCCATGGCAGCTGTGCATCGTCTACATATAATGCGCCACAAAAAGATAAGAAGAAAAGAAGACTGAGAACAATAAATTGCAAAGACCGTAGAACATTTGATACAATGAATCAAGCAAACTTGAGAATTTAATTAGATTCTCATTAATTCCACAATCAAGAAGAACAAGACTTCATTCTAGATGAACAATTTTAATCGGATACCAATGTTTTCTTTCTACAAAACCTCGCTAATTTCTTGTTCTACCTTGGCTTCAATATCAGTCATTATTTTTCTGCAAATACGGTCAGTCGCAAATAATGTTAATGCAGTGACTCAACTAGACTCACAATTCCTAAGACTCTGAAATTTGACTTCACATTATATTTAAAGCAGCTAAATCTGGTTATGTATGTATGTCTGGGTGTAAAACATTCAGTAATTAATAGAAAATGGTAACTGTGTGGTTCTGTGCAAATAAATTGTTCTTTTATAAGGCAAAAAGAGAAATTAATGTTAATCGGCACACATTATTTTCTTGATAAATAGATAATGTGCATTGTATCTAAATGATATACAAGATATCTGTTATACTGCATATGTTTGCTTCCGATGAGCTATTGGATTCTATGAAATATCAACAAGGAATGTGCTATTTTAATTATAAGGTATTTTGTTTATACATCAAAAATTAATTGACCTGATATGACATCCTTATGAAGTTTGAGAGGTAACCTGCCTTTTATAGGTACATGTAAAGATAGCTCTTTTTTACAGATCCTAATATGTGGTAAGAATTGCAAATCTGCTCAAAAGACTAGGTCAAAATTAATGCAAGAGACACTTTTCATTATTTACAAGTTGGAAATTGACTTCATAATGACGATATTAATTAATGACGTAAAAATACGCCTTATGTCTCACTTTATTTCAAGTTAAATAGAATTGTCGTAAGTATGTTAAGATGAAATATGTAGGCTCTATTTGATATTACTATTAATAAATCTTCCGTCATTTATGCAACAAAAAGGAAGAAATTGATAAAGTCCAGATTAGAGTGCCAGGTTGCTCATAAGACAACTATAAGCACACATATCATGTAAGATAGGTTAAAACATTAATAGACCTATAATAAAATTACATTAAGTATTGTTATGGATGGAGTGGTCCTTAAATTATATGGAACATATTTAATAACCTTTCGGTAATTCAATGTTTGTTTTATGTTGTGGTTCAAGTAATTCAAACTTCGTTGTATTATTTGATATTTTCTTTTATACAAAAAGGCACAATGTGTAAGGTGAATGAAAATAAGAAAGGAGAATATAAGATTGCAATTGGTATCAACTATCAAGTTAAGGTAATTATTCATTGAATATTCTCTAATGTTTACATTGATCTGTTTAAAATATAGAACATTTAGTTCTTAAACTTTTCATATGCTTAATGTAGACTTTTTCACACAAGCATAGGGCAATTTCTACTTAAGTGACGTTGGCAATGAACCGGGCCACTTGACCAAAGAAACTTCAAGCAGATGCTTGATTAATTTGTAGTACAGATATTTTTTCAGTTCCTGAAAATATTATTAGTAGATATTAAACAATTCAATTTCTGCAATTTTGCTGTACTACTGGGTATAAAAGGGGCTGGTAAAGTTAGCAACTATTTTTAACTGTGCAATTCAGTAATTCACAGCACCTTGTATTGTATTGTATTGTATTGATCATTTCATAGCGAGTTTGAAGAAGTTACAATGTAAATGTCACAGATAGTTTTGTAAGCTTTTTGTAGGTCATGTACTGTTGTTGAGTTATGTTGTAAAGAGGGCTGTAGCAACAACACTTTTGTAAAATGTACATAACTCATCAAGCAAGTTACAGAGTATTTGATTTTTTTTGACTTTTACAAAACAACAAAGCATTATTTTTCAATAACATATTGATAGCGAGTGTGTAGAAGTTAAATGTCATGGTTATACTTTTGTAGGTCCTGTTGTCCTTGTGTTGTAAAGAGGATTTAAACAGCAACACTTTTGTAAAATGCAAGCAAGTTTTCAAAGTTTTATAGAAGGAACTTTTGCAAAACAACAAAGTGTTATTTTGCAAAACAAAGTGTTATTTTTAAATAAGATATTGATTAATCAAGATTCAAGATTTTGGCTGCTTGGACCAACAATAATGCATCTACCCTTAAATTGCTTCAACAAGAATAATTGTTGATTATTGTGGGTGAGCAAGCCTATCCAGTGCAATGCAATTAGATTATTTTTGACATTATTAGTGGTGGCAACTTTATTTTGTTCAAAATTTAAAAGAGCAGAAAAGAAAAATTGTTTCTGGGTTAGTATGTTGCCTTGTGATATCTGTTTCAACTAGTAGTATAAGGTACATATGGGCACTATTCATGATCTTATCATTAAATGTGTCCTGAAATTGGAACTCGAGTTCTGTGTTACTTGAAGGTTAGAGTTTGGTCAGATAGGCATTTTACAAATTCCGGTTAAAAATCTTACAATGAGCACCCATTTCATGTGTTATTCTCAAGATCAGATAAAGACCAAAATATCTCTTGATAAACATATAATTCAAGGTCGGATGAAGAAATTCCAATAAGATCATTTTGTCAAATTGTGCATTGTTCATTTAAAATGTTGTATGTACTTAGATAGTACATTACACTTGATTATATATGGAATTGTTGTCTATCTTTAAAAATATACATGTACATTGTATTTGATAAGTTGTGCTAAACACGCTTGAAGCATGCATGATTGTATTGTATTGTAATTATAGCTTAAACAACATTGCATTTTAATTTTATACATATTTTGTGTATAATAGACATATTGATAGACCTGCAAAATATTTAAAGAGCAAGTAATGTTAAACCGATATATGCCTTTATGCTATGCATGGGTTCCCGATTATTTGTTTCAGAACATAGAGTTTGATGATAAGCATCCGAAATTTATTGTCTTTTGATTCAATAATCTTTGTGAATTTTCTGTGTTTTCTTGTTTTGCCTGGCTATTTTTAGATAATAATTGTTAATAAGTCTATCTAATTCATGTTTGCAAATAGCTTACATGCATGCCTTAATTATTTTATTTTAAATAAACCATTGTTCATACTTTGGTCTATATCTATTATATTGTTTCGCAATAGATTAATTGATCAATAGATTTTTGTTAAGAAAACCCCAGAATGAGTAAACCAATATTTGTCTAGTCTTGGGGCCTACCCCAATGCCTAGGTGATTGTTCACTACAATTATATGGTGGACACTAACAGTAAATTGATAGCCTTCCTTTGTCATCAGAGGGATTGAATTGGTTCAGGGGTTTTCTGATGCATTTTGGTGCATCCTGATCTTTTGTTTTTCCACCTTTGTTAATTTGCTTTTTGGGGGGTGGTGGGTGGGGGGGGGCATTATTCAAGTTTCTCCATTGAGAAACTTGTATGGCATTGTTTCTTCTTTTGGAGATTTCTGTTTATTTAATAATTATGTTATAAATATTGATTTCCAATTCAATCCTCTGTTTGATCCAAAGAGGTATCTGTATTTGCTTAAGATGAAATTTGGTTAAATGTGATACAGAAGTCAATTCTTGCATGTCCAGCCTGTATGGTTGGCTTGTTGTACACATTTTTCCAATAATTTTGTATTGTGTTATTAATAATATTTATTGGAAGATAACTAATTCAGTATGGTTATTTCTATTTATATTATGTCAGGTCTTAATTGCTATGAAAGTGCTATGAAATCTATCATTATGTATCTCAATTATATTTATGTATATGAATATAAATTGTTGAATGGTCATAAATAGCTTAATAAATGGTCCTCATGATCGTGAGGGCAATGCGGAGTCTAATCAATGCTTTGGTGTTGTGTTTTCCTGATGTCTTGAGACAATGACGTTTTTCAAAGTTGAAAATCTTTTAAAAACCAGATTGTCTCAGCATCAGGGAAACTTGGCGTTCATGTGCAGCCAAGTCTGGACAATTATCCTATCAGTTCCACTTGAGCCATATCAAGTGCTCTTGAAACTTATGCTATTGATTTGGGTCATGGTATTGGAATGTTGTAGGAGTTGTTGTGTTGTTATAACAACAATCCCAGATTCCTGGCCATTCAGATGGCACTTTAGTGGGGTGCAGCCAATCAGGTATCTGCTTTAATTCCATTTCTTTTGTTGTGTTCATACCTTTCTTAGTAAGCCACTTGCATTTGCTCCTCCGATCATGCTGGACCAAAATCCCACCCACCCTCCCAGTAGCTGGAAGGGTAAATCAGTTATCTCATTTGTCAAAGATGCTTCAATAAAAGTATGTCAAATTATGCTACTCTCCGCTTTGTCTGGAGTTTCTTCAAATCCTGAAGAATCTCGTCAGTAGATTGTCTCCACTTTCTACTACGCTGCGTTGTCTGGAGTTTCTTCAAATCCTGAAGAATCTCGTCAGTAGATTGTCTCCTTTCTACTATGCTGCGTTGTCTGGAGTTTCTTCAAATCCTGAGGAATCTCGTCAGTAGATTGTCTCCACTTTCTACTACGCTTTGCGTTGTTTGGAGTTTCTTCAAATCCTGAGGAATCTCGTCAGTAGATTGTCTCCACTTTCTACTATGCTGCTTTGTCTGGAGTTTCTTCAAATCCTGAGGAATCTCGTCAGTAGATTGTCTCCACTTTCTACTACGCTGCTTTGTCTGGAGTTTCTTCAAATCCTGAGGAATCTCGTCTGTAGATTGTCTCCACTTTCTACTACGCTTTGTGCTGGCTTAATGAATGCTTTGTATGGAGTTCTTCAAATCCTGAAGAATCTCGTCTGTAGATTGTCTCCACTTTCTACTACGCTTTGTGCTGGCTTAATGACTGGTTTGTATGGAGTTCTTCAAATCCTGAAGTATCTCGTCTGTAGATTGTCTCCACTTTCTACTACGCTTTGTGCTGGCTTAATTAATGGTTTGTATGGAGTTCTTCAAATCCTGAAGAATCTCGTCTGTAGATTGTCTCCACTTTCTACTACGCTTTGTGCTGGCTTAATGAATGCTTTGTATGGAGTTCTTCAAATCCTGCGGAATCTGGTCTGTAGATTGTCTCCACTTTCTACTACGCTTTGTGCTGGCTTAATTAATGGTTTGTATGGAGTTCTTCAAATCCTGAAGAATCTCGCCTGTAGATTGTCTCCACTTTCTACTACGCTTTGTGCTGGCTTAATGAATGCTTTGTATGGAGTTCTTCAAATCCTGAAGAATCTCGTCTGTAGATTGTCTCCACTTTCTACTACGCTTTGTGCTGGCTTAATGAATGCTTTGTATGGAGTTCTTCAAATCCTGAAGAATCTCGTCTGTAGATTGTCTCCACTTTCTACTATGCTTTGTGCTGGCTTAATGAATGCTTTGTATGGAGTTCTTCAAATCCTGAAGAATCTCGTCTGTAGATTGTCTCCACTTTCTACTACGCTTTGTGCTGGCTTAATAAATGCTTTGTATGGAGTTTCTTCAAATCCTGAAGAATCTCGTCAGTAGATTGTCTCCACTTTCTACTATGCGGCTTTGTCTGGAGTTTCTTCAAATCCTGAGGAATCTCGTCAGTAGATTGTCTCCACTTTCTACTACGCTGTGTTGTCTGGAGTTTCTTCAAATCCTGAGGAATCTCGTCAGTAGATTGTCTCCACTTTCTACTACGCTTTATGTAGAGTAATTTATGCTTATTTGAAGTATCTTCTTTTGGCTTGATTGTTTTTGTCAGTGGATTATTTCATTTATTAATATTATTTTATAGTAAATTTTGGCTCACTTTTCAATAATTACCAGCTTATATAGGGATTTAAAGGTTTAATTCATTGATAGAGTTGGCATTGTTTCTTCTTTTGGAGATTTCTGTTTATTTAATAATTGCGTTATAAATATTGATTTCCAATTCAATCCTCTGTTTGATCCAAAGAGGTATCTGTATTTGCTTAAGATGAAATTTGGTTAAATGTGATACAGAAGTCAATTCTTGCATGTCCAGCCTGTATGGTTGGCTTGTTGTACACATTTTCCAATAATTCTTGTATTGTGTTATTAATAATATTTATTGGAAGATAACTAATTCAGTATGGTTATTTCTATTTATATTATGTCAGGTCTTAATTGCTATGAAAGTGCTATGAAATCTATCATTATGTATCTCAATTATATTTATGTATATGAATATAAATTGTTGAATGGTCATAAATAGCTTAATAAATGGTCCTCATGATCGTGAGGGCAATGCGGAGTCTAATCAATGCTTTGGTGTTGTGTTTTCCTGATGTCTTGAGACAATCAAGTATTTATAAATTTAGTACCGTATTGCGTGAAGTGGTACATACCCAGCAAACACAAAAACGTTTTAAAAACGTTTTAAATAAGTTATATTTTGGCTTTTGGTTTAGGTAAAAACGTTATAATAACATTAAAATGTCGGGTTATATAAAGGTCATGACAACGTTTTAAAACGTTTTGTATGAAAACACACTACAGCAATATTTTTAAATGTTTTCAAAAAATGTTATTGTAAACTATTTTTGCAAACATTTTTGCCAAATATTGTGTCAATACTTAAATAACATTATGTTAAAATATTTGAACCCAGCAAACACAGCAATGTTCTTAAAATGTTTTTTTCAAAACCTTTTAATAACATATAAATGTCGGGTTATATAAAGGTCATGAAAACGTTTTTAAAACGTTGTTGAAAATATTTTGGGCAAACATTTTTCGCAAAATATTTTTTTTTTTCAACCCCAAAATAACATTCTGTTTAGAATGTTTTGTATCAAGTTTTCAAGAATATTTTTGGAATGTTATTAAACCGTTTTTATACCCTTTATATAACCCGATATTTAAACATTTTCTGTAAAACATTTTTGTTTGCTGAGCAGTAGATTATCAAAAAATATTTTTTAAGGTTATGAAAAGGTTTTATACTCTTAATATACCCTTTATATAACCCGACATTTAAACGTTTTCTGACAACCTTTTCTGACCTTTTGCGAATGATGTCGAAAACGTTTTGTGTTTGCTGGGTATTCAGTTATGACCTCAGTATAGGGAGGCGGGTTATTAAACACCTTTAACAAATATTATGTGCTGTAAATTTGATTCACTATAAACAGCACTAGTTGTGGTATATATTAAGAACACTTGTGCTATAATGATGCGCTGAAAACTCACAAAATTTTCGATAAACACGCTTTATTGTAAGAAGTATAAAACACAGACATTTTTCACAGGTGGGATTTTCAACTCAGTACCCGATTTTCAACTCAGATGGCTAGTGGGATTTTCAACTTAAATGGCTAGCTTTGTTTGAGATTTTTTTAAACAATATTTATATACTGGCCTTACACTTTCCTGCAAAGATCAAACAAAATGAGTCTGTTTTGCCAAATAAAATGTAAATTTCACTTTTAAAAATCTAACATTGCTTTCCATTTTGGTGACTGTAGGCCCTAATGTACAATATAGTGAAACTCCTAATAAAGTTTTTTGTGTTGCTAAATACAGCAGAGTACAGTTCATTAACAACCAATTTCAGTGATAAATGAATCATAATACTTGATGACATTTTAATTTTTACTGACACAAAGCAGTCACCGGGAAATGGACCAAATTGACATTAGGCTATATGACATGATTTGATTCAATTAGGTCAAATTTGGCTGGTGGATTGGCGCTAATGGGTCAGAGGATTAAAATTAAAAATCTTTAGGTAGTATTAACATCAGCTCGCATACCCAGTAACCAAATGTGTTATTGCTGAAATCCTTACACAACATCCTTAGCAAATGGTTGATTTGTTTTATTGCCAATTGTATCATACATAATTAGGCCTAAAAAAAATTGTTTGATTGGCGTAACCAGACCTACCCTAAAATTAGGCCCGACCCTACTTTTTTTTTTTTTTTTTGCAAAAAAAAAAAAAAAATAACATTTAAAAAAATAAATAAAAATAAATAAATTTAAAAAAAAGAAGAAAAAAAGTTCCAAAGCCTTTATCAAACAAAATTTACAGCTTAAAAAAATGAAAAAAAAAGAATCCCGACCTACCTACCCTAAATTTTTTTTATGTTACGCCAATCAAACTATTTTTTAGGCCTTATGGTAGTTCATAGTTAATTATATACGCCTATATATTTGTCCCAAAAAAGGTTGCATGTAATTTTTTTAAGTTAATGTTAACAAAAAATGAATATAAATTTCCTTTTAATGACATATTCTAAGTTTCCTCTTTAGTACCTATGTGAATGTCAAGTTCTCAAATTTTAGCCTGCATTAAAGGTATTCCTGAGTTACCTGTCTTAACATAATGCAACATGACACAAGGTTCATTACCACCGAACATTTGTTGCACATTTAAGTAGGCCCAGCCATAGCATGGGGGTGCAATATTTAGAGAATAAAGGTATTGGTTTTAGCCACTGGAGCATGGAGTGCATCTATCGTCTCATATAACACGGGCGACATCATTATTTTAAGTAAAACAACGAGGCGAAGCCGAGTTGTTTTACGCCAAAAATAATGATGTCGCGCCCGTGTTATATGAGACGATAGATGCAACGACAGCTGCTAAAAAACAATACCTTTATTCTCATTTTTAAACACTTCAATTCAAAGTTACAAATTTTAATCAAATTAAATCCAACATTTTACACGGAACTACCCAGGGCTTAAAATCAATCAGTCCTGTTGTTGCCATGCACCTCCGATTGGTTCAAATAGCGAGCACGCTTATCACGTTGATGCACATGCGGTGACCCGTGTGATATCGTGTCATATCACATGGGTAAGAACCAATGAGATTGCAGGAACGTTCTCAGGTGTTTTCATTCTCACATACAGCATAAAACTTGTTAAATTTCAGATGGATACTATTTCAAATTTAATTACAAGACTAGTTGTCAATAATGGTTGCATGTTGCTGAATGATATATCATTCCGCACCATGTGACTTAATTTTGCCAACTTATGCCAATTTGAATGAAAAAGAGAGCATTTCAAAATTGGCATAAGTTGGCAAAATAAAGTCACACGGTGCCAAGTGATGTATCAAAATATGCTGAAGAAATTATTGACAACTATTAATTTAAATTTAAAAATAGTGGCCTTGGTACAAAAACAAAAAAGTATAACATGTAAATGTAGCTTTGCTTGTGATGCTTGTTATTTGAATAAATGCCTATTGTGTAATCAAATTCAAATGTAGTGTTGACTATTTTACTTGAGTCTATTTGCATTGATGCAATGATTGTGTGCCAATTTACCTGCAGGTTTTTTGTTATCTCAATTTGCTTTAAGGGGCATTTCTTGATACACAGCCTCATCCCCCACTTTTCTTTAAAAAAATCAAGATTTTTATAACATAAGGAACCTCTGGCTACACAGTGTTTGTTTGTGTGCAAAAATATTCTTGCAGATTCATTCGCTTAGTAAAAATATCGTCAAATCTGTTAACAGAATAAAATTACAAAACAGAGGTATGCGGAGCCTATGTAATAGACATCATAATGCATAACTCGCAAAATCAGAACCATTCAAAATTTTGGGAATTTGCTTTTTTTGTTGATATTTTCCCAGACCGTCATACCATAAGACATGTAATTATGAAATACTCTTGTAACTGGATGGCAAAAAGCAGTGTGTATAGTATTTAATTAGTTTATAATTGTTTCTTATCCAGTAGGGTATTCCAGTTGTAATACATATCCCGCTCACCCGCTGAATGGGTGACTCCATTTGAAATCTACATCCCCTGTGTGGGACATTAAGGTCATGTGTAGGTTGAATGGATTTCAACTGGAATAGCCAATACAACTTAAGTGTAAACCTTCAAATCATTGTGGATGCAAACAACTTGTTTATCATTTGAAAAAAAAATGCAAATTTTCACCTATGTGTCTTATTTTTGTTTTCAGATCAAAAAAGGTTCCATGAATTTTGGACACAAACTCAGTCACAAATCTGAAGTCACGGGCAGAAACATCATGGCCGCCATTCTCCAAGTCCGAGGACCAATCGTCACGGCTCAAGTCCTGAAAAACAACTGGAAATTCCTGCATATGCTATCCAGCAAACAGTTTATAAAATCGGCTAGCGATCTTGAGTCGCTAAATCTTGGAAATTTGGTGAACTTAACCGGGTCACAGGTTTTTATAAAGAGGGCGCCGAGTGAGATTACACCGATACTGGAAATGAATCCTGATTTGTGTTCTGTTGAGTATTATGATTTGAGATACAATTTGTCTGTATCGAAAGCTGTTCCTTTGCAAATAAGAGCTAAGTTGATAACGTCCCGTCTTGTTCCTGCAAAATTACTCAAATAGTACAAAGTGAAGTAAGTCACATGGACAAATTAGCATGATGAGTTAAGCACTAGGTGTCCCTTAATCATGTGTCCCCCCCTCTCTCTCTCTCTCTCTTTCTGTCCTGTCGAACTTTTTCGGCAGTGAGAACTCACGATAGACGTTGGATATATCAAAATTATTGGTACCAATCAATTGATCTTTATTGAAAAGACTGTCTCTTCAAAATGCACACTTAATGACTTGACTTAATTCATTCATTCTTTCTTTCTTTCTTTCTTCTTTCTTTCTTTTTTCTTTTCTTTCTTTCTTTCTTTCTTTCTTTTGTTCTTTCTTTTGCTCTTTCTTTTGCTCTTTCTTTTCCTCTTTTTTTGTTTCTTTTGCTCTTTCTTTTGCTCTTTCTGTTGCTCTTTCTTTGGCTCTTTTTTTCTTTCTTTTGCTCTTTCTTTTGCTTTGTCTCTATTTCAATTCTCTATCACTCTCTATCTTCTTTCTTTCTATACCCCTCAAACATGTTTTTCTTTAAATTGACAATGTGATTGTCCATATTTTCAAGCAGGAAAAGCCTGCAATGCTTTTCTGAAAGTTGTCAATCCTGTTTATTACTTATAATCATTCCATGTTTTTTGTGTATATAGTAAGTTTAGATAACATTACAAATCATCAGAACTTGATTAAATTTAAAAGTGTCCATTTTCTTTAAGAAATAGTAATTTGTATCATATGTTGTACATTGCATTTTGCTATAGTTAGGTACATGTGTAGACAAGACTGGAATAGGGGTCACCAATGTAAAGGCAGTATCAGTCAGCAGGTGATCAGTGATTCCAGTGAAAATCATGAAAATATATTTGTAACATGATCTGGTCCATGGAAACCAAAGGCGGCAAATTTGAAAGTGAGATAAAGGCAAAAATATGGAGGAAAAAAAACATTAAAAAAATACACATCAAACCGAGTGCGTAAAATGCACGCAATCTGTAATACGCGAAACAGTCATCTATTTTTTGTAATGTTTTTCCTATTTAGCAGCAATTAAAATGTTTAAAAAGGTAATTATTTCAATATTTAGAATGACTTAGTGGTATGATAAATTCGTTATTAGGTTCAGCGTCGGTATGGTACGGGAAATTATCGTGCGCGAAGTGTCATACTGGGTGAAGCCGAAGGCTGAACCCAGTATGACACTGAGCGCACGATAATTTCCCGTACCATACCTCCGCTTCACCTAATAACTAATAATACCCGGAAAATTATAGTAACTCAATTTTTAAAAATGCCTCCTTTGGCCTCTATGGACCAGATCATGTCACATTTAACATATTTTGTATATATTTGTGTTAAACAGTCAAAGGAAAAAAGTTTTGAATCAACAAAGGCCACAGGTTCAACTCTAGGATGGTCAGTGATTTGTGAAAAAATATTTCTCATAAGTTTGGAGTAAGTTTGTATCTTTTGCCAATGACTTCCTTAAAGGGGAGTGGTCCAATATTTGTATGTTCTATTGCACTGTTTCTATTTTACATTAAGGCCTGCCATTAAAACAATAGATTTCCAAATTTTGAGTTGTATTGCTCCTGCAGTGTTTAAATGTGAAGCAAAAACATGTATAACAATGCTCCATAGGATAGTCCTTACTTTGCTCACATCATCTAAATGAAGCATATCTTGGACCAGGGACCATCAGTTATTTTGTCGTTTTATCTTTTCTGTTTCGGGAGCTCTATTGTTCAGAAACGAAAACGCAAGGGATTAAGTGAGATGGTGTGTAAGTTGACTCCATTGTTATGTTTGGGGCATCATGCTTCTCATTTCAAGAGATAATAGGTGCTGTCAATCAAGGTTGGATAAGTCAATTATATGCAACACTGGCGCTTCAAGTGGGCAATCTTACACATGTCTCTCATTTAACTAGGCAGGATAGGCCTCCATCAGGTCCGAACGCAAATTTGATGTCATTATGGTCTATATTATTGTGACATTTAAAAAAAAGGACCCTGCCTCTTCGCCTCTTGCTTTCTTCTCTTTCTAGTCTATCTGTCTCTCCCCCTCCCCAACTCTCACCTGTGCCATCTTTTGAATTATGTGGATATCTGAATTATATTGGATGTTGTATTTCCTTTACCCTTCTCCCCCTCTCACTGTTTTAGCAGTAGGCCTATGATCAACATGGAAAAATTAAAATAAACGGAATAAACTCCTCCCTGCTCTACTCGCCCTCCATCTCTTGTCTGGAACTCCTCTCCTCTCCACTCCTCTCCTCTCCTCTCCTCCACCCGATCAACTCCTCGCTCTCTCAAATAATATACATTTAAAATAGATTTGAGTCTGGCAATTTTGCCTGAAGCAATTATCAGATTACCAATTCCAATGAAAGAAATCCTATTAGTTTCACTTCAACGCACTTCTCTGGTGTTGCATATTACCAAGTTTTGGGACGAAAATAATTCCCCATTTCATCTCTACATAATCATAATGACCGATTTTTGCGCGATTGCACGAACAAGTATACTTAATTCTTGTCAACACTGATTACTATTGATTAATGTATTTTAATGTCTATTTCTATGCTGGGCTATTTTCACGAGCTACTCCCGCCTAGGCTGAAGTACCTATACACCCAACGCAAGTCAATTGAAGCCGTACAATTTATCGCGAATTTACGACCATTTCACCAGATCACTTGGTGGTCTTGGTATGGCCACAATGGCAGTGCCCTTGGGTCACATGGGAATTTTATATTCCCTTTTATTAAATAGCCCAAGCTAACTGGTAAATGTAAATAAAGTGCTTTATGAAATTACATGTAACAATATCAATGTATATATTCTATATAATAGCTAAAAAGTGCTGTCTCAAAGCCCCTGTGCATGTTTGTTTTCTTAGCGTGTCCAACTGTCCATGGCAGTAGCAAACCGCAAATTCATGTTTTATTGCTTTAAAAATAATTTTTGCCATAAAATCATGAAATTCTGAGATATATTTTGAAAAAAATTTACTTTATTCAATACTCACATTGTAACAATTGCTATTTGTAAAAAAATAAAATAAATTTAAAAATCTTTAAAAAAACAGCATTCCACCACATTCGGTTTTGAAACTGCCATGGGCTTTGAGACATAGCATTATCCTAATCAAGAATTTTTTTTAAAAAGTGCTAACATTTTCTTGTTGTTAAGTAATACATTAAACCTGTGATTTTAAGAACAGATAGAGAGATTTCATGTAACAAGATGTGGAATAAATGTGGAATACCCTTCACACTGTAAATATGACAGAATAAGTTGCATGAATTCGGATTGGATCTTAACCATAATATAAACCATATTTCACTGTTATCATTGTTGTGTGTTAAAATTTAGTATTATGTTGTAGTGTTTGAATAAAATAGTTTTAGAGCATCAAAGGATAGTATTGTGTTTCTTTTACTTTCAAAGTCTACTGAATACTCAAACTCTGTCTGTAAATGTACAAAACTATACTGGGACAAATATGGAGGTCATTTTAGGGCCTCTGGTATAATGATGATTGCCTTTGAGTATGGGTCATTTCAGTGGTATAGCGTGGGTCATCCGATTGGGGGCACCGACCATGATTGGGGGGGGCACGGATCTGATTGGGGGGCACAAGCCGTTTTGGGGCAATTTTTCTATGGGTTTTCTAAATTTTGCAGTTGATTGGGGGACACATGCCCCCCCCCCCCCCATGCCCCTATGACGCTACACCACTGGGTCATTTCACCTAACTGGGCATCTGGTATAAAAATGGTGTTAAAATTTTCTTAGACAATTTAGTCTAAATATTATGCGTCTGCTTTCAGATTCACAGATGCGTCTCTACCCAACCCCAATCCATACATAGCACACACATACATTGACATTATTTAGTAAGATTACAAAGCTGTATCCTCTCTATACAAAATAATCACAAAACTTCGTCCATCATTTCAGACCGGCAAACCTAAAGCACCATGGCAGGGGGAATCATATCAAGATGATCATGTCGGCCATTTTGAATACTGCTGGACCGATATCATCCCCACTATAGTTTAATTACAGTATAATCATGATATCCTTCTTGTATTTCCCCATCTATTTCAGACCACCAAACCTAAGAAGACTAGCCCCAAGGCAGGGCTCATCATATCAAGACGTACTATCATGTCGGCCATTTTGAATACTGCTGGACCGGTATCATCACAAATAGCCGTCAGATGGAGCCGTAGCGTACTGTGTGCCACCACTATCAAGCAGTTCATAGATGCTGCCAACATGCTGCAAGAAATGGAGCTTGGTCAATTAGTACAGATTAAGACAGGTTCCGGACGTCGGGGGTACTGTTTCATCAAAGCGTCACCACAGGATGCCATGCCGATTCTTCAACTTCCTGAAAACAGCGATTTGATTTCATCATTGGATAAGTACAAAAGAAAATATGCTGCATCATTACCGCCTTGCATCACCTTAAAGATGAGGGCCAAGTTACTTGAAACGGGACTGGTTACACAAAGACAATTACTGTGATTGCTTTACCTGTTGGTCCATTTGTGCAGTGGCAGCACCAGAAATTTTTCTGAGGGACAAAGTGAATCTTGGGGGGTTATAAATCATGAAATTTCCACAAATTTGCCATGAAAATTGTCAATAATTTGATATTATTGAACAGTTTAACATGAAAACGTGGTCCCTTTGCTAATTGTTCATTTTAATTTGAACCTTCTTGGGTACATTACAAAAATGTAACCTAAAAAGTGGACCTTTTGTTGATGTGCATGTAGTTCCCCCTGGTTACGTGTTTGGCCACCTCGACATGCTCAGGCCTGTAGCTAGGATGTTTAAACTTATTTTTCAAGGATACACAACTTGCAAACATTGCCTATTCATTATGCTGAGAAATCCACTTTAACTTCACCCTCCTCCCCATTGTCTTTTAGGGTCTTTTTATGGCTCTGAAGTCTCAGAAATTTATGCATAAATGAGCTGTAACTTGATTCACACATGACATACAAAAGTATGCATTTTTCAAAACGAAAAGAGTCAAGGAATCCAAATATAAACATGTCGTGTGTGACTAATTAAGAATTACAGAATTTTTGCTTGTGCATTAGTGTTTTCTGTATATTCATCTTTTCTTAAAAATGACTAGTTTACATCCCATCAACCACCGTGTGGTGGTTGATGGGATGTAAACTAGTCATTTTTAAGAAAAGATGAACAATGAGGGCGCTATCTTAAATCTCATTTACATCTTTAGAACGGGTAGACACTTGTATAATGGCATTAGAACATCAGAAAAAAGACAAACAAATGCCAAGGACTTTTTCAAAAAACCTTTGTCATGAACTGTAAGGAATAAATCATATTATTTGGCTGTTTTAAATTTAATATAATATATGTAAATAGCACTCACAATTGTAGAATAAAAGTTACCACAAAAAAAACACAGAAAAAGATGAATAATTTGATAACCTATGTTAAAAATAGCTGTAGTCTATGTTAAAAATAGCTATAAAATTAATGTGTATCAGTGGGATAACTATTGTCCAGGTCTAGAATTGAACATGATTCAATTTATGATACTTTGGGGTAATTTTGAACCTCCCCTATGATCAGCGGCCCACTTGGGCTTGTTTATTGTTTTATAAGTTTTTTTCAGCTTTAGTGTTGTTTTGTTGTTTGATTTTCATTTACAGGAGAATTGGAGCACACATTATGTTGAATACTGTATTTTTTTAAAAACATTTTTGATGTTCTCTATATTTAATTCCTGTTTTATAGTAATTCTGTCCTAGTAAAAACAACTGTGTGTCTGACTAACTACATCATTCAAATTTGAGAAGAAATCCTCCAAAATGTAAAGTAGAAAACAGACTGGCAACACAATGGGTTATTCCATTTTAAATCCACACTACCCAGGGCTGTCAACTTTTTGGAATTGCTTGGCGTGAGACAGAGGCGTACCTGGATTTGCCGACTCCAATGTTCATTTGACCGATGATTATTTGAGCCACGGGGCTCGAGACTGTGAAAAAGCCCCGGGGTAGGAACAACAAATTATTCATGACGATGCGTGAGATTTTACTCATTTTTCAGCTTTTTGCGTGAGATTTATTACCTGGGTGTGAGATTTTACTACCTTGGCGTGAGAAAGTGACCCGATGCGTGAGACTCACGGCCAATGCGTGAGAGTTGACAGCCCCTGTGGAAGATTTAGCTAAAGTCTTCCACATCAGGAATATGAGTTTCAAATATAATAGACAATTGGGTAACTTCCATTTGAAATAATCACTCCAGTTGTGGAAGATATATATATAGACAAAGCCATATACAGGGGGAGTATGGGTTTCAAAATAATTAGCTCAAGCCAATTTCATTTGAAACACATACTCCCTCTGTGGAATGCTATTCTTAAATGTGTGGATTTTAAATGGGATATCCCAATACATTGTCATTATTGCTGTATAAAGGTTTAGTGTTTTGTAGAATTTGAATAAAATACTTATAGAACTTGAAAATAGAGTATTGCTGTATTTTCTTTTAAAGTCTGGGTTTACCAGTTATCTAAACTCTGCCAGTCCAGAGAACATTATATTACACATCCCACGATGCAATTTGTTTCAGTTTCAGTTTTCTACGCATGTACGCTATGCAGTTCAACATGGACAGTAGCAAAAAGTTTGTCAATGAACAGTGCACATCCTAATCTTGCAAATTATGGTACTCTATTGACTAGCAACCCATATTTAGCCAGCTTTTTCTCAACATGACAAAGGCGTGTTTTATGTTTTACAGGGAACCTGTGAAAAGAAATAGGAGTGTAATTTGATTACTTAAGATAGTGCACGTGTTGCAAAGGATTCTGGGAAGGCTACAATATCTTCTCTACTACAAGGCTTTGCCAATGGCAAAGACCTGTTTGATATGAGTTTCTGTCAGAAAGACACCTGGATCTATGCACAAATACATTGACATTTATTAAGTATAAAATAACCAAATTCCATCTACGCCTCCTTTCCTCACAATATAATCATGATATACTTCTATTTCTCCATCTATTTCAGACCACCAAACCTAAGACAGTTAGCCCCAAGGCAGGGCTCATCATATTAAGACGTACAATCATGTCGGCCATTTTGAATACTGCTGGACCGGTATCATCACAAATAGCTGTGAGATGGAGCCGTAGCGTACTGTGTGCCACAACCATCAAGCAGTTCATAGATTCTGCCAACATGTTGCAAGAAATGGAGCTTGGTCAATTGGTACAGATTAAGACAGGTTCAGGACGCCGGGGGTACTGTTTCATCAAAGCGCCACCACAGGATGCCATGCCGATTCTTCAACGTCCTGAAAACAGCGATTTGATTTCATCATTGGATAAGTACAAAAGCAAATATGCTGCATCATTACCGCCTTGCATCACCTTAAAGATGAGGGCCAAGTTACTTGAAACGGGACTGGTTACACAAAGACAATTACTGTGATTGCTTTACCTGTTGGTCCATTGTGTGCAGTGGTAGTACCAGAAATTTTTCTGACGGACAAAGTGAATCTTAGGGGGTTAAAAATCATGAAATTTCCACAAATTTGCCACGAAAATTGTAAATAATTTGTTATTATTGAACAGTTTAACATGAAAACATAGTCCCTTTGTTAATTGTTCATTTTAATTTGAACCTTCTTGATTACATTTACAAAAATTGTACCTAAAAAGTGGACCTTTGTGTTGATGTGCATGTAGTTCCCCCTGGTTACGTGTTTGGCCACCTCGACATGCTCAGGCCTGTAGCTAGGATTTTTCAACTTATTTTTCAAGGATACACAACTTGCAAACATTGCCTATTCATTATGCTGAGAAATTCCACCCTCCTCCCCATTGTCTTTTAGGGTCTTTTTATGGCTCTGAAGTCTCAGAAATTTATGCATAAATCAGCTGTAACTTCTTAATTATTCACACATGACATACAAAAGTATGCATTTTTCAAAACGAAAAGAGTCGAGGAATCCAAATATAAACATGTCGTGTGTGACTAATTAAGAATTACAGAATTTTTGCTTGTGCATTAGTGTTTTCTGTATACACACGGTGGTTGATGGGATGTAAACTAGTCATTTTTAAGAAAAGATGAACAATGAGGGCGCTATTTATCTTAAATCTTATTTACATCTTTAGAAGGGGGTAAACTTGTATAATGGCATTAGAACATCAGAAAAAAGACAAACAAATGCCAAGGACTTTTTCAAAAACCTTTTGTCATGAACTGTAAGGAATAAATCATATTATTTGGCTAATTTAAATTTAATATAATATGTAAATAGTGCTCACAATTGTAGAATAAAAGTTACTGCAAAAAAGCAGAAAAAGATGTATAATTTGATAACCTATGTTAAAAATAGCTGTTGTCTATGTTAAAAATATAGCTATAAAATTAATGTGTATTAGTGGGATAACTATAATTGTCCAGGTATAGAATTGAACATTATAATGTTTTGTTAGAAAAATTGATAAATGATTACATCAAATAACTCTGGTCATGGGTGCACCGAGTTTTAAGCTGATTCAATTTATGATACTTTGGGGTAATTTTGAACCTCCCCTATGATCAGCGGCCCACTTGGGCTTGTTTATTGTTTTATAAGTTTTTTTCAGCTTTAGTGTTGTTTTGTTGTTTGATTTTCATTTACAGGCGAATTGGAGCACACATTATGTTGAATACTGTATTTAAAAAAAAAATTTTGATGGTATCTAAATTTCATTCCTGTTTTATAGTAATTCTGTTCTGTCCTAGTAAAAACAACTGTGTGTCTGACTAACTACATGAGTTATAAAATTTGAGAAAAAATCCTCCAAAATGTGTAGATAAAGTAGCTAGGGGAAGACTGTCAAGGCAATGGGCTATTCTATTTTAAATCCACATGCCCCTGTGGAAGATTTAGCTAAAGTCTTGCACATCAAAGCACCGCCACAAGATGCCACACCCATTCTTCAACTTCCTGAAAACAGCGATTGATTTCATCATTGGATCAGTACAATACCAGATATGCAGCACCACTACCAGTCATAGGTAAATTTTCACGGGAAAATTTTCTGGACACATGACCAATGCGTATCAATGTGAGTGTAACCTCAAGCCTGATCTCTGACCCCCGGCGGTGAACTCGCTATTCAAGTCTTAGTAATTTTGAATTGGAATAGTATTTTTGACCGCAATTTTGATAGAAATTTGTGCATTGCAAATTTATTAAATATTATGTTATCTTAATTTCTTCACAATATCATAAAGACGTAATTTCAAAATATCTATCTACGGAAAAAATATTTATCTACGGAAACTCTTACCATAATATTATTAACTTGCGACAAGTAACTTATTTTGCATCAAAGGAGGAATTCTTCCTATTCAAATACATTGGAATAACACCCGCTGTGCTCGGGGTCACATTCCATAATGCCATTCCTTAAAGATGAGGACAAAGGCTTTTATTGCTGAAAAATCATGCCAAATCAGTCTATTGCGGCACATTTTTTTGGGCAGCTGTACTTGTAGTGATCCAAAAGTGGTTCATTCAAAGATAGTGTTTTAAAAATAGTTAATAAATTGAGAAGCAACAAAAAAGAAAGGAAAAAAAACCTATCCCAGCGCCCTTATTAGAACGTAACAAGTAATGGCCTATTACACCACTTTTGAGGATAAAATTTGGAATTCCAACCTTATTCAAGAGTTTGAAATTCCAAATCCAACCATATCATTAAAGATGAACGGAAAATTTTGGAATTCCAAAAATTTTCAACAAGGTTTTAACTGGACTTTGATACAGAACTATAACAATTTCCAGCTGAATTAAGATAAGTTGCAACTGGAATTAGGATGGCATGGAGATGTGTGGATTTTAAATGGAATATCCCAATACAGTGCCATAAAAAAATCAATAGATAGCATATGTGCTTACTATAGAGCGCTTTTGAAAACATGAAATTGTACCAAAGTCTGGCGCTTTAGCAACTGAGCTAATGGAGTTGAGACACAAATTTGCAGGTTTACTTGTTCGTATATTGCTATGTGTATCAATGACTTGCTCCAAACCCTTTACACTTTTGTGGATGGGGTACTTCATGTTTGCATGTTTTAAAAGCGCTCGATAGTATAGTAAGCACATTATGCTAACTATCGAGTTTTTACGGTATGCTGTTATCATTTATTGCTGTTATATAGCTTTAGTGTTTTGTACAATTTGAATAAAATACTTATAAAACTTCAAAAATTGTGTATTGCCGTGTTTTGTTTTCTTTCAAAGTCTCATCACCGGTTACCCAAATTCTGCCAGTTCAAAGAAGACTACAATTACACTTCCCACAATGCATTTGTCTTTTTCAGTTGCAGTTTTTTTTACGCTTGTAGGCTACTGCAGAACATGGGCAGTAGCAAAATGTTTGTCAATGAACAGAGCACATCCCGATCTTGAAAATTATTTGAGGTAGTGAAACATGTTGCAAAGGATTCTGGGAAGGGTATGATATCTTCTCTACTTTGAGTCTTTGCCATAAGTTTCTGTCAGAAAGTCTCCAGAATCCATATACACACACAAATACGTTGACATTTATCAAGTAGAATACCTAATTGTATATACACTTCGTTTCCCCTACAACATAATCATGATAATATACTTCTTCTATTTCCCCATCTATTTCAGACCACCAAACCTGCAAGGCCCAAGGCAGGGCTCATCATATCAAGACGTACTGTCATGTCGGCCATTTTGAATACTGCTGGACCGGTATCATCGCAAAAAGCCATCAGATGGAGCAGTAAGCCATTGCGTACCACCACAATAAAACAATTCATAGGTTCTGCTAACATGCTACAACAAATGGGACTTGGCCACCTGGTAAACATTGAAATAATTAAAGGGCGTCAGGGGTACTATTTTATCAAAGCGCCACCACAGGTTGCCACACCGATTCTCCAACTTCCTGAAAACAGCGATTTGATTTCATCATTGGATCGATACAATAGGAGATATGCAATGCCGCCACCGCCTTGCATCAACTTAAAGGCTAGGGCTAAGTTACTTGAAATGGGGCTGGTTACACAAAGACAATTACTGTGATATGATTTATATCTTGGTCAATATGTGACATGGTATGACACAATCTGATCCAAAACCAAGGTAGCATAATGTGTAATTAAAATAATATTGGCAATGATATGGAGCAAAAAACAATTCATAACACATGTAATTGGTGTTATAGGGCCACAACTTAATACTTTTGAAAATAAGTTAAAACATATTTTACAAAATATAAAAATGTAAAATGTATAGCCCTGTTTGTTTCACACATGTGGGCCCAACTCCAAAATGAGTTAGACCCAGCAAGAAAGTTTATTGTAGTGAAAAGCAGATTTCATGGATGAACAAAATTCCTCTATAACCCAATTACATGCTTCTATTTGCTTATACGGAACTGGTACTTGCAGTAGGTTAGTGTACCGTTGCCATGGAAACATAATAATTTTGAATGTATATAATCCTGTATGTTCATATATTAAAGGTTCCCTGAGTATGAAAACATTCTGTCTATAACACTTTTCCAAATATTAAGTTTTTTCTCAATATCTCAAAAACAGTTATGATGGAGTTGGGCCCTTCTTTGACTCAGGTATTCAATTTTTAGCATCACACATCATTGCGTTCAGTCACAGTGGTTAACTGTGAAAAAAAAGAGAGCAGTCAGGTTATCTTTAACAAACACATGGATAGACTTGGCCTACCATATTGTTTGAGAGTTGACTCCTAGGCCTCAGATGCAACATTAAACACGGTTTAAAAGGGTCTTCTCATTTTTTACACAATTTACCATTGTGACTGAACGCAATGATGTGTGACGCTATATTTTGGTCCATATGTGTAACACAAATAAAGCTACCCAAACCTTTTTACACATTTGCTTTTTGTCAAATATTTTTCAATTTATTTTAAAAAGGTTAGCAGGTAAATATATATTTAGCTTCGGTTTCCGTTGAAAGTTTCAAAATAATTTGGTTATTCTAGTTTATTATTATTAATATATCATTATGATTATGCTGGTATTCTGATTTTCTCCAAAAATCAAGAAGAGTTTTGTTTCAAATGTTATATTATTATATTATTATAATTAATAGGCTGATATATACAGGTAGTCTCCAACTTAAAAAATAGTTTATTCTAGAAAAGTTTTGTTTCTATAGTTATATTATTATTATATCATTATGACTAATAATCTGATATTAAGGTAGTTATCCAACTTAAAGAAATGGTTCATTCTGGGGTAGCTTTGTTTCAAAAGTTATATTTAATAGAATTATTTCATTATTTATTAAAGGTGATATTCTGGTAATTCTCCAACTTACAAAATAGTTTACTCCAGAATAATTTTGTTTCTAAAGTTATATTATTATTGTATCATTATGACTAATAATCTGATATTATGGTAGTTTCAAAAGTGACAGATATATTAATTGTACCAGATATATTTCAACGAACAATTCATGTGGACCTTTCCATTAGCATAGCCAGTAGGGGTGAGAGCAGAGTGACCCTCTGACCAAAATGAAAGAAAAAAGTGCCCCTGACAAAAGTTAAAAGGGAAAATTGCGAAGGTAAAGGAAAAGAAAAAGGGCAAGGAGTCTGTTTTCAACCCCGATCATGGGCCAAAATAGTGTAAAATACCCAAATTTTGAGTGCTAAGGGCACACACATTGTCCCAGTAAAGCTCGAAGACTTCACATATACAGTCTCTCTAAAAAATGGTATATGTACTTCTTATTTTGCCCCCACCAAGAAAGCTTGCTATGGCCCTGAATGTGGCCTCCCAAAAAATCCTTTACATACAAAAATCGGACTTTTGGGGACTATTTTGAACATGGCCCCTTTTAAAATTGTACAATTGTAAAATGTACCCTGTAAAGTGGACCTTTTTGTTGATGTGTCGGCCTCCTAGGATTTTTTTGAGGATACAGAACTTGCAAACCCTTTTTATGCTTCGAGACCCACTTTAACTCCACCCACCTCCCCGCTGTCTTAGCGTATTCTTTGGCTCTGAAGTCTCAGAAATGCATTACATAATAGTGAGGTAACTTCTTAATTACTAGTATTCACACATGACATACAAAAGTATACATTTATTGAAAGAGCCAATGAATCTATCTAAATATATGTCATGCTTGACTAATTAAAAAGTTACAGCATTTTAGCTTGTGCAATAAGCCTAATTCTCTAAGTGCTCTTTGGCAAATGGAAGGGAAGTTAGGAAGGAATGAAAAAAGAAGATAAACAAAGAAGTTGTTTCGTTGGGGTGGGATTCGAACCCAAGACCCCTCACATGCCAAGCACTAGGTCGCCTACCAGTAGCTATTGGTGTTTTCCTTGCCCGGCAAACAAATCCATGCACATAATAATAATAAAAGAGATTTATATAGCGCATCATACAGAAGTCTCGATGCGCTTTACAGAGCACACATACATAAAAGTAAAAACTAAATAAATATACAAAAATCCTTAAAGAATACACCTTAATACAAACTACATTAACATAATTATGACATATATGACTTGGAGTGATTGCATGCATGTGCATTCGCTTTCAGCTGTAGTATTTTGTAGCACGTGGTGTAGTTAGGGTTAATTAGTGCATATAGGGGAAAACCATGTTATTAATAATTATATCAGTGCATATAAGAAAAACTACATGTTATTATTAGTGTACTCTGTGTACTGACACGGGTGCGTTTTTAGTATTAAGGCGGTTTAAATTATGATACTTCAGGGTAATTTTGAACCTATTCCATGATCAGCGGCCCTCTTGGGCTTGTTTATTGTTTTATAAGTTTTCAGCTTGAGTGTTGTTTTATTGTTTGATGTTCAGTTACAGAAGAATTGGGGCACAAATTATGGTGAATACTATATTTGTTTTTGAATTGTTGATGTTAACTATAATTGTTATTGTTAGAAATGCTGTCTATTGGATGAGATGTTCAATAATTCATTCATATTGCTGTATAAAGCTGTTGTGTTTTGTATAATTTGAATAAAATACTTATAGAACTTTAAGTACAGAGTATTGCTGTGTTTCTTGTTCTTTCAAAGCCTGGTTTTACTGGTTACCCAAAATCTGTGGTCAGATTTCTCAAAGATTGGCATGTGGTCACGCTTCCTAAGCCAGTAGGCTAGTCATACCAATGTGGATTTGTTTGTTGATTTATTTTTATAACTTGTAAGCACTGGTATGCAGGACTAATTGGGCTTATGCCTGATGGCTTAGGAAGCCAGACAACTAGCCATGCTTTGAGAAACCAGCCCTATAAGCAATAAGTCTTTGTAACGATGTCTTTGTAAATGACGGAATTCAAACACAGCCCTAAATATATCGACATTTATTTAGTATAGTAGGGGGCCTACATAATTGTATCCACACTTTCTTTCCTCACAACATAATCATGATAACATACTTCTTCTATTTCCCCATCTATATATTTCAGACCACCAAACCTAAGACAGCTAGCCCCAAAGCAGGGCTCATCATATCAAGACGTACTATCATGTCAGCCATTTTGAATACTGCTGGACCGGTATCATCACAACTAGCCGTCAGATGGAGCCGTAAGCAGCTGCGTACCACCACAATCAAACAGTTTGTAGCTTCTGCCAACATTCTACAACAAATCGGGCTTGGTCAATTGGTAAACATACAAACAGGCCAAGGACGTCGGGGGTCTTTTTTCATTAAAGCACCCCCACAGAATGCCATGCAGGTTCTTCAACTTAACGAAAACAGTGATTTGTGTTCATTTGAGCAATACAATAAGAGATATGCAGCGTTACCGCCCACATGCATCAACTTCAAGATGAGGGCCAAATTACTTGAAATGGGACTGGTTACACAAAGACAATTACTGTGATTGCTGTACCTCTATCATCATCATATCATCACCACTGGGATGAATAAAAATTACTTTGAAAAAGGGAATGGGGTGTACCAATGGGAGCTTTGATGAGATGTGCTGAAATAGCTTGAAATGTAACCATTTGGATAACATTTACTTCTTTAATTGTATTCATGAACTGGACTGACTATTCCTGAATGAGAAACTCTAACATCATTGGTCAATTTAGCTACGGCTGACCATAGATGTGTCAGCATGTAATACACAGTGCTCCTTTGAATGAGGGAATTAAGTTACAGCAACAACAATGGCATTTTGCATGTTTTTAGCCCGGTAAAAGGCATTCATTAATTTTGCATTTCAAATGTAAATTCCTGCTGTATATATAACTACTTTAATTGCATTCTTTGCATATTAGTAAACAGTAATAAAATCCAAATCAAGTAAGTTGTATTACTTATTCTAAGCACATACTTTTAAACAAAACAAATGCAAGGTAAATCTGGCAAAACCAAAAATTGAAGAAAAATGTAATTACAAGGCAATATTGGAGCCCCTCCATAGAGGGCGCCCAAAAAAGTGAAATGTTCAGAGGACAAAAATAAACACTGCTGTCTTTAAATATTTTAGCACTAATATCACTCTTAGAAAAAAGGTTCTAGATATTCTACATACAGGGCAGCTCAAGAGTAAAGGGCTCTAGAAAATTACAAGAACCCAAAAATGGTTCTTTCTGGCTTTTACAAAACCTTCATTATGTCTAAAAGGGTTCTTTCCGACTGGCATTACTTGTTTAGTTCTTTGTAAAACTATTTAAGGCTCTACATACAGGACAGCTTAGCTTAGGAACCTTTTGTTGTTCTACTTGTAACCTTTATTCTAAGAGTGTAGAGCTTCCTTCATTTATGTTAGAATACTGCAGTGTTGTTAATGTTGAACAAAATTGGGCAAATGTGTGTAAATAAACCACCTTTCTTTCAATGTTAAAATATTGTGAATACAAATAGCTCTGAAGCTGTATGTGTAAATTATAACAACTAAGTTACTTTTCTGAGGTCTTTATATTCTTTTTTTTTCAAAACAGTTTAAGCTCAATGTTAATAGCGTAAGTCTTCCACATAGGGAGCATGAGTTTCAATTATAGTAGAAAATTGGGTCAATCACTTTCATTTGAAATACTCAGTTCAGTCATGGAATATATAGCCAAAACAATATACAAGAGGAGTATGAGTTTCAAAATAATTAGCCCAACCATTTTCATTTGATAAACATCTCCTCTTTCTTAAATCTTCCACAGGGGTGTGGGAGATTTCAAATGAAACTGGTCAATTCATATTTGATCTTAACCATAGATAGCACACAAGTCATTAGGAGGACAGTGCCTTAAGAATTGAAGCAGAAAGACCTGTGAGCAAACCAAAATCATTGGTTGTACGATAGTTGTCATCCATTAGGAAACGAATTTGAGAAAACCTTCTGTTAATAAAATACTATGCTGAGCCACCAGCCTGGGTGGCTCACGCTCCAATAATTTCAGATGATTGAGCTCAGTAATACATCAAAGAATGTCTTCCAATTCATGAAAACAAATAGATAATCAGCTTATCGGATTAAAAGCTTAGAGGGAAGGTCTTGCTGCTCAGCGAGTGTTTGTAATTATCAGAAGGTTTTCTCCAAATTCATTCTCTAATGCAAATCTTTCACCTGTGTTTAACTAGTCAATTGCACCAAACCCTATTCTGTTATTGACTGATTAAAACAGGTGAAAGATTAAGATTATGATGACGAATATGTATGACCAAGATTTTTGGTTTTTGTTTTCTTTTGATGGGTCTTTGTGCTTTAATTCTTTTAAACATGTGCAATGCCATTAGGTGGACAATGCCTTAAAAGGCATTGTCCACCTAATGGCATTGCACATGTACATATTTAAATTGCTGCTAGAGCATTGTTGTCATTGTTATGTACAAAATGGGAGCAGTCCATTATTTTGAAAAGGGTTAGGGTATTTTAGGTTAAGATTAGAGTTAAGGTTGGATTAGAATCGGGGTTAATTGTTAATGTAGGATTCAGAGTAATGATTATTTAGAGCCAGGGTTATGTTTAGGGTTAGGATCAGGGTTTCAGTTATATATTAGGGTTAAAGTTTTAGGGTTAGGTAAGGATTAGGGTTTATAACTAATTAAGGGTTTTCAGATTAATGACTGGTTAAAACAGGTGACTATCAACCTGTGACCTACAAAACGTTATACATGTATTAGTTAAAATTTGTAAAAAAGTACATGTTAATATTATGTGTTGTAGTATATATATCAATAAAGTAAGTTATATATATATATATCAATAAAGTAAGTTATAGACAATAAAAGTACAGTATTGCTGTGTTTCTTTATTTTAAAATTGAATCCCATCTCAGTAACTAAGTGGTACAATAAAGGTTAGGTCCAGTCTTGAAGAGTCTGTCACAGACCTACATGTGATGCGATCAAGCAAAATCAGTCGGAACTCGGACATATTTAATTGTCAGTTTCTTATAGGATAGTAAGTGAAGTGGATTTTGCAGAAAACCCCTTTGAAATTGAGCAACCAGTTCCAAAGTTATGAGCAAATAAAGAGTTTCCAAAATCTCATCTCAAAATCAATATTTCTGAGCTCCGACTGATTTTGCTTGATCACATCACATGTGCACATTCATCATGGACCTAATAATCATATGCATGGTAAAAGTGTGTACCTTCTGTTTACTTCACTAATATGTTACTACCTTTCTCCATAAGGTTGAAGTTAACTTTCCTCTTTGACTTATATGTAAAAAAGTTGTAATGCAATGTGCAAAGAGATTAAAACACTGTTACTGTCTTCTGCCACAGGCCAATAACTGTATGGAATACACTTTGGCAGCAGAAAGTATCTTACTCTTATGAGCTTCCTTTTATCATGTAAAGGTCATTGAAAAAAAGTTGACCAAAGCTATGTCAAAGGAAGTTAACCCTATGAGACCTACCTGCCTATTGGTCAAAAAGAAGATTTCATTATCAATTGGACCAATCAGCAACATTGTTAGAATAATTTCACCACCCAGAAAATTGGGATGAATTATTTGCAAAGCTCCATTCTGATTGGTGATTAAAGTGAAGATATCATGTAATTGACCAATCAGAGGCAATGTTAGATCAGCAGGTAGTGCTCAGGGGGTTAACATTGTATTGAAGTAAGTACAAGATACACACATGTACCATATAGGACTGCACTTCCTTTTTTATGATTATGGTAATACTTTTTTTCATTTCAGGCCACCAAACGCAAGAAAGCTAGCCCAGTTGCAGGGGCCATCATATCAAGACGTACTATCATGTCGGCCATTTTGAATACTGCTGGACCAGTATCATCACAACTAGCTGTCAGATGGACCCGTATGCAGCTGCGTAACATCACGATCAAGCAGTTTATAACTTCTGCCGATATGCTGCAACAAATGGGGCTTGGTCAATTGGTTAATATAAAAGTAGGTAAAGGGCGCCAGGGGTACTTTTTTGTCAAAGTGCCACCACAAGATGCCATGCCGATTCTTCTACTTGCCGAAAACAACGATTTATGTTCATTGGATCGGTACAATAGTAGATATGCAGTGTCACCACCGAATTGCATCAACTTAAAAATGAGGGCCAAGTTACTTGAAATGGGACTGGTTACACAAAGACAATTACTGTGATTGCCTTTTGGTCTCGATCAATATGTAATACGTACATGACAAAGATATAGCACTTGTATTTGAAATGGGACTTAAAGGGGCATTTCGTGATCCACAACCTCATCCCCACCCACTTTTCTCAAAAAAAGTTGAGATTTTTATATCACTGGAAACCTCTGGCTACATAATGTTTGTGTACAAAATATTTCTTGCAGATTAATTCGTTTTGCAAAGATATCGTGAAATTTGAATTTCGTTCTGGTGCACCAGAACGAAATTACAAACGCATTGTCTATGGAGCAGTGTAA